>NC_092817.1:218444313-218750172 GCF_023375885.2 Dermacentor andersoni
ACACCCATCATTCTTCTTTCCATAGCAGTCGCGCTGTTTGTGAGTAGTACTAAAGATGAACCAACTAGACCTCACCAAGATGTTACTAGCATAGTGAATTATTTATGGCGTTCTGAGGTTTTCGAGTACCTGTCTTCAAAAGAAAGCTTTTTTTCCTAAGTTCACGAGTTTCGCGTGGATGATGCGGGCCAGTCGGTATTTCGGTTGATATACCTGATACTTCTATGGACGTGCTGTTTTCTACGATTGGCCGGCACCGTGTATAGTGCCAACCGGGGCCCAATATTGCGTAAACCGGGGCGGCCAGCTACGACACGGTGAAGCACGTAAGCAGGGACGTGGGCTCCAAAACGAACACGCCGTCGTCAACATTCCATCATTGTTATTCTGTCATTTTATACACTTCATTCGGCTGTGATTCGTTGTAATGCCATCGTGATCATCTCACTGCAACAGGTCATTATACCGTCCTCATCACGCCGTCGTAATCATGCCATCATCATTCCATCGTCGTCATGTAGTCGTCATGTAGCAGTCCCGCACACGTCGTCGTCGAGATGCCGTGATGCACACGTCTGGGCTATGGAAGAAGTACGGAGTACAAAAGCACTGCCAGCAACTCTCTTTAAGAAGTCTACTTATTTGATGCAGCATAAACATTAAACGGAGATACTTTCATGTAAGTTTGCTTTTTGGATTGTTTTCATTTCTGCTGCCCTGAATAATAAGGCTTCTCGAAGAGAGTTTTTGGCAGTTTTTAAACTACGTGCTGCTTTCGGAAGCCCCTTGAAAGAGATCAGTTGTGCGGAAGTCCGTAATGTGGAGAAGGGTTCATGAAAGAGAAAAAGTGTCATCCGCATACCTTACTGTAGCGCGAAGCTACAAAGTAAGTCCATACGTATTTCTCAAAAAGAAAGCTTCGCAGTTGAAAAATTCGTCCTGGTCCGGGATAATGCATATGGCCCTGCGGTGTGGTAACTTCCAACAAACTGGTGAGCGTCATGAATTTTCCACTAGGGACAGCCATTCCTTGAAAAACAAACCAGCACAAGCTGTCTTCCGACTCCGCTTATACGTGCGCGAAGGAGAAAGGCAGCGATACCCAACACTGGGAAAAAATGGGCAGGAAGGAGTTCAAGCAATCTGGGAACGCATACGGAAACTTAAGCACTGCTTTCTGGTTGATTTCAGGAACCGCGACAGCGCTGTGTTGCTTCTTGCTACTGCGGCGATGTACGATCCCAAAGACCTTGCTTCTCCGAAGCCTCTGGAGGCGGTTATGGAATGGCGGAATACTAATGTAGCCTTTCAACCGAGTATAAATTAAACCAGGGCTCCGCAATGCCTAGTCGCTCACAGCCTACCTTCGTTCGTAAGGATCCCTCCGGTCAGGTGCTGTCTGAGCACACTCCGTTCACCACGTTTTCATTTCGAACGGTGTTGTCACGTGAGACGACGTAGTGAAGTCGAAATTTCACATTGTCTTCCTATATCCAGGGAACCCCCTCCAAAACCCATACATTGAAGTTCTAATCGCAGAAATCTAAAATACCTACAAAATTCAGGATATTTTTACTAAGCATACATATAAACAAATAAGGCACAGGTAATCGAATAACAATACTTTTAGAGATCAATATAAACGTATTGAAAATTTTAGCAGTGAAATTATTGATCAAAATTAACATACTAAGGAATATGTTGCAACAGCACTGCTTGTTGGCCTTGTTGGTGCTAGCTAAAAGACATGTTTTTTCGCCGCAATTGAACACACACAAAAGGAAGGCACATAAAGACAACCGCCCGTGTTGTCTTTATGTGTCTTCCTTTTGTGTGTGTTCAATTGCGGCAAAAAAAAAAACGTCTTTTAATATACTAAGACTTTATTATTATTACATAAACCGTTACTAAGACATGAATAAAAAAGTCACAGTTTCATCCTAAAACCGATGAATTGATTTCGATAGCAAATTATTTGACGCCTATACGAAGGTATAAGCCATATTAGGAAAAAAACCAACCAAAAAAGAAGACGCACATAGGGAGCATACAAGAAGACAGGAAAGAGGCTGGACTGCGAACTGTTTACTCGAAAGAACGGGGCTCTAATTTATGAAGGGCACTCTGTCACATGACCATCGCACAATCGGCTTATCACAACCAACCGTCAAGAAAAAACCGATGAACTCCAAAGGCGAATAATAATAGTAGTAGTAGTAATAATAATAATAATAATAATAGTAGTATTTATTGACACACATCCAAAAGCAAAACTAGGGAAAACTTTTAATAATTTTTAATAATATTTTTAAATAATTTTTTTAACTAGGGAAAACTAATAATAATAATAATAATAATAATAATAATATTTATTGACACGCATCCGAAAGTAAAACAAAGAAGCGGGCCCGTCGAAGTCCACGAGGACTTGTGCGACTAGGCCCGGCAGAGCCGGTACATCGATGTGGTTACATATCTACATAAAAAGTGAAAAGGTAGACATCTACATAATAACGCGTTTATTTTTCAACTTTGAGAAGAATGCTTGGTAGTTATTACCCGTTAACAGAAAATGACATAGTAAATAAAGAGAAACACATAAACAACTTAAGTAAAGATCAGGACTAAATTTCAACATTTGATCAATAATTTCTTCAACTGTTTTTTCGAAGTTGCCAAGAAGAATTCATCGGCCAAATCGTTAAATATTTTTGGGATGTATAAACTTCTCGCTTCACCATACTACTACTACTAATAATAATATCGTAGTTCATCCTTTTTTTTCTTCCACAGTTCTAGCCACTGAAGGAGTATATGGAGGAAGTTGACGTTTAGATCGTCTACTGAAAACACTGGTTCTGGATAGTGGTCTCCTAGCTGTTTTCCTTATCGCGAAGTTTTCGTGTTGACATCCTTCTACCATTTCAGTATAACCTCAGCAAATGTCTGTTTGACAGGTTGTGCTTCGTGCCGATGGCTCTAAGGCCAGGGGAACAGTATTATATATTAGCAAGACAAGGTTCACACTCAGTATTTTAATGTCGAGGGAAAATGACCTTCTCGTAATAAAGTGTAAGCATGTCTGGGAAGTTGTACGAGCTTAATATTTTAAACATCTCTGATTGCTTGAAAAGATGCTCTGCGATCAACATAAAAATAAAAGGCTCGCGGATCCATCCTAATTATGTTCCTGACAACCTGAAAAGGAGTGAGATCTTCTTGTGATGTAAAGAGTACCTACTTTTTGAACAGAGGATTCTCCCGAGGAAAGCTAACACACGCCCCTTGCATCCTAGGTCATAATTAGCCCGACAGTTGCAAACACAGCACTTGTTAGGCATGGTGATGCTAATGTCACGCCATTATTAAAAGTCGGGATCTTGTTCTGAGAAGGGCAATGACGCCATTAAGGAGAGCACGAGAAATGGGAGACAACCTGTGGCTGCGCGCAAAGGTGTGTGAGGCGCCGCAGCACAACGCGGTTCCGGCGCGGAGGAGAGACGCCTCCGACTGATGACGTAGCAGGTGGCGTTAGAAAATCTAATCATTCCCCACCTCCCTCGTAACATGCATCCCATATTCAACACGGAGAGGAGGGAGAGCAGAATCAAACGCTTCGATTCAGCAAGTCGGTTGCGCACGTGGATGCGGTCGCCTCGGTGGTCGACGGCCGAGGTGCCCCCGTATCCACCATTAGAAGCCGCAACTCGGAAACGGCTGAAGAAGTTGCGCTCGCTTGCGTGGGAACGGAAGCGAATTTCATAATTAGCGATAGCAAAACGCCCGTCTGGAATTTTGGAAAGGGTAGGATCTCGCCGGAAGCGGCAAGGGTTCTGGCCAGTAGACGGCTGAACAGAAAAATTGGCCTAATTTGGACCCCTGCACACACGTCCGTTCCTGGCGACGAGGCGGCCCACGAGTTAGCCCGAGCTCTCTACTTCCGGGTGGCTGGGGAACCGCCCGACTGCCGGAACATGGACGAGCGTCTGCAAAATTATACGGAGATTGTCAAAAATTATCGGCTACGCAGGAGACTGGTGCCACCAGCGGATAAAAGTCTAAACAATAGAGAGGCAGTCGCATGGCGGCGCCTGCAAGCTGGGAACTTCGTAAACCCATACCATGTTATGCATGATCGAGAAAATGATAAGTGCAAACACTGTGGGGCGAGAGGGACCCTCGATCACATAATCTGGGAATGCGCTAGCTCGCCAGGGGCCTATACAAACATAAATTGTACAGAAGCCTGGGAAGCCCTGCTGCGGAGCGAGGACCCTACTCCACAGCGACACGCCATCCGCCTGGCGGAAGAAGCCGCGAAGAGTCAAGACCTCTTTGCTTGCTTCTAATCGCGGAGGTTCCGGCCCCCGTCCCCAAGGCCTGTGTGCCGGGGACGGGGGCCTCCTTATCCGGCGGTACAATAAAGTTGCTATCATCATCATCATCACTCGTTCGAGGCGCGCGCACCATCGCCTCCCTTTGGGGTAAACACCGCCGCACCATCCCCTCCCGGCTCACCCTCACAAGCCTCGCACTTGCAGCAAGATGGGCGAGTGGGAAAGGATGCACACCTATTAATCAGAACGAAAACAAGGTCGAAGGACGAGCGCTGATCAGGGCGCTACAACGTAAAGCTACTTACTCCAAGCGTTTCTGTTCTTCAATGAGCCCTCCGCGATTGGTCATAAACTGCGCCTATCTGTCACGTGCGTCCCGAAAACCGCGATTAATCCACATCTGGTATGACGTGTATACACTGATTATGCATCACTAGTCCAAACAAAAGAAAAATAGTTATTTTTGATTCGCCGCCTTTACCCATTATTGCCATTCGTTGTGCGTGTTGGTAAACTGACACTGAAAGCATATTTAGTGCCAGAACATAGTCTAGACGAGAACATAGTCTAAACGTCAGAAGCAATACGGTCATCTGTCAACTCATTGTCAGGAATGCGGCTGTGCGCTGGTGTATGGGTCCTGCGGGGTTCTTGCGAATCACAAAGATGTGCGAGAGATTATTTCTGTCGGAATAGTGATACGTGTGTTAGCGCCCCTTCGGTCGACTTGTTAGATAAGGGACGGCTTTTTTTGAAAAGCTGAAAATTAGGATGATGTGGCGCCACTGTGCATGGGTTAAATAGGTGGTTGTTTCATGAAAATAAAGTTGTCGAAGTTAGTGTATTGTGGTTGTAGTCTCCCTTCTGTCTCTTTTCGCTGGCGCTAAATATGCTTTCAATTTCACAATTAGGCTTCCACTATCGGTAAAAATGTTTCAGGCTACACCCACTTCACTTGTCTGTCACTCAACGTGACAAAACCGCGAAAACCCATTGCGTTAAAGTGGCGTGTACACGTTAAAGATGCATGCCGAAAAAAACTTTGAATAACCGGAGACTGCCCCGTTCCGAAAGGAATAGAAGATGGCTGCCGGCGATCGCCTGCGCACTGGCTACTGGCAGCTGTCGGAGAGCATGGGTTTATTTGTGCTTAACAAAACCTTTCGCGTGGCCATATAACGTTATCCAGCCCTTTTGGCACGTATACGACATCACTCTGGCAACTTTTATTAGCTGAGGATCCGTTCTAGTGGCATTTTTAACTGTGCGTTGGACGCCGCCGCGACTTCAGGCAAGCCACCACAAGCTCAATAAGGGAAGGCGGACCAATTGCAGACGCTGGCAGCTTCATCTGCATCCGGATATCTGATTTTACGAAGCCGGCTCGGCACTTGAGCAGCACTCACCACTTGAGCGGGCTCCTCGCCTCTTGTCAGCCAACTAGATACGAAAAACCGCTGAATGAAGGCAATGCTACTCGTTTTGAAAGCGAACAAAAGTGACCGCCTCTAAACGAGGAGAGCATTTGATTCAGCGGTTCAGGCAAGGCTGCGGGTCCCCATCCGATGCTTCCCGTCAGCGGTTACGTAAATTTGACGTCAGAAAATTGCAATAAAGAAGATATTGGAATAGCTTTACGTTATAGGGCCCCAGCGCTCGTCCTAAGTGCGCCTAAGTGCGTCGTCCGTTGTTTTCACGCTGATCAATAACCATGCACACTGCGTGCTGCCTTGATGTTATCGCAGTTGGACTTTATAAGGAACATCACGGCAACGCCGAAGCTGACGACGACGGCAAAAATTCACCTGGAATGTCCATATAATTGCTATTCCAAAATATGCATACCTCTGACTGACAGATGAACCCATAAATACGGCCTTCAAGTGAAAACCTACGACACTAATTTTACTATTGCAATGTAGAAAATTTCCAGAATTTTTTTCATTCATTCAGAATTTTATTTAAGACAACGAAAAGGTTGTCCAGGGTAAATAATTCGAACTCTTTGAGGTACCTAACCTATAATGGACCTTGAGAAACAAGGAATTCTTTTTCAGCGAATACGTATTGAAACAAAAAACGCAAAAATTCTTAAACGCTACGATATTGTTAAAGAAAGCCACCAGTAAAGGAAAAAGAGAACAAGGAATCGACCTTAGAGTTCGATAGCAAAACTATGGTTGCGTCGGTCAGGACTACATTCTTGCACGTTCGTCTACCCATCGGCGACAGGAATAACAAACGCCCCTCAACCCTCCGAGAGCGTGGAAACATGCACAGTTCGCCTCAAGCTGCAATACTTGACCATGAATACAATAACCGGTTGGCACACGTGGACTTGCGGCCAACACGCGCAGCCACCGAGCGTCTCCTGTATCGGATGCTCGCTTTGCTCTCTAGTTCGACTTTTACGCCACTGTTCGCTTCAGTTAGCTATTATCACGTTGGCTCTAAAAGCAGCGCAAGAATGGTTGATGCAGTCAATCGACGGTAAATCAATGTAAAACAAACTGTGCACCGTCATGTGAGTAAAGCCTGCATAGGTATAGTTATTTTGGTTGGATACATTGATGCGTTGCTTAATATTGTATTTTATGCGCTTCTAATTTTCTCGCGACATAGATTAATTTCTTTCCCCTTTGCAGTCAGCGCGTGTTGAAAAATATCGCTGCCTTGGTGCAGATGAACAGAGTGGTGCATCAAGTCTGACCTCTGGACACGTTGCGCGCAACAGCACGAGACTGTTATCCTGGACGTGGCCAAATTCCACCGTTTTGTGAAATACGTCATCTTGTAAGCTCGGACTAGACCAAACAGCTGCCTCTCTGATTGGCTGAAGGCGCCGCCACTGCATAATATGCCAATGAGCGGAGTAGCACGCCGGGTGTGGAGAGCGGTGCGAAAGTTGCTGTCGCATTCGCGGTCTGCGGGTTCTAGATCATGGCGCAAAAGTCCTGCATTTCGGCAGCAGCGCCAATAAAAAAATGCAGTGTACACAAACGGCGGCTGTACGAAATACGTGACATTACAGGTGACTAACAATGTACTCAATAACTTGCTGATGACGGCTATTGGGGTCCTGATTTCATTGTTTCACACAAAGTAAAATATGCTTCCTGCCGACACCCTCTGAGCTGCCAGTTTTTCACCTTTAGTGGCATAGCATCACCATCGCATCCAGTAGTCAGTGTTGCGGGCGTCAACCATCCCAAATTTCGCAGGACTTGCGAATAAAAGCCTCGAGTCGAGATTCGATCCTGGCTACTTTCCCGGCTACTTATTTCGTACTGGATAACAATAAATAAACCAGAAATTTTATAATGCCCGATAGCTCAGTCGCTCATTCTTCTCCTTTCTCTTCTATTGCATTTTCTGTGTCACTGTGAAGGGAGTTTTCCTTTTGTCGTCGTTCTATTCTGCTGTAGGCTCTAATCATTCTGAGTACCTCCATCTGTACTGGCAGTATAGCGCTATCAGGCAACTACTGCACCTTTCTTGCAGCAAATTGCGATATGGTAGGACTGAAAAATTGTGCACAACATTGTGGCAATACGGCATGGCAACCTCTGTCACTTCCCTCCTCACCAGCTGCTTCCCCGTTCCCTCTCACCATCTCGGCTTGGTCCATTCGAAAATGGGCAACCCTCGTGCTTACTGCCCGTCGCGGTGGCTTATCGGCTGTGGTGTTGCGCTGCTAAGCACGAAGTCGACGCATCAAATACCACCCGCGACGGCCGCGTTTAGGTGAGGGCGAAAACGGCCGTGCATCGGGTTCCCCTGGTGATCGTGATTAATCCGGAGCCCCCACTACGGCGCGTTTCATAATCAAATCATGCTTTTCGTACGGAATACCCCAGAATTCAATTCCTACTCCTTACTACTTTTTTAAAGAGGTTACAGGAAATAAAAAATAATGTTTTTAAAACTTCTCGCTTTCTGAAGGGAAACTGCTTGTCTAGACACTCCGAATGGTATGCTTTCTATTGCGTCACAAAAGAAGAGATGCTTAAAAACGATACACACGAATGCATTTTATCACACGCATGCTACAAGGACCACTGTGTACATTAGACGCGATCGAACGAAACTAGTTAAGGAAGAGTAGAAGACAATAAATAAATAAATATTGATCTCTCAGCAGGTGTTCTTGAAGTTCCGAACCGACCGAAGCACAGGCAACCAAAAGATTAGAGCACCACTTCTAGCACGAATACCCGATGTAACCAATGACAACGATGCAGGAAGGATGATTGAGGAGTCGACTGTTTTAAAACCAAATGAGCACGGCCGGCATCAAGTGTAAACTTAAAATTCGCTGACTGGTTCCGTTGTCGGGATATACCGAAAAGCATGACAGATGTAGTCCAAATACGGATGTTTCTTCTCCCTGTGCAATCTGTCACAGCACATACACTGAATATTTCTGGGCCAAAACAGCATCAGGCCTAGCGACATGCCCGGTTGGCAGACGACTTCGCGCAACCTCGTTCAATAAGTACGGCGCGCCGTGTACCCCACTTCTATGCTGCCTGCATCGCTAATTCTGCTGAATGGGTCCGACGCCGCAAATAGGCTTGCACTGTCATAACTCGCCACTCGCCGTTCCCAGCCGTGCCCTGTGGAATACTAACTGCGAGTTTCGTTTTGCCACATCGCTTGAAATATAGCAGAAAGTCTAGAAAAATAAGTCGTTCCTTCTAACATTAAAAATTACTACATTTCTTTTCTTGCCGTTCACATTTTGCGAAGGACAGTGCACTGTCGAGCAGTGCTGAGCGACAACAGTTAAGCAATTATCCACGGGTCCGTTGCACAGCACACTGGAGTTGTAACTACGCCTGTTACGGAGCGTGACTAGTTATCACGACGTGGTATGCGCATGCAGCAAGCTGTCGTGCAGCCCAGGGTCCGCACTCACCGTCGGCGAACAGCAGGCAGGCGAGGAGGAAGAGACGAGCGGGCATCCTGCAGTGGTCCAAGACACACACACACACGCACACACACACACACGGGCTCAGCTGCGGAGGTCGCCGCGGGAGCAGCAGGGGTAATCCGGGGAGCCTGCACTCATGGCGGCAGCGTCGGCGAATGGGCCGCTTCTGGCGGCCGAAGAAGCCGCGCCGCCGATCGAGGCCACCGAGTCGCGAGCAACCGGTTTGCGCGCCGTCGGTGAAAGTGTCCAGATGATCCGCCGGCAGCGCTGGCGTTGTTCCCCCATTGTGCAGGCCTTGCGCCATTGTGACAAGAGCCGACGGTAGGCCGAAAGAAAACGGGCTAAACTTACCCGCTTTTGTGCGCTACCGTGGATAAAAACAGCCTGGTAATGCGCCCAGCTGGCGACTGACCCCATCCATGTTGAGAAAGCTTTCTTCGCTGCATTGCTAGTTACCGTTTTGGCCGCATCGTCGCTGTCACCGCGCTGTTGCTCCCACGCAACACGCGCTCGCTGTGTGGAAAGCTTTGTGAGCGTAGTCGCAACTCGAATATCGAGGCAGGCCGGCTTATTAGGATTTCAAGTGCAGATCTACACGAGCTCTGCCGACTAGTCCAGGGTGGACGTGCAAAAGTGGAGCATGCACAACGCATCGTGGGAGTCTGTGTTAATGGGAAGCATTTGCTGCTCAGGGCATGCGATTACACATTTCAATGTTGCGCTTTGCGTGTCCCCACGCGCGCTGTGTGTACACGATGAGGGGTCATCCGATGCAGACCGACGCTGTCAGCACGCTTGGCACCTGAACCACGTGAACGTCCGCAACGCCATATTTAGTAGAACACGTAATGCCATCTTGAGCAGAACGCACAACACATCGTTCCAGTGGCAACGAGGAAGCACATTGATGACTTCTTAATTTTTTTGCCGCACTAACCCTTCTGGCGCCCAGCAATCTGCTGCAGTTATATGTGGCATGATAATCTCAGAATAAGTGCCCTAGAATTGACCACTGAGCTTCTGTCTAAATGTAACTTACAATTTTTATATGTGGAGCTCTTTTTCGCTCAATACCATGCATGTTAGCTCAATGTCTTGCAAGCGCCTCCCTTCATACACCTCATATAACTTAAAGATAGTGAAGCTGCGAATCGCAGAAGCGTGCATGAAAGCGTCCCTTAGCAGGTCTTGCGATCAGCAAGTGAGAACAAGCTTCGCATCCCAAGTGGAAAGGCTGAAACTAATAGGCTATATCTAGGAAGCTTTAGCTCGGGCAGAACTCCGATGCCCCCCAGTCAAATGCACGCAAAACGCAGAAACGCTTTTCTGAAATAACGACTGGGCGGACCTTTCTATATTTTTGTGGCATTGGAGAAAAAAAAGTTATATTCTAGGTACTGCTGGAAGTGAAATTTCAATTTAGGGCCTGTATTTCTGTAAAAGAAGACTCGCAAATTGGTAACCTCGAAACGTGAGATGCACAAAGTTTACAATGTCGTAGCTCTGCACTAAGAACAGATGTCCCAGTTCTGTAAGCCGCATCCCTTAGAGCATCCAGGGTGGACATATGTGAATTGATATCTTACGTGAATTTCTTAAACTGATTACAAGGGTTTTGCAAATGTTCTGCTCCCATTTTAATAGTTTATTTCAGAGCATGTATGTATGTATGTATGTATGTATGTATGTATGTATGTATGTATGTATGTATGTATGTATACGCAGGAACGAGACGACGAACTTTTAGGAAGACTTAGTTACTGAACGTTTTCAGCTGGTGGACCCGCCTTCGTCAGAGCACAGTATATATATATATATATATATATATATATATATATATATATATATATATATATATATATATATATATATATATATATATATATACATATATATCGCTTGTGCCCGCTTTAGATGTACAATTATGTGCAATTTACAGAATCGTTTTTTGTTGCTGACTTACAAATTTTTGAACTGTATAGTTTGGTTTCCTGGAAATTTGCGTTGTGGCCAATTTTTATTAAAACTTAACGACCGCAATCATATTCGCAACTAATATTCACTAGATCTTTTAAACCGAACAAAACTGGCGCAGTGGTCGCCGATTTCTCCGTGTAATTAGGCCGCTCGCGCTTCCTCTGAAAGCTTTTGACGAGCTTCGCTGCGGGCCTAGTAGCTGATTTCAAAACCAAGAATCTGGGAGCCGCTGCTGAGAGCCGCTCGCAGCAAAAGGTTGCTGCAATTCCTTACGTGCAGACGACATGACACAATCGGAAGATGCTGGATAACAGGGTAGGCGTTAGGCTGCCGTTCGCTGCCACAAATGAACCTGGTAGACTCTGCCGAAAGGTCAATCGTGAGATTGCTAATAAAAAGAAGTTGCTGAAAGATAGCACAGACAGCAGTTTATGTAGCATTGCAATGTTGCGGATGTTCTTATGTCGAAAAACGGGCCATGTGTGAATGACCGCATACGCGAACCCTCAGATAAGGTCAGTACGCAACCAAGAGATAGCCACCAGTCATTGCATAGCGTTGAATGTGGCTTTGAGACACTCCATAAAGATTGCTCCATACTATCAACCTAGCATTATGAGTGCGCACGGCTAATCTCTGAAGCTTTTCACATCCACAAGAGTGCCGACCCTTGCGTACGCCTTAATTTCTTCTACTTCACTCCTTCCGAAAAAAATTTCATTCTCATCAGATTGATTGCATTCTTTTCACTTCCACCCATGCTACATCCACCTGTTTTCTCGTTCTTGCAAAGTGGTACCTACACACACTGCTTGAAAGAATAAATACTTTGTTTCGAGTCACCCTATTGCAAAAACCAGCGTCTTCCAGGGCCTACCAGTCTGAAACCAGCGCGTTTTTTGCCACTGGATCGCACTGGGTACGCTTGCGCTCGCTGGGACTCACTGGGACCCCAGTGAGAATGCTGGATAAGAGCTGGCTCATACTGGAAGAGACGCTGGTTCCGCTGCCATGACAGTGGGGCGCACTGGTTTGTGCTGTACAGGCGCTGATGATGATGATGACGATGATGATGACGAAAAACTTTATTTATCCCTCTTTAAAGGGAAGGGGGCAAAGGCGCTGGTTCTCGCTTAAGTTCGCTGGTTCGCACTGGAAACTGCGCTGGTTGTGTTTGTGCCGCGCTCGTTCCAGTGCGCGAGGACGAGCACTGCTGAATATTAAATCCTTTCTACAATTTCAGCTGCCCTGTTTATTCATGCACATTTGATACAGAAGATCGCTTTCGTTTTTTTTTGCATTTTCCCTTTTGACTGGGCGGATAGCTAAATTCTTGAACGAAACCCCGCAAACGCAGAGGACGCCGCGTTTTTGAGTAGTTCGCACGTAACATATGACTGGGAATTGTCAATGTTGTCGGAGTGTTGTGGAGTGGACATGAAATGCAGAAGTCGTTCAGACGCGCGCGAACGGATCCCGAGTTCGAAGCCTACCGCCGACTGATATTATCGCACCGATAGCAAAGCTAAGGTGATTCGTGCTCTTCCGCTTTCCATATTGTACTAAAAAAAGTTCTGAGGCTCAAATGCACACATTTTAGTTTTCATCAGCTACCGGTGCAGAGATCGCTCCCCACCGAAGCTTAGGCCGTATCCACCGAGTCCGTCTGCACGCCATCGGCGCTTCTATGTTCAGAAATCAAGAAGTCTCACAAAGATAAATCACTCTATGTTACAGCTTTCCCATCGGTGTTCTTAAATAAACCATTTTTTCATGTCTACAGTGCCAGCACAAGAAGCGCTGACCGCCGATGTGACGCGTCATAAACACAGGTGTATGTGCTGCCGCCAAAGGCTCCCAGCACTAGCCTGTGCTTCTCTGACGAAGATATATGACGAGACAGACGTGTTGAGTCAAAGGCATCACTGAACTAAGAAAACGTTGCATATCCCTCGCGTGAAGAGCAAGAAACGGCTATCGAAATCGGCAGTAACAGACCATACAGCGCCCCGGGTCGGCGGTTCAGTTAGGACTTCTTTCGAAGTTAAAATACCAATCGCAAGTGAAAATCGATGTTGTGGCACTTCCGAGCATGCTACTAAATAAGGAGAGCAAATTTTTCGTTCTAGTACAGGCGTGAGTTTGAGTTGCTGGGCGATAGCGCATCTACCATGTCTGTGCGAGAAGTAGCTCTGCTAAACTAAAACTTATCTCGATTTTGACATGACAAATTATCCGTTCGCGTACATCTTTTCACTTCCCCTTTAGCCACCGAGGTGAGTGGACGCGAAATGCCGGGCTCTTCACGAGCGGCTTCGGCGACCCTTTTAAGCCGCGGTATCAGGCCAACTGAAAAACCAGGCCAGGATTACCAAATGATTTTACCAACGCTGCCAACAGGTGCGTCCGTTCTGGATACGGTTTTCTTACATGGTGACGTTTCGGCGAGGCCTTACAGAGAGAGAGAGAGAGAGAAACAACTTTATTCGGTCCACTATAGACGTAAGCAAGCTCCACGTCACCTGGCTAGGCCCACTCGGGGACCATCAGGTGAAACCTGACGGCCCTCTCGCGAGCCCTCTGGACTGCCAGGATTTGAGAGGTCTGATCCTGGGCCTTAATTAACTTCATCATTTCCTCTTGAGTGAAAGGGGGACCGGCAGAGGCGCAGCCCCACAGGACATGTTCGAAGTCCGCATAATCACCACACAGAGGGCAGTCCGGGCTTGGGAACCGTTCGGGGTACATTGTGTGCAGCGCCGTGGGGCTCGGGTAAGTGCTTGTTTGCAGAAGCCTTAGAGTGACTGCCTGGGCCCTGCACAGCGAGGAGTGCCTTACAGAGTGGAACATTTCTGAGACGCTCCTACACGGGTGTCTCTCATGCCGGAAGTGGTTGCGCTGGGTGCATATCAAATGGACCATCTGTGGGCGGTGACTTTCAAGGACGAAGAAGAGAAAAAGAAAATTATCGCCGCAGACGCTTTTCATGTCAAGGACCACCGCTGTGTGGTCGTCGACCCGTGTGACCGAGGTGTCCGTATCAAGCTCTACTGGCTTCTTCACGGTGTACCTGACGACGACGTTCGCACTGCTTTGTCGCCTTTTGGAAAGGTGACTGAGATCACCAGGGACAGGTAACGGGTACAAGGATGCGTTGACACCCGTTCTGTTACTATTAAGCTGAAAGTGGCCGTCACCACTGAGGATTCACCCCACCAGCTGCGAGTAGGGGAAGATGTTGCGCTCATGCACGTCCCTGGCAGAGCTCCCCTCTGCCGCCGATGCCGCGGTATCGGGCACATACGACGCGAGTGCCGTGTACCACGCTGTGGGCTTTGTCATCGTTTCGGCCACGACGAGACCCAGTGCGTCCGAACCTATGCCGCAGTGACAGGCCCCGCATTGAAGGAGATGTCACAGCTCACTTGATGGACGTGGTCGTCACAGTGGAAGCCGCAAGCGCAGGGAAAGAGACCCAGCCCTCGGTGTTAACGCCCCTGAAGAAGGCAACAACTATTAGTGAAGCCAAGTCACCGGACGGCTGGAAAGACCTATGAGATGACACGGTAAAACCAACTAACTTGATAGAGGTCGAGGTAAAAGAGGCCAAAGAAACTTGCGCATCAGCAGAAGAGACCACCGGGGAACAGCACGACACTGACAACACCGTGATGCCAACGTCAAGTAGTGCACCTGCTCAGAGGCTTTACGAAGAGGCGGATGAGCACGAGGAAAAGGATCAAGAGACCGGGAGTGACGAGCCTCCACCGAAAGCTACCCCGGGACGTCGACCGGCGTACAAGCCCAAGCCCGGCGTTCCAGCTACAACCCAGACTCCTCCACGTTAGCGGAAGCGTTCCTGGGATAGCAAAATTGTTGGGGTCTGGAGACTAAGGTTTGTGGGCAGGATGTGCGTCGGCCGTCGTCATTGTGCTCTGAAGTCCAGAAACCTTGCTGGGAACCACCGTCGCCGGCCGAGCGTGCTTCAGTGGAACACGCACTCGTTGCAGCGGTGACAAGCAGACCTCTCCTTGCACCTCCTGCAGAGCGACTACGACGTACTTGCTTTGCAGGAGGTGTACGCGACTGCAGATGATTTGCGTCTACCTGGCTACGTAGGCTACAGCAGCCGCACTTCGTGCACGCTGCAACCCTGCACGGCGACCCCATGTTTCAACAAAGAACATCCACAGGGACTTCCCCGCTGTGCGGTGTACGTGCGGGCGGGTGTGCTGCAAGCTGAGGTCGATGTGGCGGATCTGACTGGAGGACCGCTCGAATGCTGTGCTGTTCGTGTGCGTCTTGGAGACATTGACACCACTGTGGCCAGCGTGTATATCTGACCGTGCCGGCCCTGGAATCCCTCGTGCCTGCTACAGCTAGCCCGACGTCTCGGCAGAGACTTCGTCCTCTGCGGAGACATCAATGCTCACCACACCATCTGGGGCAGTCGCCGCTGCGGCGGGCGAGGTAGGGGCGTTGTGGACGTTGTTAACCAGCTGGGTCTGAAGGTTCTAAACACCGGGGCTCCTACTTTCGTCCGGCGCACATCCCATGCCATCAGCACGGCAATTGACGTGAGCCTGGCCACTGAGGGCTGCCGATACACATGGACACCGCAACCGGACATTTGGGGGTCCGACCACTTCCCTATCGTGCTGGCCCCGTTCAGGGGCAAGACACCCAGGACGCGCGTGTACGCCACTGTCGATTGGAGTGCTTTCCGTAAGCTGTGCCAGCAGGACACCAGTACCACAGACTTCCTGCAGCTCGTGGCGGACAGCGGCCGCGCAGCCACAGTCTGGTCCACTGCGTAGGAGGGCCAACCAGCACCAGACATTCGGCACCTGCAGCTACGAGCTGCCAGGCGCAGGGCTGAACGTAGAGCACATCGTCCTTGTTGTATGCCCTGCCGCTGGTTTCCCTGACGCATGCGAGGAAAGCACAACTAGAGGTTCTGCACAGGACGGCCATCAGAAATGTCCTGGGGCTTCCAAGGCACTCCAAGATCGCCGCAACACTGGCTTAGGCCGGCGAATGGCCACTGTCACTGCTCATGTTGCAACGGGGACTGGGGCATATTGACAGGCTACATCGCGCACCAGACGGCCAGGCTCTCCTAGACGGCTCCGGAGCCTGCCGGCTTCACGTATGGGCAGCCTGTGTCGCCTCTATGAGGCGACAGTTCCTCAACTACCTGTGGCAGTGGCTTTTCCTCCTCAACATCATGGACCTCCGGATGTGCATCTCTCCCTCAAGGGGATAGCCAAGCGGAGAGCACCACGAGCAGCCCTGCAGCAGGCAGCAGCCTGCAAGCTCCAGGAGGAGTTGGAAGGACACCTGCTGGTGTTCACGGATGGTTCAGTCCTCCCCAGCGGGTCGGCCGCAGCGGCATGCACAGTTCCAACTCTCGCCTGTCAATGGCAGTGTAGGCTCCCGTTTACAGCAAGCTCTACTGCAGCTGAGCTCGCGGGGTTGCACCTGGCTGCCGACCTCCTTGCTGAGCACCTTCCCCAGCAGCCGGTCGCGGTGGTGTGCGACTCCAAGCCAGCGCTCCAGGCCCTCGTCAATCCACGGCAGGCAGGACTTACAGTGGTGCTGCTGCTTGCCAAGTTAAAGGCTAGACACCGCCGGAATCCCAATATCCTTCCACTGGCTGCCCTCACATGTCGGGGTAGTCGGTAACGAGGAGGCGGATGCCTAGGCCAAAGCTGCCCATCATGATGTAGTCCCGGTTACCAGAGCGGTAGCGGCTTCGGACTACACGAGACACCAGCTACGGTGCCTGCTCAGCTCTATTCACCCGGACCCCCGAGTGGCTAGTGGTAGGGCCTCCAAGCCACTTCCGGAGAACGGCCTCTCCAGAAGAGACCGTTCCACACTCCTGCGCTTGCGGACTGGCTGCACCTGGACTGCGGCCCGGCTGTAGGCCAATGGCCGCGCCACGTCACCTTCCTGCAAGAAGTTCGGGGACCCCGAGACTCTGTAGCACCTTCTCTGTGCCTGCCCATCCTTGGCGCACGAACGCTCCACAGTGATCAACACCTACAGACTCCACGGCCTTCCAGCGGCCACAGAGACTGACCGGCTGTTCCCGGTGTGTCGACACCTTCCTGCGCTGCGAAGCCTGCTGGAGTTTATAAGTTCCACGGGAATAGACACCCTATAAGCGCCCGCTACAACGCTGGCAACCTTACTGAGGACTGCCACCTATCGCGCACAGTGGAGTCTATTAGGCCACATCCTCCCTCTTTCTCTATAAACTTTCACTTCCCACTCCCTCTCCCCTGACGACGCTTCGCCGTGCTCCTTCACGGGTTGCAGAATCAAGCGTCCTTCCTTTATTTAGATCACTATCATCAAGTCCAGAAAACCATGGTCCGCCTCCCCAGACAGTCGAGTCATCGTAGCAGATGTGAGACGAACGATGTGCGGTAATTGGTTTAGATACTCCTCCCGTTATATCGCAGCTAATCTTTAGACTGGTCTTTGTGCTGCGACGTTGAACGTGCGTGGACTTAGCGGTCGTAGAAAGCAATGTCAAGTAAACCACATTCTTATTGACAATAAATATTGATTTATTGGCCATTCAAGAAACAAAAATTGCAACTTATGAATACACGGAGCAAATGGTTAACGTTTTCCGCACCAGATATACCGTAAGTGTATGTCACGCGGCGGGCAGGTCTGGCGGCTGCCTTATTCTTTTGCGTAGCAGGATTGCTGTAGTTGAAGCCGTTACGTCATCTGAGGATGGTAGAATGGTCCTCTGCGATTTCACTTTTTCAGAGATGCCTTGGAGGGCTATATGTGTTTATGCTCCAAACGTAGCGCGGGAGCGGGAAGTCTTTTTTGTGATGTTCAGCAGTACTTCAATTGTGAAAGGCATGTCATATTACTGGGTGATTTTAATTGCGTTTGCTTTCCAGAAGATAAATCTAAGTTGACTAGTGTGTGTCATAAAACTGCGTTGCTTTTAAGTTCGATTGTAAGGCAACAAGAGCTTGAAGACATTGGTTATGTGTCGTCAAGCGAAAGCCATACCATGTATACGCACTACCAAGGTCAGTGTCATAGCAGGCTAGACAGAATTTATGCTCCGTTAACCTTTGTACGTTTATTTTCAAGTTATCAAGCGTTCCATGCTAGTTTTAGCGATAATTGCCTCGTTATGTCAACCATAGCAAAGAAACAAAAACCATCGAAATTCAGCTGGGACTTACGGAAGCTAAATGATAAGCTTTCGCAAGATGACGTTTTTCAAAAGGCAGTTCAAGAAAAGCTTGAAAATTTGCTCATCATAACTACGTCAGCGTCCTTGATTGCAGAATGGGAACTCTTCAAAAGGGACCTTAAATTCACCGCGATTGAAAGAGCATGCGTAGTCTATCACAAAGAAAAAGAGCGTGAGAAGGAACTAAACCTTAGGTTAAAATATATGCTTTGCGCAGAAAGCTCTTCGCCTGGCTCATTTTTGAAAGAAATCAAAGAAGTTAAGTCTGAGCTTGAAGTCATGCATGAAGAAAAGTACACAGGTGCGCTATTAAGTGCAAGGGCTGAGAGTTTATGGATGGGCGAGACGCCCATTCATAAAGAAACACGCGGTTTACAAAGAAAAAAAAAAGGTATCAAGGGGAAGCCACTAGTGATGTTGGAATGATTGAGCACGCACTTGAGTCTTATGAAAATTTCATGGGGAAAAAGACACGTGATATTTAAACGTTTAGAGCTGACTTCTTGCCATTAATGCCAACATTATCAGACGAGGTCTGTGAAGCCCTCTACAGACTTATAAGCCTTTGAGAAGTTGAGGATGCGATTGACGGACTTAGTCCCGGCAAGTCGCCGGAGCCTGATGGTCTGGGAGGCGCTTTCTACAAGAGCTTTCAAAGTGGAATATCTGTAGCATTACACAGTGTGATAAGGGTGATGTACGAGAATGAGGAAGCACCTCCTTCTTTTCGGACATCGCACGTAATTTTAATTCCTAAAGTGAAAGATCGAGCGCGACTTTTGGCGGTTGAAGCCTGCAGACCAGTAAGCTTGACAAATACGGACTATAATATTTACACTAAAGTACTGGTGCGAAGATTGCAGACCGTTATAAAAGTACTTGTCGGCCCCCATCAGACATGCGGTATCAAAGGCAGATCGATCTTTTCGAATATACATGCTGCAAGGGCCATACTGGAAGGTTGCGATGAAAGAGAGGACAGAGTCGCTATGATACAAATTGACCTTGAAAAGGCTTTTGACAGAGTCGTCCATGATGTCATATTTTTGCTCTTAGAACACGTTAAAGCCGGTGCAGTGGTAACAGATGGAGTAAGAATGGTGTACAAAGATTGCACTGCAAAGTTAGTAATTAATGGGAAATTAGGCGCCAGTATAAAAATGGAATCATCAGTAAAACAAGGATGCTGTTTGTCGCCTCTTTTATTTGCCTTGTATTTGGAGCCCTTTTGTTTGACAATAATTAAAATCCAATCTATTCATGGGTTTATCTACGCAGAAATTGAGACTAGAGTTTTGGCTTATGCAGATGACGTGGCGATTTTTCTTCCGTGATACAGGAAGAGGGAATAACACTATGAAAGAAGTTGTTTCTTTTTACGCCCCAACAGGAAGTGTTGTCAGCTGGACTAAGTGCATAAGTTTATGGCATGGCAGCTGGCCACAGGCACCCGAGTATTTTTGCAATATGAACTGGAGCGTTACCCCATGAAAATATCTTGAGGTGCCATTACTGTCACGATCCACCCGGGTTCGTGAACAAGGGAGGGCTCGAGGCACCCTCCGATAGATGGACGCTCCGCAGCGTGGTGGAGCTGAACGATGACTGACCGGCGAGCAGCCGTGCTCGTCAGTGTTTATGGCGGTGCGGTGACCAATGTTGCCTGCCGAGCTTTAGCAGGCCATCGAGCCTGGCGGTGAACGAACATTATGCCTGGGGGGCGCCACATGCTTGCTACACCCCCTTACACCCAGTTTGTTTGTTAAATAAAAAACAAACGTCAACGTTCAAAATATTGTCACGTGGTGGTGACGTTAAGGACACAGTAACAATACTGGGAAAGGCAAAACTAGATTTTTATTGGGCGAACCTGTGCCCACAAAACAAGCTACACTTATAGCACAACGAAAGCGGCGAACACAGTCGGCGATCGTCGAAAATCTGATCTGTGGGTCAAGCGCGTCGGCTTTTATAGAGCAGTCGTCGAACGTTCCAGACTAATCGTTCGGACCCGCGTGCCTTCCACAAAGTTCTACACCCTTCGCGTCAGGTGATGAAACCAGATAACATAAGTCTCGGCGACAACAGACAGCGGATAGAAGCATCGATAACTTTCCAGAACCTTCGGATACATGCAGGCGCGTCCCATGCTTTGCGATTACATCTGTTAGGCGGCGAAATGTGGTTGCCCGATAAAGTACACGTGTCAATACCCCCCTCTTAAAAAGCATCGTCCCGATGCTACAAATATAAGAGAGCAAAACACAAAAGGGCACTTATTAAACATAAGTAACAACAAAAGGAAACAAAGTCCAAAGGTCAGTTACGCGAAGCCCGAAAGTTCATTAACGCTGGTAGTAGGGCTTTAGTCGCACAACGTGGACTATTTCAGGTCGTGAGCGGCGCCGCTGTGATAGCGAAATACCGTCTGGCGCGACCTCATAGTCCAGTGCGCCAATACGTCGGATGATCTTGTACGGTCCGAAATAGCGACGCAAAAGCTTCTCGCTCAGTCCTCGTCGGCGTATAGGGGTCCAAACCCAAACACGGTCACCGGGCTGGTACTCCACGAAGCGTCGTCGGAGGTTGTAGTGTCAGCTGTCGGTCCTCTGCTGGTTCTTGATCCGCAGGCGGGCGAGCTGTCGGGCTTCTTCGGCGCGCTGGAGGTAGGTACGGACGTCAAGGTTCTCCTCGTCAGTGACGTGCGGCAGCATGGCGTCGAGCGTCGTCGTCGGGTTCCTGCCGTAGACCAGCTTGAACGGCGTGATCTGTGTTGTTTCTTGAACCGCCGTGTTATAAGCGAATGTTACGTACGGCAGAACGGCATCCCAGGTCTTGTGTTCGACGTCGACGTACATCGCTAGCATGTCGGCGAGGGTCTTATTCAGCCGCTCCGTAAGACCATTCGTCTGCGGGTGGTAGGCCGTTGTCCTCCTGTGCCTTGTCTGACTGTATTTCAGAATGGCTTGGGTGAGCTCCGCTGTAAAGGCCGTTCCTCGGTCGGTGATGAGGACTTCTGGGGCGCCATGTCGCAGCAGGATGTTTTCGACAAAGAATTTCGCCACTTCGGCTGCACTACCTTGCGGCAGTGCTTTTGTTTCAGCGAAGCGGGTGAGGTAATCCGTCGCCACGACGATCCACTTATTGCCGGTTATTGACGTCGGAAAGGGTCCCAGCAAGTCCATACCGATCTGCTGGAATGGTCGGCAAGGAGGCTCGATTGGCTGTAGTAATCCGGCTGGCCTTTTCGGCGGTGTCTTGCGTCGCTGACAGTCTCGGCATGTTCTGACATAACGGGCGACGTCGGCGGTCAGGCGCGGCCAATAATACTTTTCTTGTATCCTCGATAGTGTCCGGGAAAATCCGAGGTGTCCCGCGGTCGGATCGTCATGTAGGGCGTGCAATACTTCTGGACGAAGTCCTGACGGGACAACAAGAAGGTAATTGGCGCGGACTGGTGAGAAGTTCTTCTTCCCGAGTAGGCTGTCTTGAAGCGTGAAGGAAGATAATCCACGCATAAATGCCCTGGGGACAACGTCGGTGTGCCCTTCCAAATAATCGACGAGGCCTTTAAGCTCCGGGTCCGCTCGTTGTTGTTCGGCGAAGTCTTCCGCGCTTATTATTCCAAGGAAGGCGTCGTCATCCTCGTCATCTTGCGGCGGCGGGTCAATGGGGGCGCGTGATAGGCAATCGGCGTCTGAGTGTTTTCGTCCGGACTTGTATGTTACAGTGATGTCGTATTCATGTAGTCTGAGGCTCCACCGTGCCAGCCGTCCTGAGGGATCCTTTAAATTCGCTAGCCAACACAAGGCGTGATGGTCGCTGACGACTTTGAATGGCCTGCCATATAGGTAAGGGCGAAATTTCGCTGTAGCCCAAACGATGGCGAGGCATTCCTTTTCGGTTGTAGAATAATTGCCTTTCGCTTTTGACAACGACCGGCTAGCGTAAGCTATCACGTGTTCATGTCCATCTTTTCTCTGGACTAGGACGGCACCGAGGCCTAGGCTACTGGCGTCAGTGTGGATTTCGGTATCGGCGTGCTCGTCGAAGTGCGCAAGTAAAGGGCGGCGACTGCATGCGTCGTTTGAGTTCTTGAAATGCGTCGGCCTGCGGCGTTTCCCACTTGAACTCGACGTCACATTTAGTTAGCTGCGTCAGCGGCTGAGCGATGCGTGAAAAGTTCTTGACAAATCGCCTGTAGTAGGCACACATGCCAAGAAATCTACGCACTGCCTTCTTGTCGATGGGCTGTGGGAACTTTGCTATGGCAGCTGTCTTCTGCGGGTCGGGGCGGACTCCAGATTTGCTGATGACGTGGCCTAAAAATAGAAGCTCCTCGTAAGCGAAGCGGCACTTTTCCGGCTTCAGAGTAAGTCCTGATGACCTGATGGCCTCTAGTACTGTTGCAAGCCTCCTAAGGTGAACGTCGAAATTTCCGGCGAAGACGACGACGTCATCCAAGTATACGAGACAGGTCTGCCATTTCAATCCTGCTAAAACCGTGTCCATCACGCGCTGGAACGTTGCAGGCGCCGAGCACAGTCCGAATGGCATAACCTTGAACTCGTAGAGGCCGTCTGGGGTGATGAAGGCGGTCTTTTCGCGATCTCTTTCGTCGACTTCTATTTGCCAATAGCCAGACTTGAGGTCCATGGACGAGAAGTATTTAGCGTTGCAGAGCCGATCCAATGCGTCGTCTATCCGTGGGAGGGGGTATACGTCCTTCTTCGTGATCTTGTTCAGACGACGATAATCGACGCAGAAACGTAGGGTTCCGTCCTTTTTCTTTACCAGAACAACAGGGGATGCCCACGGGCTTTTCGACGGCTGGGTGATGTCGTCGCGCAGCATTTCGTCGACTTGTTCTCTTATAGCTTCACGTTCTCGCGCCGAAACTCGGTAAGGGCTCTGACGGAGTGGTCGAGAGCATTCCTCGGTGATTATGCGATGCTTGGCGACTGGTGTTTGTCGAATCCTCCATGACGTCGAAAAGCAGCCTTTGTATCGTTGGAGCAGACTTCTGAGCTGCTGTTGCTTAATCATAGGGAGATTTGGATTAATGTCGTAGTCTGGTTCGGGAACCATGGTCGTCGGGGTAGATGCGGCGGAATCCGAGAGGACAAACGCATTACTTGTTTCCAGAATTTCCTCGATGTACGCGATCGTCGTGCGCTTGTTGATGTGCTTGAACTCCTGGCTGAAGTTTGTCAGTAACACTTCAGTTTTCCCTCCATGCAGTCGAGC
Source organism: Dermacentor andersoni (assembly GCF_023375885.2). Lineage (NCBI taxonomy): Eukaryota > Metazoa > Arthropoda > Arachnida > Ixodida > Ixodidae > Dermacentor > Dermacentor andersoni. Next base: position 218,468,042 of record NC_092817.1, read on the forward strand.
GATCCCTCTTGCGACGCAAATTTCACGGTCTAGCAGTAGACGTTGGTCGCCTTCGATGACGCGTTCTACGTCAGCGGGTGTTTCGGTGCTGACCGAAATAACAATGCTGCAGCGAGGCGGGATGCTCACTTGATCTTCGAGCACACTCAAGGCGTGGTGACTACGAGGGCTCTCCGGCGGCATTGATTTATCTTCTGACAGCGTTATTGACTTCGACTTCAGGTTGATGATTGCGCCGTGTTGGTCCAGGAAGTCCATACCGAGAATGACGTCTCGTGAACACTGTTGGAGGATAACGAAGGTGGCAGGGTAAGTCCGGTCATGAATGGTTATTCTTGCTGTGCAGATCCCAGTCGGCGTGATGAGGTGTCCTCCAGCGGTGCGAATCTGAGGGCCTTCCCATGCGGTCTTAACTTTCTTCAACTGGGCGGCGATGTGTCCACTCATTACGGAGTAATCGGCCCCTGTGTCGACTAAGGCAGTGACTGCGTGACCGTCGAGAAGCACGTCGAGGTCGGTTGTTCTTTGTCTGGCATTGCAGTTAGGTCTTGGCGTTGGATCACGGCTGCGTCGTGTTGAACTGAAGTTGGAACGTCGCGTCGTCAAGTCGTCTTTCGTCGGTGTAGTCTTGGCTTCCTGACTTCGTCGGGACGGCGGCGTGTCGTTATTATGTCGTCGAGATGGTCTCTTCGTCGTCTTCGTCGGCGGCGGAGGATCTTCGTCAGTTCGACGAACAGCAACCGCACCTCCATCGGTTGCTGCTTTTAGTTTTCCGGATATGGGCTCGCAGAGCGGCCCCGGGCTGGGCCGGTGTATGGTCGGCGCTGCGGCGACAGGTAGCGGCCTGGTGACGGCGAACGGGACGGTCGTCGAGGGTTCCACTGTGTGGCGGCGAGGTAGTCGGCGATATCGCGAGGTCGTTCGCCAATCTGTGGTCGCGGCGCGTTAACGGCGAACCCTCGGAGTCCCATCTCCCGGTATGGGCATCGGCGGTAGATGTGCCAGGCTTCTCCGCAGTGATAGCAAAGCGGGCGGTGGTCGGGGGTGCGCCAAACGTCAGTCTTCCTCGCGTAGGTGCGCTGGGCGATGGGTGGGCGTGCTGGCGGCGGCGGCGGTGGACGACGGAATTGCGGCGCTACAGGGCCCTGGCGTTGTCGCGGAGGGGGACCTTGACGGCGGGCAACGGCAGCGTATGTCATCGCTTGCGGCTGAGGCTGCGGCGATTCAGGGGCTACTCCGAGTAGTTGTTGTAGCTCTTCACGTACGACGTCGGCAATCGAAGCCACTTGAGGCTGTGATGACGGGAACAGCTTCTGTAGCTCCTCCCGCACGACCGCTCGGATAGTCTCGCACAGGTCGTCGGTGGCCAGTGACTGAACTCCGGCGTAGCTTGTTGAATTCGTGCGGCGGTTGAATTGCCGGTTCCGCATTTCCAGTGTCTTCTCGATGCTGGTGGCCTCGCGAAGAAACTCGTCGACAGTCTTCGGTGGGCTTCGTACCATACCGGCGAAAAGTTCCTCCTTTACACCACGCATCAGTAGCCGGATTTTCTTTTCCTCTGACATTTCCGGGTCGGCGTGGCGGAATAGGCGGCTCATTTCTTCTGTAAAAATTGCGGTCGTCTCATTAGGCAGCTGCACTCGGGTTTCTAGTAGTGCTTGTGCTCGTTCTCGGCGTACGACGCTTGTGAAGGTCTGCAGGAAGCCGCTTCGGAAAAGGTCCCACGTCGTCAAGGTGGCTTCTCGATTCTCGAACCACGTCCTGGCGGCGTCCTCCAAGGCGAAATAGACATGACGCAGTTTGTCGTCGCTGTTCCAGTTGTTAAATGCGGCGACCCTCTCATACGTCTCGAGCCAGGTTTCCGGGTCGTCGAATGTTGAACCGCGGAACGTTGGAGGCTCCCTGGGCGGCTGCAGCACGATGGGGGACGCTGGGGCTGCCATTGGGGTTTCCTTGGCCACAATCTTCTTGGTCTTCTCAGGTAGGAGTCCATGCTCCGGGGGCAGCTGTTGAAGACAGCGGCTTGCTCGATGTTCCGGGACGGCGCTGGTGTTGTCTTTGTGGTCCGGGCTTGGATTACGGCTTGTCGGGGGCGTCCGGTACATGGACGTAAAGCACCTCCACCAGATGTCACGTGGTGGTGACGTTAAGGACACAGTAACAATACTGTGAAAGGCAAAACTAGATTTTTATTGGGCGAACCTGTGCCCACAAAGCAAGCTACACTTATAGCACAACGAAAGCGGCGAACATAGTCGGCGATCGTCGAAAATCTGATCTGCGGGTCAAGCGCGTCGGCTTTTATAGAGCAGTCGTCGAATGTTCCAGACTAATCGTTCGGACCCGCGTGCCTTCCACAAAGTTCTACACCCTTCGCGTCAGGTGATGAAATCAGATAACATAAGTCTCGGCGACAACAGACAGCGGATAGAAGCACCGATAACTTTCCAGAACCTTCGGATACATGCAGGCGCGTCCCATGCTTTGCGATTACATCTGTTAGGCGGCGAAATGTGGTTGCCCGATGAAGTACACGTGTCAATATGAGGCTCTGCCTCCACCCTTGCTGGGTCGCGGTACCTGCTATCCAGGCGAGTAACGGTCCGGTGGCCTCCGCCATCGAGTACTCCGCTTGGGCACCGGTGTTGATGGGTCGGGTGTGGCAACGCCGGGTGCTGCCTGGGCCAGCCTCGCTCCATCCGGAGGGTCCGTAGTGGTCGGCCTCGTGAGTGGTGCTGGGCTCGACACCAGTCCAAGGGATGCTGCACCAATGGCTACGATTGCCGCCTCCGAGGTAGGTGGTGCTCCGCTGGAAGCGACTGGTGCTGCCGCTAGTCCTCCTGCGGGCTGGAACTCAGTGGCAGTCGAGGGTGCTGGTCAGGTCCCAAGGCGAGGCCTGACATGGTCGGCGTGTCTGTGCCACATGGCCCCGTCTGGCATGCGCCCGAGCAGTGATGAGGCGCTGGCAGGAGACACCACCTGTCCGGCAGACCAGGGTGGGCCAGGACGGAAGTTCCTGGCGAAAACTGCAGCTCCCGACTCTGGCAAAGGCCCGGGACGGCACCCTTGGTCAGCAGCCAGCTTCTGCTTCAGCTGCTTCAAGAGCACTGTGAATCGGAGGTCCGGATGCAAGACGTCCAAGGGTGTCTTGACCATCCGACCCAGCAGGAGCTCACCGGGGGCACGGCCAGTGACATCGTGAGGCGTGGTGCCGTATTGAAACAGTATCCGGGCAATCTGCGTCCGGAAATCCCCAGTCTGGCTCTTCTTGAGCTTGTCTTTGATGGTTTACACCCCCCGCTCGGCTGCACCATTTGAAGCAGGGTGGTACGGCGGAACCATCAACCGGCCGATTCCGTTCTTCGTCAGCCAGGCCAGGTACTATGAGCTGGTGAAAGCAGGACCATTGTCGGACACGATGACATTCGGCAACCCCTGGACGGCGAAGACCTGTCGTAGAGCTGCAATGGTCGCGCATGCTGATGGAGTGGTGACAGGTAGAACCTCCACCCACTTCGAAAAGGCGTCCACAACCACCAGGAAGTAATGGCCCTTGAAGGGGCCCCCAAAATCCACATGTAGGCGGGACCAGGGTCTCTGTGGGAACGGCCAGGGAGCGCTTTCCACATGACGCGAGGCTCGCTGATGCTCCTGGCAGATTTGGCAGCTCTGCACCACATGCAGGCTGGCTTCCGGGTACTCTAGCAGATGAACGCCCATTGCATGAATCCAGTTTCAGCCAAGCAGTGCCGGCGACGACCCCTTCGTTAAGTAAAGGGGAAGGGTTGCCTCCCTGTCACCAAAGCGAACGCTGACCTGTGCCTGACCCTGGACCTGGGAGAGTTGCCCGGAGGAGCTGCGCAGCATCACGCCCGAAGCCTCGACGCACACGCCGGGAAAAGTACGCTTGAAGAGTTTCCCAGCCATTACTGACACGCTGGCCCCTGTGTCCTGCTCCATGCAAATGGGGTGCCCGAAGATTTCGACGGTCAGCACGTACGGCGGCACAGACGACGGTACAAAGCCTGTGTGCCACATGTCGAAAATCGGCGGGTTCTCGGCCACGACGTGGAGCCTGGCCGCGGAAGAACTTGAGCCTGCTGCCACGCCCTCGCCGCATACCCTTGCGACGGCTACCCTGGCCGCGGGCTTGTGTGGTACCTGGGCCTGAATGAGGCTGCTGCTGCTGTTTGCTGTTCGTCCTCCCCCTTCGGCATACACGTGCCAGGTGCCCAGTTTTCCCTCACGTAAAGCATTGTGCTTGAGAGAACTGGCACTGTGAGGGGGAGTGGGCACCACCACAGCGACCGCAGGTACTGCCCTTTGTTGCCATCTCGTTGAACGCCGCTTCCGCCGACGGTGAGCCAGCCGCACAGGAAATCTCACCGGCTTTCCTTGGTGGCAGCTTCTATTGCCAGCGCTGCCTTCACGGCGTCGTCCAGCAAGGGGTCGGGAAGCTCCAGGAGTCGCGTCTGCATGGCGGGGTTGTTGATTCCGCAGACGAAACGGTCCCGGAGCAGCGAGTGCAGTTGGGCCCCGAAACGCAGGCACTCGCTATCCCTCGTAGCGCAGCAACGAACTGCCCGAGGGTCTCTCCTTCCCGGCGGCTCCGGTTGCTGAAGCGGAAATGCTCCATTAGTGTGGACGGTGCTGGGTTAAAATGCGAGTGCAGTACGGCAAGCAGCTCACCCAGCGTCTTAACGTGCGGCGTGGCTGGCTTGAGAAGGTCGAGCAAGAGGCTGAAGACGCGGGTCCCGCAGCTGGCCAGGAAAATGTTCCGCTGTTTGGCCTCGGGTGTGTCGTTTGCCCGGAAGAACACGTGCACTTGCTCCTCGTAAATTTGCCAGGCGGACCCATCTCCCTCGAACGGCTCGAGCCTTCCGTACAGCAGGCAACATTATCGTGACAGTGCCGCGTATTCAGATAGAAAAGTGGGGCGGCCATAATTTTTCGGTGTTTTCAAGAGCTAGTGTTTGCAATTTGTTTTAGTTACAAAGGTGTATTATGTACTACAAGCGTTATGCATGGCAAGAATTGAGGTACAGAAACTTCACAGAGTGTTTGCGGTATATATATGGGGATCCACTTGAGAAACAACTAGCCGGTGTAACTTGTTTCATTCGATGAAGAAAGGAGGACTCGGATTAACACATTTGTTTTTGAAACAGATTGTTAGTAGGTTCTTTTTCTTAAGGGACCAAAATGATATATATCTGCGTACTGTTATTCAAGTGCGACGGAGTTCTTCCTTGCCTGAGTGGGTTGTTTCATCAACAAATGACCAAACTCGAACACCACTTGGCTTTCTGAGGGAAGTTGTTATGTCCTTTTCTTTACTGAAAGCGTATTTTTCGAATGAATTTTTGACTTCTGTGACGCGTAAGAAACTTTATAGTAATCTGGTTGATGTTTTCTTGCCGCATCTTGTTTACCGTACGATGTACAACTTAGGACCTTACGGCAATATGCTGAAAGGCGTTAAAAAATGCCGCTTAGATCTTCAGCGAAAACCTTCTTGTTTCAATTGCATTCGGGCACTCTCCTTGTGAAGTCATGGCTACAAGCAAGGGCTTCCTTGTTCCATGGTCTGCTAACTGCATTATATGTAAGAAACCTGAAACCATTGAGCACATCATCTTGGATTGCCATGACTCCTATTTCTTGTGGGATGTTCTCAAACGAACTCTGAAGAAAAAACTGTCGTTAAGTCCTTTCGGTATTCGGTTCTTACCATATGCAGACACACAGAGAGTGCCGGCTGACTTGATAATGGTTTTGTGTATGAGCAGCGTGTGAAAAACGCATATGGATGTCAGGAATGCCCGCGTAGATGAAAGGACTGCGAGGGAACACCTAAGTGAAAGTCTTAGGTACACGCATGACGCCCTCAAGCACATGATTGAACCATCAGAGTGGTTTGAGGAGCTTGACAATTTGGAGTCTGTGATATCCTCTTTGAGGGCCTTTTAAATATGTACAGTTTCTCGAAATGATGTAATATTATTTTTGTGCACCAAGTGACCTACTTTTTACGGTTTTGCGTGGTGTTGTAATGAAGGTAATAAAGGAAAAAGTACATCAGCTGGCGTGGCGTATTTGGCTAAGTTCACTCTGCTTCCAAATACGCCACTCCAGCTGATGTACTTTTTTCCTTTATTACCTTTATCACTGGGGCTCTGGCACGGAGAATGGCAATCGACGCCCGACCGCTTTGCAAACGTGTCCTGGGTTACGACTCCAATGAAGTACTTGGGAGTACCTTTAGAATGCTATCGCGATAGCGCGACATATTGGACAGCGCAGACGCATGACACACGTCAAAAGGCGGAAAGGTGGAAAGGAACGAACCTATCGATTTTTGTTAGAGTCACCGTGTGCAATCTCTTTATTAGTAGGCTATGGTATGTAATGCAGGTGTTACATTGTGCAAGGCTCAATGTACAGAAGCTGCATCGAATTTTCGCCATTTTCGTGTGGGCTGCGCAATGGGAAAGATGCAGCCGCACGAATTTGTTCAAAGGAGTCAAGAATGGCGGATTAGGCCTGGGACATCTTTTTTACGGCAGATTGTTAACAGGTTTCTTTTCCTTCGCGGCGTCAGCGATCCTTTCTTGCGCACCGCATGCCAAGTAAGGCTTGGGCGCGCTGTGCCAGACTTTGTCGTTTCAACCGAAACACTCACGGGAGCCATTTTTGGATATTTTAGAGAAGTTGTCGCCAGTGTGCGATTCCTTGCAACGAGGTTTTCAGATGAATATTTATCTACTGTCAAAAATAAAAAAAAAATTGTACAAGGATTTGTGTGATGTTGTTCTGCCGGAGCCCATGTACAGAGCCTTGTACAGTTGAGGACCTGGTAGGGACGTCTTAAAGAGAGTAAAGAAAATGCAAGTAGCGCCAGGGGTTAAAACCTTTTTTTTAATTTACACACTGTAACATTGCCAGTAAAATTTTATTACAGGAAAATGGCTCATTTCTTCCATGGGGATCTCACTGCCTTATCTGCAAACAACCAGAAACGTTAGATCACGTTTTTCTTCATTGTTGGGGAGGGGTATATTTTTTGGGACGTACTACAAAGAACGTTAAAGAAACAATTTCCCTTTGACCGTCATGGAATACGGTATCTACCCATTACTAATGAGGATGGTTTTCCGTTTGATTTAATAATGTTAATTGGCCTCCACAGTATTTGGCGCTCTCGAATGGCAGGATACTACTGCGATCCCGACGCGCGACCTACGCGAATTTCTTTCCGTGAAACTGTGCATCGATTTGTTTAGATTTTGAAGGCCGATGGCGATACACCCGGGTGGCTGTCAAGGGTGGAGCCATTGATGGCTCTAAATGAATTTTAATGTGACGAAGCCAGCCCCCTACCAGGCTGATTATGTCAATACGGCGTGGTCATGGTACCCTGTATATCTTGTTTTGTGTACTGATTTTGCTGTTCGTTCTTTGTCAAAGTCAGGCAATAAAGAGAAAGAAAGCTGGCGTGGCGTAGCGGTAAAGTACAGGACTTCGGATCTGTAAGTCGGACGATCGAATCCTGGTTAAAGCGCTTTTATTTTTACGTTTCTTTTCGTTTTTTTTTATTGTACTAAAGCGCTCTCTGTTGCTTTATGCATTAAAAAAGATATATACGCTGTCCAGGCACCGCGTATTTAATGCGCTAGAGCTATGTTTCGCACCGGTAGCCAGTGCCTCCCAGTACGCCGCACCTGCCCAGCGCGCGGCCCTATGTAGAACTGGCCACAGCTAAGGGGAATGTAATAAACCACACCCAAATGACAGTCAGTAAAACTGTTGTTCTTATAGTGCTTCACTGGACTGTTCTTTTTTTTTTTTGCCTTTTACGCGCTCGCGGTGATACCATTCCTGAGCTTGCGCTGACGAGTTTTGTGTCTTCTTTTTGTGTTGTCCACTTCTATACTCTTCTGTCCTGTCTGCACGCCTCACCTCTTTTTTGCATAGCGGTTCCATCGGTGAGCAGAGGTGCAATTACGCTAGCATACCTGGCGCTTCACGCTTTTTTGCGCCGCAGGTTTCCTTCTCTTTCGTTTTATCCACTTCCCTCATCGTACCGCGCACCAGTTCCCTCCGATCTGTCTATGCTGCTGAGCCAAGGATTCCACATCCTGCCCCACAGCAGCAGAACATGGAATATGCCCTTTTTGCGTAGACCGTGTTTCTTCGAGCTAACTGCACCGATAATGTAATCAGCTACTACAGCCGAAATACCCTTCTCGCTCTGCAGCGGTTCCTTATTTTGCCATAGAGGCACTTTCGGCAACATATCTGACGCTTAACACTTGCAGGCTTGCCTCGCCTCGGTTCTTTTTTGTCTCCTTCCCGCATCGTACTGCGCAGCAGTTCCCTCCAATCTGTCTATGCTAGTGAGCCAAGGATTGAGCAGCCAGCTGCATAGCGGCCACATCTGGAATACGCCCTACTGACAAAGCCCGGATTTTATTGCCCGAACTTCACAGGTAGAGTTGTTTGCTTCGGCAGCCGATTTGAGCACCAGGTACTACAGCGGTTCCTTCAGTGTACAGGGGTGCAGTTTCGCCAACATGTGTGACCTTTCATGAACCGCACGCGGTTCATGAAACGTACCGCACGCGAGTGCCCCAACCTGTCCCAGGGGCTGAGCCAAGGAATTATCAGCCTGCCACACAGCGCCCATATCTCGAATATTCCCTGCACGTTAAGCCCAGATGTCCTTGCGCAAAGTCCACAGACAGAATTATTGGCTCCCGCAGCCGATTTACACACCTGGCATTGCAACGTTTCCCCGAGAGGGCATGGGTGCACTTTTGCGAATATGCATGGCGCATCGCACTTGCAGGTTTTCCTTGCCTCTTTTCTCCTTTCTTTCCTTCCCGTACGTACTGCACATCAGTTCGCTCCGATCTTTCTCTGTTGCTCACCCAAGGATTCAGTATCCTGCTGAGCAGCAGTCCCATCTGGAACATGCCCCAGTGGCAAGCCCATAGCGCACCCTCATGAGAAGAAAATTAAGGCAGCACCTGGTCGTGGCACGCGAAGCGAGGGCTTGCGGTTCCATTCCGGTGTCTATTCGGGCCAGCTGTCTTTCTGCTTCGCTCCCGAGGCATAAGCCTACAAGTGGTGACCTAGAGCGAACACTATGACTGATCCGTCCGCACCCTCCACGGAACAGGACTCATGTCCGCTGGACGTCTCGTCGCTGCAGCTTCGCTTCCCACCCTTCAGGCTCCAGAATTCGCAAGTTTGGTTTCACCAGATGAAGGCGCAATTCTGCCTTTACCGCATCACCTCGGAAACAACGCGTTACTACCACGTCACCTCAGTCCTTCCTCCTGATGTTGCCAGCGAGTTCTTGAACGATCTCTCCGCCCCCATGGCCGCTACATCATATAAGCACTGCAAGACCAAGATGCTGGAGAGATGTTTTTAACGGATGCCGTCGGGACGCACCCACCTCCAGCAGCTCCCAACCGAGGAGGACCTTGGCGACCGGCGCCCCTCCCAACTGCTGCGCCGGATGCGACAGCTTCTCTGGGGAACGCACGTCTCCACCCACTCAGCGTCGCTTCGAGAGTTTGTCTTCGAACGCCTCGTCCTCGCGGCGACCGGCGACGTCACCCTCGACCGCCTGGCGGAGGTTCACGAGGCGACCTCCCTGTCCGTCACCATGCCTTACTGCTTAAGGACCCGGCGATTTCGCGCCTCGAGGCCCGCATCGATGAGCTCGCCCCTTCAATCGCCGGAGCCCCCCCACAGGGGAAGCGTTCGCCTCATCTCGGTCATCTGTTCTCTTCTGCGCGCACACGTCAAGTTCAGAGTCCCAGCGCTCCTCCTCTCTGCTGGTACCACCGTTGTTTCCGACACCTAACCACGACGTGCACACCTCTCTGTTCGTGGGCGGAAAACGCCCGCCGAGATCACTGACGACGGCGTGTGGCCTCGCTTGTTGTCCGAGCAGCCTCTTTATGGTAACCGACAAGTTTTTCAACTCCCAGTCGCTTATAGACACGTCGCGGAACTCATTATGATTCCCCCGACTAAGGCTTAACGTTGCAGGTGATCAACGTTAAGGTATAGGCGAGGCTGTGCTGCCGATGCCTCGCCTATAGCGACGTACGCACTTCGATCCCTCTCTAGACTTCGGCCTTCGCCGCACTTTTCGATGGGTCTTTGTCATCGCAGAGGTCGTTCACCAGATCATCGGCTCGGACTTCCCCTCATACTTCGACTTGGACGCCAGCGTGCGGGGTCGTCGCCTCACAGGTAGTCTGACTCGTCTCTCCATCTCTGGAGTCCTGTCCGACCTCGCTCCCATGTGCATCCGCACGCTGATGCCTTCCCCTTCGTTCGAAAACATCTTGGTGGGTTTTCCGGATTTTACAAAGCCAAACAACCTCAATCAGCTGCCTAAACATACGCTGACACACCACATCGTCAACGATGGTCCACAAGCAGCCGCTCGACCAAGCCGCTTGTTTGGGGACCGTCTGGCTGTCGCCAAACGGGAGTTCAACAACATGCTACTGCTCGGCATTATACGCCCGTCGTCCAGTGCGTAGGCTTCTCCGCTGCATTTAGGGCCCAAGCATGATCCCGATAACTGGCGTCTCTGTGGAGGCGATCGAGCGTTGAACGCCAAGACTGTCGACGACAGCTATCCTCTGCCTCACAACCAAGACTTTACAGCGTGCCGCGACGACTGCGTTGCACTGTTACGGGGTTAAAAACAGTCAGACTTCTATTTACAGGATATTTACAATAACTGTAGCAGCTGACAAGATGGCAGACAGCGCGCGAAGTCCCGAGCGTGGTCTTCTTCCGACTACGCTGAAAAGATCTTTTTAGTCAGCGTGTCACATGACCCCCGGCGGCTGAAGCACTGGCTCGGTGCTGGTTAGGAGGCGGGCTAGTGATACAACTTAAGACACGCGGCGTGGACCACGTAGGAGCGATGCTGAGTCACGGTTTGCTCAAAAGGGGCATTTTAATACGTGACGTCAGTTACTTGACGCAAGACACGGCAAGGGCCAGAGTAGCGTGAAAGTAACTTCTCCGAGAGGCCAACGCGTCGCGACGGCGACTAAAGGAGAGCCAGGGTGTCCGGTGTGTAGTGGACGTCACGATGGCGGGCGTCATATAAGCACCGCTGATTGTCTTGCGACTCCACAAATCGACGTCGGGCAATATGGCGTGCTTCTTGTGCTTTGAGTATGGCTTCACGGGCGTACTCGGATGTGGAGTTCAGACAAGCAGGCAGAACGGTGTCGAAAGTTAGCGTAGGGTGGCGGCCAAACACGAGGAAGAATGGAGAGAAGCCTGCGGTATCATGGCGAGACGAATTATAGGCGAAAGTAACGAACGGCAGCGCAACGTCTCAGACGCCATGGTCATCGGAGACATACATGGACAGCACGTTAGTAAGGGTGCGGTTAAGGCGCTCGGTTAGACCGTTCGTTTGTGGATGGTAAGCAGTAGCAAATTTGTGTTTAGTCGCGCACGAGTGTAGAATGTCATTAACACTTTTGGAAAGAAAGTAGCGGCCTCTGTCGGTGAGGAACTGTCGAAGGGCGCCGTGGTGAAGGATGACGTTCTCTAGGGGGAAGTCGGCGACATCGGTTGCACAGCTTGTCTGAAGAGCCCGTGCGATTGTGCATCGGGTGGCGTAGTCAGTTGCTACAGTTACCCACTTGTTTCCCGAAGCAGACGTAGGAAAATGCCCTAAAAGATCAACACCTACACGGAAGAATGGTTCTGATGGTACGTCAAGTGGTTGAAGGCGACCAGCAGGGAGTGTGGACAGCTTTTTGCGTCGTTGGCAAAGGTCACACGCAGCGACACAATGGCAGACGTCACGGTATAGACCCGGCCAAAAGAAGCGCCGACGAACGGAATCATAAGTCCGTGACACGCCAAGGTGACCGGCAGTCGGTATATCATGAAGCTGGGCGAGAACAGTCTGGCGCAGATGCTCATGCACAACGAAGAGTCGGGCAAGACCATCCGGGCGCATGTTAGAGCGGTAGAATATACCATATTGAAGTTCAAACATGTGAAGGGAAGGATCGGGTGTCGTTGAAGTGAGCCGGCGAACAAGGTCTTGTAAGGAAGCGCCCCGACGTTGTTCGGCTCCAATATCGCGAAAAGTAGCCAGATTGAGAACGGTGACAGGTATGCCGCCCGCAGAAACGTCAGGAGGATCGACAGGGTGGCGCGACAAGCAGTCCGCATCTTGATGTAACCGGCCGGTTTTGTATACAACTGAATAGTTGTATTCTTGAAGGCGCAGAGCACAGCGGCCAAGGAGCTCCCTGAAGGACCTCTGAGGGACGAAGGCCAACACGGAGCGTGGTGATCAGTGATGACTGTGAATTGGCGGCCATACAAATAGAGGCGGAATTCACCCACTGCCCAAACGAGAGCCAGACACTCGCGTTCGGGGATAGAATAATTACGCGCAGCAGAGGAAAGAAGGTGGCTGGCGTTGGCAATAACACGTTCTCGCCCATGTTGTTTCTGTGCCAAGATAGCTCCAATACCGTGGCCACTGGCATCGGTACGGACTTCTGTTGGAGCTGACACATCAAAGTGAGAGAGACTGGGTGGGGACGTAAGCAGCCCAATCAGCTCTGTGAAAGCACCAGCTTGCTCAGGGCCCGAAATGAATGCACCGTCTTTCTTGAGGAGTTGATTGAGAGGGCGCGCAACGTTCGCAAAATTTCAGACAAACCGACGGAAGTAGGAGCAAAGGCCCAAGAAGCTGCGGACATCCTTGTCGCATGTTGGCACGGGAAAGCCTTTCACTGCCCGTATTTTATCGTGATCAGGGCGTATACCAGAAGAATCGACGAGATGCCCGAGCACAGAAATTTCACGATGACCGAAGTGGCACCTGGAAGAATTTAGTTAATTTAGTTGTAGCCCCGCTTGACGGAAAACAGATAGGATCGTTGATAGGCGTTAGAGGTGTGTCGCAAAATTCGGAGAAAAAATGATCACGTCATCCAGGTAACAGAGGCAGATGGACCACTTGAAACCATGTAGGAGGGCGTCCATCATTCGTTCAAATGTGGCTGGGGCATTACATAAACCGAAAGGCATCACATTGAACTGATACAGGCCATCGGGAGTAATAAAAGCTGTCTTCTCGCCGTCCATGTCATCGACGGCAATTTGCCAGTAGTCGCAGCGAAGGTCGATGGACGAAAAATATTTTGCTCCATGCATGCAATCCAGGGCGTCGTCAATGCGTGGTAGCGGACAGACGTCCCTTTTTGTTACCTTGTTGAGGTGTCGATAATCCATGCAAAATCACCAACTGTTGTCCTTGTTTTTGGCTAGTACCACAGGGGATGCCCATGGGCTGCAAGAAGGTTCGATGATGTCTCGAGAAAGCATCTTGTCAACTTCATGTTGGATGATGTGTCGCTCAGTAGGTGAGAGGCGGTAGGGTCGCCGATGGATCGGGCTCGCATCACCGGTGTTTATTCTATGTTTTGCGACAGAGGTTTGTCCTAGAGGGCGCTCTCCAAAGCCGAATATGTCCCAGTATGAGGCAAGGAGGCATCGAAGTTCTTGAGCACGCTGGGACGGAAGGTCGGGAGCAATAATTTTTGTTAGGGCATTCAAGTCTGAAGGGACAGTGGCGAAGCAAGAGTTGAACACGAGGAGCTGTCACAAGTTAAAGCCGTAATGTGGTAGTCTCTGGCCGACGTTATTTGCGCGAAGAATATTCCATGCGGATGTACTTGTGTACAAAGTCCAAAGTTTACAAGCGGAAGGCAGGACCTGCTGTCTGAAATGGTTATGACGGTGTGAGCAAAAGCGACGTTATGCGAGAACACGACATCCGAATTAGGGGATACGATGCAGTCACCATCTGGTAGCGGTGGAACGGGGGAGACACCTATGTAGGTAGCGGCACGGTGAGGGAAGCGAATATGCTCTGTGGAACACATCCGTATCGGAGCACTATCGGGAGGGTCAATAGCAGCAGGTAGAGTGAGTTGCACAACACCAGCAGAACAGTCTATCAAAGCGGAATGTGTAAACAGAAAGTCAAGGCCCAGGATGAGGACGTGAGGGCCAGTGCTCTAGAACATAAGATAAAACAGAAGTATGTTGTCCGGCGACACTCACCCGAGCAGGACACATGCCAATAACGGCTGGTGTTCCACCGTCGGCGACTCGGACCACAGGCGACGGGGCAGGAGTGAGGACTGTCTTGAGACGATTCTGCAGCTGAGCATTCATCACAGATACGTGCGCGCCAGGGTCACTCAGAGCCATAACAGGTACACCATCCACGTTCACTTTAATGAGGTTGCGATGTGTGGGCAAGGTCAGAAGCGGATTTTTGCGTCGGGTTGGTTTGGCAGCAATATTTAGCTAAGTGGACCTGGTTGAAGTGCGCCACCAAATTCCCATCAAACTCGCCAACCTACACAAGACCGCCATCACGACGCCCTTTGGTTTGTTTGAGTACGTGCGGATGCCTTTTGGACTCCGCATGTTGCATCAAAACTTCCAGTGGTTCATCGCTGAGGTCATTCGGAAACTCCCTACTGGGTTCGCGTACCTTGATGATGTCCTCATCGTTAGCCCTACGCCTGAAAATCATGAGCACCATCTGCGTGCTTTGTTCCAACGTCTACAGCAGTATGACCTGGTTGTGAAGTGTGTTCTCGGCGCACTTAGCTCGAGTCTTTGGGCCATCACATATCATCCGTGGGCATACGCCCCCTCCCGTCCAGCGTCAAGACCATCCAGGATTACCCCCAGCCTACAACACTGGGCCAGTTACGGCAATTCCGGGGGTTTGGGGGTTTTTCCAGGTGCTTTGTACCGCGCTGTGCAGAGCTGCTTCGCCCGCTCACCGACCTCCTTCGGTTAACCGCCGGCCCGTCCTCTGCCATTCTTTGGTCATCAGAAACCCAGGCCACCTTTACTGCCTCCGCGTGTTGCGACGCCGGTTACTCAAACCTCGACCGGCGTTACTGAGGGGTAGCGTGGCGTTGGCGGCAGGCTGAAGGCGTCCGGTAGACCATGGCGACCAGGCAGGGGCGAGACGATTTCTAGTGCGAAACTTGCACTGTTTATTCCATGGTTGGTGAAGGATGTAAAAGAAGAGAATAAATAAAAAAATACATTGCGGGGCTGGTTAAATAGGCCCCCTAAATTCGTAGGCGAGATTTTGCTCACGTCAACGTCCCGTGACATGTACTGAGTCCCGTTGGGGCTGCGCGGCGGCTCCCTCGCTCCTAGGCGACGTTGCACTGAGTCCCGTCGGGGCTGGGGGGCTCTCCCTGCCTTCTAGGCGACGTTGCACTAAGTCCCGTCGGGGCTGGGCTGCTGCTACCTCTCTCCTAGGCGACGTTGCACGTGCTTGGCTCCGCAGGCGGCAACGCGTGGGTCCTGTTTGCTTTGCGGAAAGGGTTCTCCCGCTGAATCGCACAGTTCGCGGAAAGGGTTCTCCCCTTGAGTCGCATAGTTCGCGGACAGGGTTCTGCTTTCCGTCACGAACACACACAAAGGGGCCCGTAATCACTGCGGGGCGCCCGCCAGACCGGCAACCACTCGAGACACCCATAGCAAATTAGGTATCCATCCTTAGTTTAGATTGGGCATGGTCTCTCGATCATCCTTATTGCACGGGTAACGCTTGCCGTAACACGCCAATCGCAACACAGGCAAGCAATCGCGAATGCTGTGCATCCGCGCAGCAACGCCCCAACTCGGTTGATGGTGGATGCCTCTAGCGTGGCCGTCGGTGCCGTCTTACAGCAGTGCATTAACTCCGAGTTGAGACCTTTGTCTTTTTACTCCCGGAAGCTACTTCCGGCTGAGACGCACTACAGCGTTTTCGGTCGAGAGCTACTAGCCAGCTGCAGTGCAATGCAGCACTTTCGGCATTTTCTGGCAGGATGGCAGTTTGCGTGCTGACCGATCATAATCCATTGGACCACGAATATCCTCTGCACATCCCGATTAGATCCGAACGTCCAAGTCCCGGTTAGGACGTTCAGTGACGACGTTAATTTTGGGATGTCCTATTTAAGACATCTTTCGCACGTCCACGCAATTGAACTTCTGGCGTCTAAACAAATCCCAAAACTTTAATCCTGTGGATGTCCGAAATATGTTTTCAACGGGATGTCCCACACCGGACATATGTGGAACCAACACACACAATCCAACACGTAGTATGTGATGATATCGCGGAATGTTAAGCCTCTTCCACGGTTGCCTTCAGTGCAGGCTCTTCCGAAAAGACAACATGCCAGCCAGCAACATGAAGCTGCTGCACTGAGGATCAAACTTCCAATGCAGACGATAAATGTAGAAGCTGCCATGAACGACCGAAACTAAACAACCATATCGGGAAGAAATGTCACAAAGCGGTAGGCAGAGCGCCGAAACAGCTGCTCATCACCTTCGCAATACCACCCACCGCAAGACATAACAGAATGAATCGTGTCCTATGCCCTCCGAACATGTCGAGAAAGCCAAGTACTGCAACCTCTGTAGCGGATGCGACGCTTGCCGTAAAACAGAGCAGTGACTGCCTTTACCCAGTCGAATCGCCACGCTTTGCGCTGATTTGCGCGTAGTCGGTAACTTGACTTAACGCCACGTTTTATTGGATCTCTTCGCTGTAACCCCGGGATGCCTGAAAGTTGGTGGACCCCGTGCCAGGCACCGCACATTCTCAACTTCCAGCGATCGCCACAGAGGGCGAAAAATCAACCGCGGCGCGTTTCAGCATAAGCGCGCAAGTAGGGCTATGCAATTTGGTGGCATACTTTAATTTGTATTAACGCGACAGCGTTAAGGAGCTCGTGTCGCAGAAAAGCCGGTGTCGTCGGCGTCAGCGGCGTTGGCCGTGAGCGATAAATTCCAGAATGCACTTCATAAATAAAAACATCTCGCAAAAGGGGCCGGTGGGAATCGAACCAGGGCCTCCGGCGTGTGAGACGGAGACGCTACCACTCAGCCACGAGTTCGCTCCTTCAAAACGGGACAAAATCATGTCTAGTGAATGCGGTGTTGCCTTAGAAACGTGCCGTAGAAAGTTATACTGCGGTGTATATCGGTAATTATGACCATGTAACTTACAGAAGTCGCAGTTTCACGAGTAGCGAAGTACGTTTCCGCTAAATTTCTTCTGCGCTCTGCGCACATGCAGAGCCATCTTGCGGCAAACACAGAAGACCCCCTCCTCGCAATGTACGACGCTGCCCCGGCACGTGGCGCGCCAGTCGCCCCATGATCGCGTCCGCCTTATGGCGCGTCGGGGCCCGGCTATCTGTGCCGATCGCGACGTTTGGCTGGCGTAGCGCGTTTGAGTAGGCGGTGCGAACGGGGTGCGATAACGCTATCGCGTTCCACTCTTGAAGGCGAAGCTTAAGCATCCTCCCATTTTTTTTCAGCTATGGGCGGTCAACGCGACTATATATTTGAGCTATAAATATACATCTAATAACTGACAAACATAGTTAGCATGTCATGTTGCAAAATAAGTAGACAGTTGTTTTTAGTGAACTTAATAAAGTCTTAGTTTTATTGAATAAAAGTTTTGCGACCTCACTGACGTGCGATATCCCGCAGCCCACTGGTATCGATTGCAGTACGTGTCGTTCACCGATTTAAATTGTACGGCGGTAATGTTTGCGAACGGGGTGGTCGTTTTGTTTGAGCAGCATCACGCAGGTTGATTTTAATTAGATAACAATATCATCTCAGTCAGTTCATGCGCCCAACATTCGATTGCCGCCACTAAGTGAACGTGTTTAAAGACGGTGAATTTGATCAGATGCCGCCTTTCACTGCCATAACGGCTGCATGCACGGCTTCCGTCATTAGTGATCCGCTGCGTCTGGCCGCGTAATGATGTGCTGCTTTTAAAAAATCACAATCTCACCCACACTTAAGCCATATTAAATGGGGCTCTTTTTTTTTTCTACTACAGCCTCCAAGACACCGCTCATATTTTTTCGCCCCTTTGGACTCTTGTCCCTGGACGTACAAGGCAACAGTGAATGTGTCACCACTGGGCCAGAATCCTCACAAGGTATGTTTCTCAACTCTTCACCTAGAACCATGATTTGCTAATTTATTTGACTAACTTTTGTTTCACCATTTTTTGCTTGCATGTTTGTCAGGGCTTCATCATTTCTCTTTTCGGGAAGACGATCAAAAGAGAGATTATTGGTCTGCAAGCTGCTCCTGCCAAGCCATAAGAAGGTCAACAGTCACCGTGATGACAACAAGTCATCTTAAACTATGTGCCTCACCATGAAATGTGTGCAAGTTTACCAAATAGAGGGGTGGTTAACTAGTGGAATAAGTGCTAGGTTAGTTTTTATTGAGGTACTCGTGGTACGGTTATGGCAAAAAAGAATGAAACCAGTAGAGTGAATAAGATGAATGCTACTAGGATCCTACATTACAGATGCATATTCCAGTTTCGAGCGCGTTAGAGTCTTGTAAAGGTGTAGTTTTGAAGTAGACGGTACTTTGGAAAACTATCTGTAGTCATTCTAGAGTACCATACACACGTATACCGCCTCGAAAGCGTTAACAAAGCGCCCAAAACCAGCGTGCGAGCAACGCGACGAGCCCGACTAGCCGCTACCGTAGCGACCATATTGTTCCCTACGTAACAATGAGGATATCAGCTTTGATTTTGCTTGCGCCTTCTCTCGCTCGCATACTTTATTTCACAACGCCACCGCTATTCTTATTTTCGTTGCACTTTGGAAGGTACAGTTTCCCCTCTCTAAGTTCATATAGGTGTTCTGTGCCCCCGCTCAGTTCGTCCGTTTTCTTTGAACGTGGTGGTTGTATCAAGTGCGTGAGTTCCCGCGTGAACGCTTGTCAGTTACAGGTGAACGTTTTCGTGGTGCGCTTTCGAGCTCCATCTCCGCGCCGCCTGTTAAACTTACGCCTACCAAGAGGTAAGTGACAGTTCATGAAGTCACTGCTTTTCTGTTAGCAGCCTTGCAATCTATTCGACTGAAGTGTCGTGTCTGCGCGTAAACGAATGACGAGCATTGTACGGTAACGCTAAGCCTCGTGTCACAAGTTGGCGGCGCCGCATCCCCCCCCCCTCGTTATACATCCCCTTGTTTGCGGCGACGGTAACATCAATCGGCGATTGACCGTGCGTTGTGCTGCGTTTGGTCGCATCGTATTGCTTTTCTGCAAACTTCCGAGCTCAATCTGTCCTACATTGTTTCTGCGCAGCGCTGACACCCGCCAAAAAGAAATTTTTGAATGCGAAACTATAGAACCGCTAACTCCTGTGTAGCCCACAGGATGGGTCCGCCAGAGTTATATCGTTGTCTTTCCTGAACAGCGGCGAATAATAAAATTATTATTATTAATAATATTAATTATTATTATTATTATTATTATTATTATTATTATTCCCATGCTTTCCCATGTGATCTTGCACAGACAGCCACAATCTTCAATCAACATTTCACGCGCGTTTCGGGAGCAACTTCAATGGTGCCAGCTGGCCGCTCTGGAAAAGAAAAAAATCATATCGGCTTGCGCGTTCTTACCGACAATAACGACGCGTGTACTTATCTTTATCGGGCGACCACGTTTCGCCGCCTAACAAATGTAATCGCACAGCGCTGGATGCGCCTGCATGTATCCGAATTTTCTGGAAAGTTATCGATGCTTCCATCCGGCTGTCTGTTGTCGCCGAACCTTGTGTTATCTGATTTCATCGCGTGACGCGAATGGTGTAGAACTTTGTGGAAGGCACGCGGGTCCGAAGGATTAGTCTGGAACATTCGATGACTGTTGTATAAAAGCCGACGCGCTTGACCCGCTGATCAGATTTCCGACGATCGCCGACCCTGTTCGCCGCTATCGTTGTGCTATAAGTGTAGCCTGTTTTTGTGGGCACAGGTTCGCCCAATAAAAGTTAGTTTTTTGCCTTTCACAGTATCGCTATTGTGTTCTTAACGTCACCACCACGTGACATCTGGTGGAGGTGCTTTTCTTTCATGTACCGGACGCCCCCGACAAACCATGATCCAAGCCCGGACCGCAAAGACAGCACCAACGTAGTCCCGGACCATCGAGCAAGCCGCCGTCTTCAACAACTGCCCCCGGAGCACGGACTTTTGCCTGAAACCAGAAGATCACCACCAAGTCCACCCCAATGGCAGCCCCAGCATCTCCCATCGTGCTGCAGCAGCCCAGGGAGCCTCCGACGTTCCGCGGTTCAACGTTCGAGGACCCGGAAAGCTGGCTTGAGACATACGAGAGGGTCGCTGCTTTTAACAAGTGGAACAGCGACGACAAACTGCCACATGTCTTCTTCGCATTGGAAGACGCTGCCAGGACGTGGTTCGAGAACCGAGAAGCCACCTTGACGACTTGGAAGCTATTCCGAAGCGGCTTCCTGCAGACATTCGCAAGCGTCGTACGCCGAGAACGAGCCCAAGCGCTATTAGAAACCCGGGTGCAACTACCAAATGAGACCACCGCGATTTTTAGAGAAGAAATGAGCCGCCTATTCCGCCATGCCGACCCGGAAATGTCCGAGGAAAAGAAAGTCCGCCTACTCATGCGAGGTGTAAAGGAGGAACTTTTTGCCGGGATGGTACGAAGCCCACCGAAGACCGTCGACGAGTTTCTTCGCGAGGCCACCAGCATCGAGAAGACACTCGACATGCGAAACCGGCAATTCGACCGCCGCACGAACTCGACAAACTACGCCGGAGTTCAGTCACTGGCCACCGACGACCTACGCGAGACTATCCGAGCTGTCGTGAGGGAGGAGCTACAAAAGCTGTTCCCACAATCACAGCCTCAAGTGGCTACGATTGCCGACGCCGTGCGTGAGGAACTCCAACAACTTGGAGTAGCCCCTGAATCGCCGCAGCCTGAGCCGCAAGCGATCACCTACGCCGCCGTCGCACGCCGTCAAGGTCCCCCTCCGCGACCACGCCAGGGCCCTGTCACGCCGCAATTCCGTCGTCCGCCGCCGCCGCCGCCAGCACGACCACCCGTCGCCCAGCGCACCTACGCGAGGAAGACGGACATTTGGCGCGCTCCTGACCACCGCCCGCTCTGCTACCACTGCGGCGAAGCCGGCCATGTGTATCGCCGATGCCCATACCGCGACTTGGGATTGCGAGGCTTCGCCGTCAACGCACAGCGCCCGAGGGAAGGTGAACGCCCTCGTGAGATCGCCGACTACCTCGCCGCTACTCAGTGGAGCCCTCGACGACCGTCCCGTTCGCCGTCACCAGGCCGCTACCTGTCGCCGCAGCGCCGACCATACACCGGCCCAGCCCGGGGCCGCTCTGCGAGCCCATATACGGAAAACTAAAAGCAGCAACCGATGGAGGTGCGGTTGCTGTTCGTCGAACTGACGAAGATCCTCCGCCGCCGACGAAGACGACGAAGAAACGATCTCGAAGACATAACAACGACGCGCCGCCGTCCCGACGAAGTCAGGAAGGCAAGACTACACCGACGAACGACGACCTGACGACGCGACGTTCCAACTTCAGTTCAACACGACGCAGCCGTGATCCGACGCCACGACCTAACTGCAACGCCAGACAAAGAACCACCGACCTCGACGTGCTTCTCGACGGCCACGCAGTCACTGCCTTAGTCGACACAGGGGCCGATTACTCCGTAATGAGTGGACACATCGCCGCCCAGTTGAAGAAGGTTAAGACTGCGTGGGAGGGCCCCCAAATTCGGACCGCTGGAGGACACCTCATTACGCCTACTGGAATCTGCACGGCAAGAATTACCATTCATGACCGGACTTACCCTGCCACCTTCGTTATCCTGCAACAGTGTTCACGAGACGTCATTCTCGGCATGGACTTCCTGAACCAACAAGGCGCAATCATCGACCTGAAGTTGGAGTCAATAACTCTGTCGGAAGATCAAGCGATACCGTCGGAGAGCCCTCGTAGTCACCACGCCTTGAGTGTGCTCGAAGATCAAGTGAGCATCCCGCCTCGCTGCAGCATCGTTATTTCGGTCGGCACCGAAACACCCGCTGACGTAGAAGGCGTCATCGAAGGCGACCAACGTCTACTACTCGACCGTGAAATTTGCTTCGCAAGAGGGATCGCTCGCTTGCACGGAGGAAACACGAAAGTGCTGCTGACAAACTTCAGCCAGGAATTCAAGCACATCAACAAGAGCACGACGATCGCATTCATCGAGGAAATACAGGAAACCAGCGATGCGTTTGTCCTCTCGGATTCTGTCGTATCTACCCCGACGACCGTAGATCCCGAGCCAGACTTCTACATAAATCCAAGTCTCCCCGTGATTAAGCAGCAACAGCTCAGAAGTCTGCTTCGACGATATAAAGACTGCTTTTCGACATCATCGAGGATTCGGCAAACACCAGTCCCAAAGCATCGCATAATAACCGAAGAGTGCGCTCGACCACTCCGCCAGAGCCCTTACCGAGTTTCGACGCGAGAACGCGAAGCTATAAGACAACAAGTCGACCAAATGCTGCGCGACGACATCATCCAGCCATCGAAAAGCCCGTGGGCGTCTCCAGTTGTTTTAGTGAAGAAAAAGGACGGAACCCTGCGTTTCTGCGTCGATTATCGTCGACTGAACAAAATCACGAGGAAAGACGTATACCCCCTCCCACGGATAGACGACGCATTGGATCGGCTCTGCAATGCTAAATACTTCTCATCGATGGACCTCAAGTCTCGCTACTGGCAAATAGAAGTCGACGAAAGGGATCGCGAAAAGACCGCCTTCATCACCCCAGACGGCCTCTACGAGTTCAAGGTTATGCCATTTGGACTGTGCTCGGCGCCTGCAACGTTCGAGCGCGTGATGGACACCGTTTTAGCAGGATTGAAGTGGCAGACGTGTCTTGTTTACTTGGATGACGTCGTTGTCTTCGCCGGAAATTTCGACGATCACCTTAGGCGGCTTGCGACAGTATTAGAAGCCATCAAGTCATCAGGGCTCACTCTGAAGCCGGAAAAGTGCCGCTTCGCTTACGATGAGCTTTTGTTCCTAGGCCACGTCATCAGCGAATCAGGAGTACGCCCCGACCCACAGAAGACAGCTGCCATCGCAAAGTTCCCGCAGCCAGCCGAAAAGAAGGCAGTGCGCAGATTCCTTGGCATGTGTGCCTACTATAGGCGCTTTGTCAAGGACTTTTCACGCATCGCGGAGCCGCTAACGCATCTAACCAAATGTGATGTCGCGTTCAAGTAGGAAACGCCGCAGGCCAAGGCATTTCAAGAACTCAAACGACGCATGCAGTCGCCGCCGGTACTTGCACACTTCGACGAGGACGCCGATACCGAAATCCACACTGACGCCAGTAGCCTAGGCCTCGGTGCCGTCCTAGTCCAGACGAAAAACGGAGTCGAACAGGTGATAGCTTATGCTAGCCGGTCGCTGTCAAAAGCGGAGAGCAATTATTCTACGACTGAAAAGGAATGCCTCGCCATCATTTGGGCTACAGCTAAATTCCGCCCTTACCTCTATGGCAGGCCATTCAAAGTCGTCAGCGACCACCACGCGTTGTGTTGGCTAGCTAACTTAAATGACCCTTCCGGACGGCTGGCGCGGTGGAGCCTCAGACTACAAGAATATGACGTCACGGTAGTATACAAGTCCGGAAGAAAACACTCCGACGCCGACTGCTTATCACGCGCCCCAATCGATCCCCCGCCGCAAGACGACGAGCACAACGACGCCTTCCTTGGGATAATAAGCGCGGAAGACTTCACTAAACAGCAACGAGCAGACCCGGAGCTAAAAGGCCTCGTCGAATATTTGCAAGGGAACACCGACGTTGTCCCTAGGGCATTTAAGCGCGGGTTGTCTTCGTTCACACTACAAAACAACCTGCTCGTGAAGAAGAACTTCTCACCAGTCCGCGCCAGCTACCTTCTTGTTGTTCCGTCAGCGCTGCGTCCAGAAGTACTGTACACTCTAAATGATGATCCAACCGCTGGGCATCTCGGATTCTCCCGAACGCTGTCGAGGATACAGGAAAGGTATTACTGGCCGCGTCTGACCGCCGACGTCGCTCGTTACGTCAAGACATGTCGAGACTATCAGCGACGCAAGACACCACCGACAAGGCCAGCAGGATTACTACAGCCGATCAAACCTCCTTACCGACCATTTCAGCAGATCGGGATGGATTTGTTGGGACCGTTTCCGGCGTCAACATCCAGAAATAAGTGGATCGTCGTGGCAACGGACTATTTCACCCGCTTTGCTGAAACTAAAGCTCTACCGAAGGGCAGCGCAGCCGAAGTGGCGAAATGTTTTGTCGAAAACATCCTGCTGCGACATGGTGCCCCAGAAGTCCTCATCACTGCAGAGGAACGGCTTTTACAGCAGAGCTCACCCAAGCCATTCTGCAGTACAGCCAGACAAGCCACAGGAGGACAACTGCCTACCATCCGCAGACGAATGGTCTCACGGAGCGCCTGAACAAGACCCTCGCCGACATGCTAGCAATGTACGTCGACGTCGAGCACAAGACGTGGGACGCAGTCCTGCCGTTTGTAACCTTCGCTTACAACACGGCGGTGCAAGAAACAACACAGATCACGCCGTTTAAGCTGGTTTACGGCAGGAACCCGACGACGACGCTCGACGCCATGCTGCCGCACGTCACGGACGAAGAGAATCTTGACGTCGCGACCTTTCTCCAGCGCGCCGAAGAAGCTCGACAACTCGCCCGCCTACGGATCAAGAACCAGCAGCGTACCGACAGCCGACATTACAACCTCCGACGACGCTTCGTCGAGTACCAGCCCGGTGACGGTGTTTGGGTTTGGACCCCTATACGCCGACGAGGACTGAGCGAGAAGCTTTTGCGTCGCTATTTCGGACCGTACAAGATCATCCGACGTGTTGGGGCACTGGACTATGAGGTCGTGCCAGACGGCATTTCGCTATCACAGCGGCGCCGCTCACGACCTGAAATAGTCCACGTTGTGCGACTCAAGCCGTACTACCAGCGATAATGAACTTTGGGATTTCGCGTAACTGACCTTTGGACTTACTTTCTTTTCGTTGTTTTGTTACTTATGTTTAATAAGTGTCCTTTTGTGTTTTGCTCTCTTATATTTGTAGCATCGGGACGATGCTTTGTAAGAGGGGGGTATTGACGCGTGTACGTATCTTTATCGGGCGACCACGTTTCGCCGCCTAACAAATTTAATCGCACAGCGCTGGATGCGCCTGCATGTATCCGAATTTTCTGGAAAGTTATCGATGCTTCCATCCGGCTGTCTGTTGTCGCCGAATCTTGTGTTATCTGATTTCATCGCGTGACGCGAATGGTGTAGAACTTTGTGGAAGGCACGCGGGTCCGAAGGATTAGTCTGGAACATTCGATGACTGTTGTATAAAAGCCGACGCGCTTGACCCGCTGATCAGATTTCCGACGATCGCCGACCCTGTTCGCCGCTATCGTTGTGCTATAAGTGTAGCCTGTTTTTGTGGGCACAGGTTCGCCCAATAAAAGTTAGTTTTTTGCCTTTCACAGTATCGCTATTGTGTTCTTAACGTCACCACCACGTGACAATAACATTCGACACACTCGCAAGAATACTTGCTGGGTTTAGGCGACATAAGCCAGCTGGTATAGACGGTATATCGGTATCTTTGCTCCAACGAAACTTGAACGCACTATCGCGTATTCTTCATGTCATACTTAATGGATTCCTAGAGACAGTTACAATGCCGGCGGAATTAAGAACGGCTATTGTATCTCCATTATTTAAGGGAGGAAAGAAAGGTATTGTGGACAGTTACCGACCTATTTCGATCTTGCCTATCATGTCAGAAATAATAGAAAAAATTCTCTTAGAAACTATGACGTCATTTCTAGATGACTTTTCAGTTATATCGAGTCGTCAGTTCGGCTTTGTCGCGGGACGGGGCACCATTGCTCTGCTCGAGGAATTTTTCAGACGAAATAAACACAGCGTTAGGAAAAAACATGTTTGCATGCGCATTGATTCTCGATACTTCTAAAGCATCCGATACTGTGAACCACGAACTCCTGCTTGAAAAACTATACCTGCTCGGTTTCAGGGGGCCATTTTACCAGTTCCTAAAAAACTATTTCTCCGGCCGCTTGCAGGTGATATCTTTAGACAACCAGTAATTCATCAATAACAAACTACCTTTGAAAGCTGGAGTGCCTCAGGGCTCTATATTGTCTCCTCTTCTTTTTAACATATTATAAATTATTTTTCTTCAGCTGTATCGAAGTGTATGATATTTCAGTATGCAGATGACACTGTCCTTTAAACTAAACATATCTGTTACTCAAAAGCAATTGCGTTACTTCAAGAGAGTGTGTACATTGCAGTAACCTGGTTTGCTAACAACTGTTTGTCAATAAACAAAGAAAAACAAAACTGTTATGTTTTAGAAATCCGCTTAAAACAACGGTCGGCAATCGTGTCAGTGTGCCCCTGTAGAATATGTAAACTCCATTAAATACCTTGGCGTTTTCTTTGACAGTGACCTCTCATGGAATGGTCACAAGACATATCTTTGCGGCTGGCTCAGAAGTGGTTCCTGGCTGCTTTTTAACAAAAAATCCATTGTTCCGATGCCTGTAAAAATCACTATCATGCACGCCTTAGCATACAGTGTGTTACGTTATGGCATTACATTGTTCGGGTTTTGCTCATCTCGATGGCTCTGTCGAATTGACAGAATTCTGAAAAATATGTTGAAGTCCGTTGCTTATAACTCTTCCTCGGCCGACAATGTGAACTTGTTTATACATCTGGATCTTCTGTCATTTAAAACTTTGTTCACTCAAACGGTTGTGGTAAGACATTTTTGGAACCCTGATTTCAAACAGGAATATGTTGCTCCGCGTGCACTGCGGAAAACGTTGCGTTTCATAGTACCACACTGCAACACAAGATTTGGTAAAGCTAGTAGGTATGCTTATGTCCCAAGAATATTCAATGACCTACCTGATCATATATTTACTGCAACTTCGAAACAAAACTTGAAAAAAATGTTGAAGGCACTGTAAGATATGTATAATACTACATTTCTCTTCTCTTGTTTCTTGTATTTCTTTTGTCACTGATTTCAGCTGAGTTTCTGTTTCATTTTTGTGTGATAAACTTCACGAGCTTTTCATTTCTGTACATGTTGCCATTTTGACTTTGGCGACGTGCCGGGCCAAGTCACGCAAGCCACTTCCTTGGCTTTGACGGGCCTGCCTTCTGATGTACGATTATTGTAAGATGGCAACAATAAATATTATTATTATTATTATTATTATTATTATTATTATTATTATTATTATTCCCTACACGCACTGTCCGAAATGGCCTTATTTGAGCGATAGTTTGCTTTTTGTTTGCGTAACCGCGATTGTGACAGCAATCGTACAACTGCGTAAGGTTGTAATAGCTGAAATTTTGTATGCGTTTGTATCACAGTCGGGGCACTTGCTTCACATTATGGCCGGCAACGCTAAATTTTAACACGCCTGTCTTTAGGGCTGCCAGTGCCATGCACGTTTCTTGGAATAACGAAGCTGTTGGGCGACATGTTAGACTTCTGCGTACTTGCACATGATACTAGAATGGTGTTGACATCAAGTGAAGTTTATCCTCAAATGAACGTTTGTGCCCACCTAGCTGCTCGTTCGCACGCGGTCGACCGTATTGTTTAGTGCGCAACAGCCAAACCTTTTCGCCGTCGACTGTGACGCGCTCGTAGTGATAACCGTGTCGCTTCGGTACGTGTGCTGATCGCATTTTGTTTGCGTAACAGCGATTGCCAAAGTAATCGTAAAACTGCGTGCGTTCGGAATAATAGAACTTTTATTGGCGTTTGTATTGCGATCTCAATCAAACAATCAATTAATCAAAAGGGGAATTTTATTACACAATAATATGAAAAGTGCGTACAAGGGTATTTGGTCCAATAGCCTAAAGCGGCTAATGATCGGTCCCAATACAAAATATGTATTCCAATAATTAGCAGTTTTATAAAAAAAAATGCGAAAATATCATACATAAGCGGTAAATACTATTTATAATCACAGAACTGCGCTAAAAACGAACGAAACTCAAGAACGCGCGGGGTAAGACAGGAAGCGGTATTTGCATGTGATGTCAAAATTTCTTGCGATCTGAGAATTGGCTGCCCGTGATGGCCAGCCGCGCTGCTCAATTTGAACACGCGTGTATTTAAAGCTCGTAATATTTTTGGCTAGCAGCGTCGTGCACGTTGTCGTAGTAACGAAACTTTTGGGTGACTTCTTGGGCTGCTGCCTATCTGCATGTGGTCGGATGCATGCTATTATGATAGTAACAAGATAAAGCTGAGGTCTCAGATTCCTGTAATGATCGAAAAATTTACGCTACTTAGAATGTAGCTTGTTCGCACGTGGTCGCATTGTTTAGCATTAGTAATCGGGAACGTTCATCGATCATTGTTGACTGCTAAATTTGTGTCACGCGCCCGCCCTCACTGATTAACCGTGTCGCTTGAGCTTCGTCTGCCGTTTGAGTGTTTTTTTTTTGTTTTTTTTTTTTGCGTAACTGATATTGTGAGAGCGATCGTAAAACGGCGTACAGTTGAAATAACTCAGCATTTGTGGGCATTTGTATGGCGATTTGTAGGCCAACCAGCACTCGCTGGACGCGAGGGTTGGCCGGCGGCGCTGCTGAATTTTCCCACCCGTTTCTGTCAAACAATGCCCTACACATCATACCTTGCTGGTGAAGCAGCAAACTGACACGGACACAGTGAAGACACACAAGAAAAGACGACACTCGCTGCACTCGCAACTATATCGAGTGTCATCTTTTCTTTTGCGTCTTCACTGTGTCCGTGTCAGTGCGCTGCTTCACCAGCAAGGTATGATGATTAATGACCAACTAGCCCAACTTTCCGCATTAATGCCCTACACGTTCGTTTCTTGGAATAACGAAACTGTTGGGCGAGTTGTTGACTATACTGCTCAGTTATACGTTCTTGGGTGCACGCTAGTAAGATTGTGAGGTCGAGCGGACGTCTCAGCTGTCGGTGGAAACGTTTACGCTGCTTTAAATTAGACTATTGCGTTCGCACGCTGTCATATTTTTATTAAAGGGGAACGTTTGCCTCTGATCACTGTTAAATTTATATCGCGCGAGTTCGCTAGTTAAGCGTGTCCCTTAAGCTTCGTGTGCTGCTTGAATTTCCTTTGCGTGACCGCGTGATCGCGAGAGGAGTCGTAAAACTGCGTACGGGTAAAATAACTAACCATTGGTGGGCATTTGTATCGCGGTCGCGGCACTTGTTGCACGAGATGGTTGGCCGGCCAAGCTGCTGAATTCTCACGTTACATTTAGGTTGGTGTATTGCTCCTGCCGAAGAATTCCGTTCACTTGCGTTTCTGGCAATAACGAAACTTTTGGGCGATTGTGAAAATGCTTATTTACAGGTTCTCGGGTGCATGCTAGTACGATGGTGAGGTCAAGCTTACGTCTCAGCTGTCTGTAATGATCGAGACGTTTACGCTTGTTATTAGATTATTGATCCTTCGCTCGTTGTCGTATATTTAGTAATGGAATCCCGGCCACGGCGCCCGAATTTCGAAGGGGGCGAAATGCGAAAACACCCGTGTACTTAAAATTTGGTGCATGTTAAGAAGCCCAGGTGATCCCACTTATTCCGGAGTCCCCACTATGGCATGCCTCATACTCAGATCGTGGTTTTGGCACGTAAAACTCAACAAATAAGTTTTTGGCAATGGATAACGTTTGTCTGTGTAGACTGTTAATTAAATTTCTTTGAGGTTGTCTACGGTGTCGCCCAAGCTCCGTCTACCCTTTCTCTTGTTTCTTTTTCCGTAACCATGATTGCAAGAGCAATCTTAAAACCACGGAAGTGCCGAATAACGGAATTATTGCAGGCAGTTGTATTCCAGTGGTAGCACCTCTCGGACAGGGCGGTTGACCGACCGTGCTGCTTCAGTTCCCCTTGCCTTTGCTATCATTTGGCGCAGCGTGTGTGCTGAACAAGATTACGAGACTGTTGCATCTCCATATTGTCATTCTATTCTTAGTAAAGCTGTATACTCGACATTCGCCTGATTTTTTTTATAATTTCGATAGAAATTGTAGGGGCGCTCCTGACAAAATTCAGCAAATCCGCACGTCCGCCGCGGTGGGTTGTGGCTTAGTGGGCGCTATTCCCGCGCAGCTGTAGTGTTGAAGGTCGCGTCAACTCGGCTCTGGAAACGCATTGTAGCTGGAAGCAGCAATCGCCTGTCGCTGCTGCCTCGCTTCATTACGCCAGCGAGCGTTCCTACAGCGAGCTTACCGTCAGTGGGATGTATTCATGTTTGGCTTTGCGCACGACACCAAGTTTGTTAATTAGAATTAACAAGGAAGCGAAAGTTTACTGTAATGTGCACTGGCGATGACACGCACAGCTGCTTAATTATTGCCGTCTGGTAATTTACTGTCGCCATCACTGCTTCGCTTTTCGGGCGAAACTGCGACATTTTTTACTGTTATCAGCTCGTTTGACAAAGCTATGCTGACACAGAGACTAGGAGAATTCCTTTCATCTTTGCACAGAGTTCAAATTATTACTTCTTTTCTGATGACTGTAGCTCATCAAGTTTGTTTAAAGCCACAAGGAAGAAAAGTTGGTGTCAGAACCCGAAGATAGCTGTTAGAAGTGCAGGTTGTTAACATGCACATGGTCGATAGTAATTTTCGTACACATTTCTAACACGTTTTTTTTTTTTGCATACTTTACAGTCATGCTGTGTTCCTGCCATCAGCTTGATGTCACTTTGGGTCGAACATCGTTCCTAGTTTTTATGATCAGTACAGAAACAAGCGCATGGAAATCTGCTAACTTTCTTAGTACCTCTGATCTTAAGAGTGCATTTTCGTGTCTGCGACCACTGGAACCGATCCCGCGAGATGACTAGTAAATTTTGTAGCGTAACCGTGATCTCTTCGGTCCTGCAGCTGCCACCATGGATGAAAGGCTGCATCCTTCGGGTGGTAACTCCCTTATGGGTCGATGTACCTGTGAACTCTAGGTTAATTTTTGGCTCTGTGACTGTTCCAGCAAGTCCACAGAAATGCCACGCTAAATTTATTGGTACATGTGAACTGCAATGTAATTGTCTGCGACCACTGAAGCCAGACTGCAGCGAGCCTTAGTAAAATGTTTAGTCGCCATGATACCTGTGATATTTTCAGAAGTATTTTTATCTGCTGCCATGGAAGAACAGCCACGCTCTGCCTCTGGTAAATTCCATCGGTGCTGTCTAATACCCGCGAATTTTTAGGATGAACTTGTGTTTGTGTGTGACCGCTGAGGCAAGCCCATACAAATACTCTGTTAATTTTAGTAGGGATGAACTTATACACTGCAATTTTGTGTCCATGACTGCTGAAGCGAGCATGCTGCAATCCTTTAGTCAATTGTGTAATCGGCTAGGTACCTGTGGCGGCTTAAGCAATATTTGGCTGCGACAGTGGAAAGTCGCATTCAGATTCTTTTTACTTGCTTAGAAGCCTTCGAATCTGTGAGCACTTACGGTGAATTTGTGCTTGTGACCACTCAAGTACAGCAAGTATCTTATGTTCCTGCGACCGCTGAAGTGAGCCAGCCCGTAGTAGGCCTCCTACTAACTCTATCTGTACCCCCACCCTTTTAGAGGGCGTTTAATGTTCTTTTACTGGCCGAAGTGCATCTGCAAAACATTGGCTCAACTGAAATAGTCTCGTCACTACACGAAAATGTCAGTGTTTGCTCTGGTGACCTTTACCAGAATTTGTTATAGATGCAGAGTGCATTTCCCCTATAAATTGATGACCATACAGCAGCTGTCCGTTTCTGTAAAGGGCCACTAAACTAGCCTGAAGTAATTTCATTTTTATAGTTGTGACATCTTTAGCATAACTCGTGTTATTGTGTGTAACTACTAAATATAGCCTATAGAAAGGCTGTAGTCTAAACTGTTCACTAAATTTGCATTGATGTGTCCGCGACCACGAAAATCGGCCCACATGCCTCATGATAATTTCCGTAATGGCCCCGCAGCGAATTCTTAAATTTTCTTGCTACCCAAAGTGCACTTGTAAACAGTTTAATTCATGCACACTTTTACTGACCATGGTGCGTCATAGATATAACTCCGAATGGCTAGTTTGCATAATGAAATCATTGAGTTTTATTTGTTTGCATTGATGCGCTTTACTGAAAACTGCTGAGTGCATTTGAGAGTTTAACTTGTGATCTTCCTGCAACTGTCTTATTGAAATAAATGCGGTATTTTTCTCAAATGATTAGGCAGGCTGCAGAACTTTGTCCTGTAGCTTGGTTACATTTAGCTCAATGAAGTATAGCTTGCATGTCTATAAGATTTGAATAAACGCACTTTTATTATGTTGTATTTAATCTATTAGCTTAAGGTAACAGGGAATTATGTGAACAATGCTTAGCTACACTGCAGTCTTCTTTAGCATGCTTTGAGACGCGGTATTCCTGGCCTCTCTCCTTTTACTTCAGCTTTTGCGTGACCAAAATGTTTGATCGCCTTATTGTATCGCTGGGATGGATCTTCAAGCGCCATATAGTTCCTTTTCATCATTACCCCACAAGCCAACACAAAACCAGGCCAAGCTTTGTTAATGGTATGTAAAATGCAGCTGGGCTGCTGCAGTGCTAAGACACGTTATGAGGAGCATCTCTAATATGTTAATTTATAATCAATATAGACGTCCTGTGGGCATCCTAAATCCACAAGCAAATGTCCTACAAACGTCCTTTAAAGGATTGGTAACACAAACTTTCCTAGAAGCGTCCTACATCCTGACAAAAATGTACTTAGGACGTGCTCGGGATTATGAAATAAGAATAATTCATATTTAAACATCTCTTGGACGCCAGAATATGCCATTATGACGTTTGGGGGACGTTTCTATGAACTCCAATTCTCATGCATGGGACGATCCAATGGACATCCAATGATGATCCACAAGGTTACATATGTCCTAGGGACGCTCTAATGTGCCATTGCGGATCTGTGCTAGTCATCTGTAGGACGCTGGTGATCCAATGGGAAGCCACTGAGGTAGGTTTCTCGCACAAATTCATTGAAGTACATGTCATGCGAACTCAGCCATCTCGCTTATATTTTGGAATTTACAACAGACATCCGCCACGTGAAAGGTGCCGACAACACCGCCGCTAATGCTCTTTCTCGTATAGACGCGGTTGACTCTCTATCTCCAACCGTCGACTGGGCCGCGTTTTCCACACAGCAGAATGACAGAGAGCTCACCACTTCTCGGCAGAATCTCCGTTCTCTCCAACTGCGGCTTGGGCCCCATCCATGCTCGCCTGAGCCCTTGTGGTACGATGTGTCAGCAGACCTTCTCCGCCCTTTTGTTCCGGCTTCACTACGTCTCACCATTTTCCACTCTCTACACGACGTAGGACACCTTGGTATTCTGCGTACTCAGTGCCCTCTCCTCCAGCGTCTGGCCCGGAATTAATGTTGATGTGCGCACTTCGACGCGCACGTGTCTGCCCTGCCAGACGATAAAGGTCTCCCGTCATACCAAGACGCCTCTCCGAGCCTTCCTTCCACCCGGCCGTGGTTTCGACCATGTTCATCTAGACATCATGGGCCTTCTACCCATGTCTCAAGGTTATCGTTATATACTCACCATGGTCAACTGTTTCGCGCGCTGGTCGGAGCCTGTTCCCATTCGTGACATCACCTCTGACACTGTTTCCAGCTCTTTCATTTCTGCATGGGTATGTCTCTTTGGTTGTCCTCGCACTGTGACAATAGACCGCGGACGCCAATTTGAGTGCTCCCTTTTTGCTTGCATTAATCGCATTCTCGGCGCCACACCCACCACTGCGTGCCCCAAGGGCATGGTGGAACGCCTTCACCGAGAACAGAAGGCCGCCCCGCCTCCATTGCGCAACCTGGATTGACGCCTTGTGCTCCTGGGTTTACGAGCCGTCCTCCAGGCCAATCTGCAGTGCTCAGAAGCAGAGCTAGTGTATGATTGTTCTCTGCGTCTCCCCGGAGACTTCTTTACATTAACGCAGCTACCAGCCCAGCCACAGGCAATCGTACGGCGTCTCCTGGACAGTGGTAAAGACCTCTGGCTCACTCCGGCCCGTCCTTCCCGTCACAATGCAATCATCGAGCCCCCCCGACCTGGCCACTTCAACACACGTTTTTGTGCGCCGCGGCGCTGTCCGACCACCGCTAACCCCTGCCTACGACGAACCATTCCGCGACCTCCACTGTACCGCGAAAACCCCCACCCTACTATAGAATGGCCGTGATGAGACAGCCAGCTTA
This sequence comes from Dermacentor andersoni, assembly GCF_023375885.2. Classification (NCBI taxonomy): domain Eukaryota; kingdom Metazoa; phylum Arthropoda; class Arachnida; order Ixodida; family Ixodidae; genus Dermacentor; species Dermacentor andersoni. Next base: position 218,502,429 of record NC_092817.1, read on the forward strand.
GACCACCTGAAGCCGGCTTACGCGGAGACCGTGATGGAAAGCCTCGCATCACCTCTTGACCACAGAACACCTACATAAACTTGGATAAGGGAAACTGTACCTTCCACAGTGCAACAGAAATAAGAGTAGCGGTGGCGTTGTGAACAAAAGTATACGATTGAGAGATAGCGCTGGCAAAATCAAAATTAATATCATCATCATTACGTAATAAGCAATATGGCCGCTGCGGTAGCGGCTGGTGGCGCTCGTCGTTCTGCTCGCTCGCTTGTTTTGTGCGTTTTGTTACCGCTTTCGGAGCGGTATTCGTGTGTACAGTACGCCAACATGACTACAGATATCCTTATGACGCCAGGTGATGGAGAGGCTTCAACTGGAAAAAAACACTTGAAATAAGTAAACTTACATTGTTTATTGTCAATGGTGAATGAAGCAGTACAGGCTCACCGTTTTCGTACAGGTCAGGTGGACTGAATACTGCCGGTCGCTAAGTTTACAGCCTACAGAAGCACATATAACCAATGGAAGTGAAAGCTCAATACCAAGCGAAGCTTTTTCGCTGTATTTGGCATGCCGGTACAGCAGGGAGAGCGATACTTCGGAAAACGATATTTGTGCTGGTCTGCCCACGTACTTGTTGTTGGGTACAGTGGTGCTTGACGTGTTTTATACTATACGTACACTGTCTGCGTTTGACGATTTCAGGTAGATTAAAAAAGAACAAAGCGTGCTCTGCGAAGATTTACTGTCAGCAGGATAAGCTCTAGCTGCAATGCCCCAATGTTTTGACAACACATTGGTGAGCGCCACGTAGTGTAGGGAGAAAGAAACGTTGTGGAAATTTTACAGCACACATTGTCTGCTCTTGATGCTTATGCTGCACATTTAGTGTTCAGATGCGGCAGTAGAGGCTTTGGCACAAATGGAGTACTCGTAGGAAAGCAAGGAATGTTATGGAGAAAACAGTGCTTACAAAGACTTCTGCAAATATTGTCAGAACAAACAAGGAAACTAAATAAACACATAAGTAGGATCACAGATCCTTGGAAAATGAAATTTACGGTTTCATGTTGAAAAAAGAACATCCCGGTTTGTGTATTCAAACAAGGCAAAGAGGTTGCAAGGTGATGAACACTTCAATTGAATAACAGGCCTGAGCAAGGGACGCCTCAGCTTGTAGCCAACGCTTCAACAAGCAAGCATATTTGTGAGGGCCGTGACGAAGAAAAGCTCCCACGCTGAGGCGTCCCTTGCTCGTCCACTGTTGATTGGATGAATGTTAAGTCAAACCTACTTCAAGCATATTTCAAAAACTTCTTGGGAAGACACTGTGCTCAGGTTTGTCATCTGCGCTTTGAAGAGAAACAAAAATTCTTTTTAATTATTCTTGTGTTTGAGAAATGTGGAGTAGGCCCATTGTGTGAACATACCTTTTCTAGCCATCTCTTTTCCAAAGCTCTGTCTACGTTAAACGCACAGCTTTACAAGACTGTAATATGTTCGAAACTGGAATATGCATCTGCAATATGGGATCCCAGTCGCGTTAATCTTATTACTTCACCTAAGCTAGTAACAAATAACGTACTCATTTCATTCTTTCTAATTATAACCGTAAAGCAAGTATAACCTCAATGAAAACGAACCTAGCACTTATTCAACTAGTTAACCGCGTAATATCGCCCGTGTTTCACTATTTTATAAAAATTTTCCTCACAGCACACTTCACAACGACTTCATATATTGCGGCCTCAGTACATTTCAAAATGGGTCTATCATCGCAGTAAGGTAGGAATCGATTCATGTTACATGAAGTGTTTCTTTCAACCTTTCATCCCCCGTACATCTCAGGAATATAACTACCTTCCTTCAAGTATTGTAGCCACACCGATAACAATGCTACCTGCCGCGATTGTGGAGAAATAGCCACGTTAGACCACATGCTCTGGCGGTGTGCCCGGTTACGTTCTATCATCGATAACAGCTCGGACAGATGGGAGGCGGTTCTCCGCAGCCCTTATCTGGCTAACCAATTCTGGGCTGTCCAGCAGGCCCACGATGCGGCCGAGAGGCTCGGCCTTCCGGTTCTCATGTGGGAGCGGCCAGCTTCGTGAAGACCCACGATCTGCAGGACTTCATTAAAGTTTTACCATACCATACCATACCTATGCGATTTATTTTTTCCAAACATTAGCTAAAATTGTGTAATCAGGAGAATTATTAAATTACCAAACTCACCACACGTGCTTGTACTGTACTGCTTTTTAACCACTCCCCTCATCTAATGCCATATGGCCCTGAGGGCATATTAAATAAAAAATAGACTATTAAAATGAACAGTGACTGGCAGAGTTTAAGTCATCATGAAGCATCACATCCTGAAGATGGCATTGAGCGCATTTGACCGTTTTAAAATTCTTTGCATTTTCGTGTAACAAATTATTGTTGTGAGGGAGCATGTGATACGTGGTGGTAACGCCCATGAAGCTTATTTGCAAAGAGCAAATCACAGAGTTTGTGCATTAGCAAGAAGGATCAAGCTTGCTACATTGCTTCTGTTCTGGTCGTTATGGCTATAATGACTAGAAAAGAAACAACATTGGACTCAACATGTAACTTCTCCGTTCGTCTTAAAAAAACGCCCTTAAAAGCAAGTAAGCTTGTAGGCAAAATTTTAACATTCTAGCTAGGTACGATACAAAACTGTAAACTGCTGCTTTCCTAATAGGGCTCACGCCCCTCTATTTGACAAACTAGCAAACATGCCATGGTGAGGCATAGGGACGCTCAACGCGGCTAAATATTTGATCTATATATGTACATTTAGTAACGGACAAACAGTTAACGTGTCAGTTTTCACAAAATAAGTATACAATTGTTTTTATTGGATTTCTTTTATTAAAGTATGTGCTTTATTACTTGGATAAAGGTTTTGGGGCCTCGCTGACGCGTGATAAGCAGCAGCCCACTGCTATCGATCGCCGTCCATGGCGTTTATCGATTCAAATTGTAGGGCTGTTATATTTGCGAACCGAGTGTTCGTTTCTCTTGAGCCGCATCACGCTGGTTCGTTTTAATTAGATCACAATAACATATCGCCCAGTTTATACATCCGACATTCGATAGCCGCTACCAGGCGAACGTGTTTAAAGGCGGTGAATTTTATCAGCTGCTACGTTTCACTGGCATAACGGCTACATACGCGGCTTCCGTTATCAGTGATTTGCCGCGTCTGGCCGCGTAATGACATGTTGCTTCAAAAAGTGTGCTAGGTAGCGTGAAAATTCATCCCTGGAACCGAGCACAGTCTGTTTTGAAACTACCCATGATAGCGGATTAACCGTGCAGAATCTGGATGTGTGCACTGGTGAGTAAAGGAAGACTGCTTCGCATTTTCAACTTTAAATTTGCTTGCGTGCGAGGCGGATAAAACCGATTCCTATTCTCATTTCTTTAAGTGTAATATAATAATAAAGTTATTGCTCTTCAAAGGCAATTCAAACAATGCTCTTGTTATTTTGCCACGTTGCTAAAATTTCTAACAAGGAGTACAGCATAAATAATTAGTTTTGGTTGTTCCTGTATCGATGATACACTGCGATAAATTCACTGAACATTAGTGCGAATGTACTTCCGGTAATACAGTTACATTGATTGCATTTGATACATAACAAAAGTACTGTGTTTATTACCTAGCATCTGGCATAAAGTTTCACCTAATCGAGGCTTCACAAAGCGCTGCCCTCACAAGTACACGATTGAAGGAAATGCAGACTCAGAACTGTTGTGTTTGTGGTGTTTTGTCATGGAGCGTTTTGTACGCTGTTCTTAGTCATGCATGAATCACAAACTCACCCACGCTTCCACCATAGTAATTACTCTTTTTTATTTCGACTACAGCCTCCAAGACGCTGCTCATATTTGTTCACCCCTTTGGACTCTATTGTCATTGGACGTACAAGTCAACAGTGAATGTGTCACCATGGAGCCAGAGTCTTCGCAAGGTATGTTTCTGAACACAACTGGAACCGTGATTTGTTCATTTATTGGACTAACTTTTGTCTCACCATTTATTGCTTGCATGTCTGTCATGGCTTCATGATTTCTCTTTTCAGGAAGAAGGACAACAGAGAGATTGTTGTTTTGCAAGCTGCCCACGCCAAGCCGTAAGAAGCTCGGTGTTTACCATAACGATAACAGGTCCTCTTGAACTACGCGCTTATCCGCGAAATGTTTGCAAGTTTATTAAGTAGAGGGGTGTGAGCCCTATCAGGGAAGCAGCAGCACAGTTCTGTATCGTACTGAGCGGGAATGCTAAAATTGGACATACAAGCTTACTTGCTTTTAAGGGCGTTTTATGACAATCGGAGAAGCAACATGTTGAGTCACACTTCGCTTCTTTTCTAATCAGTATAGCCATAACAACCAGAAAAAAAAACATTGTAGCAAGCTCCTACTTGCTAATGCACAAACTCTGTCATCTGCTCTTTGCAAATCAGATTGACGGGCATTACCACGAAGTATGACATGCTCCCTCAAACGTTCATTTTTTACATGAAAGTGCAAAGAATTTTAAAAGCTGCAAAACCGCTCAATGCAATTTTGAAAAAATGATGCTTCATGTTGACTGTAAGTCTGGCAGTCACTCTTCACTTTATTATTCTATATTTTATTTAAAGTACCCTAAGGGCCATATGGTATTAAAGCGGGGAGTCGCTATAACGCAGCAGAGTAAAACCAAAAAACAAGCATAGTGAGTTCTGGTACCGTAATGGTTTTCCTGATTATACAATGTTAGCTAATGCCTTGCAAAAAAAATTTATCGATGATGTCTACAATACTTGAGGGAAGGTGGTTCCCTTCCTGAGACGTATGGGGGATGAAAGACTGAAAGAAAGACTACGTGTAAGTAAAATCAATTCTTACCTTACTGCGATGACCGACGCGCTTTGAAATTTAGAGGCCGCAGTATGAAGTCATCGTGAAGTGTGGTGTGACGGAAAATTTTATGAAATAGCGAAACACGGGCGACATTGCGGCGGTTAGCTATAAGTGCTGGTTAGTTTTCATTGAGCATATACTGGCGGTACGGTTATAATTTCAAAGAATGAAACGAGCAGAGTTATTTTGTACTAATTCAAGTGATAAGATTAGCTCAACTGGGATCCCATATTGCAGATGCATGTTCAAGTTTCGAGTGTGTTAGGGTCTTGTAAAAGAACAGTTTTAAGGTAGACGGTGCTTTGGAAAAGTTGGGCCAGAAGTACCCGTGAATGTGAATTGCATTGTTAATGACATACCCTTTATTAGTCCAATTTAAGTGATTTGTGATGTGTACACCAATATTGCATAACGAAATCTAAGGGAACGTTGTTAAGATGGTGAGTGCTAGGACTAGAATTAGATCTGAATATATGCCTTATTTTTCGTTTGTAACTACAAAAGGCTCATGTACAGTTTGCATGAAATCAGTAACTAGGCTAGCGCTGCACCGTAAGACATGGCTAGAAAAGGCAACTTCACACAACCGGCCTACGCCACACTTCTAAAACACGACAAACCACTAACAACAATTTTTCTTTCTCTTCAAACGGCAAATGAAATACCTGAGGACAGTGTTCACAAAAAAGTTTTTGGAATATACTTGAAGTTCGGCTTAATATTCAGCCAATCAACATGAGACGACCAAGGGAAGCCTCAGCGTGGGAACTTATCTTCGTCACCGCGCTCAAAAATATGTTTGATTTTTGAAACGTTGGCTACAGGCTTCCCTTGCTCACTTCTGTTAATCAACTGACGTGTTCATCTCCTTGTAATCTTTTTGCATTGTTTGAACACGCAAACCGCAATTTTTTTCAACATGAAACCATAAATTGCATTTTACAAGGATCCGTGAGCATTAATTGGGCATACTTATATGTTTATTTAGTGTCGTTCTTTACACACAATATTGGCAGAGGTCCTTGTAAGCACTCTCTTCTCCATAACGTTCCTCGCCTTCCTACGAGTAATCCACTTGCGTTAAAGCCTTTACTGCTGCAGCTGAACACTAAATGTGCAGTAGAAATATCAAGAACACACAATATGTGATCTAAAATTTAGCATAGCGTTTTTTTCCCCTCTAGACTTCGCGCCTATCGCCAATGTGTTATGAAAACAATGCAACATTGCAGCTCGAGCTTACCGTACTGACAGTACATGTTTGCTGAGCACTTATGATGTTTCTTTTTTTTAATCTAGCTGAAATTGTCGAAGGCAGATAACATACATGTAGTATGGAACACGTCAAACAGCACTGCATGCAACACAAGTACTAGTAATATCGTTGCCCTTGTTGGGCTGCTGAGCACGATGTCGCGGGATCGAATGCCGGCCACGGCGGCCGCATTTCGGTGGGGGCGAAATGCGAAAACACCCGTGTACTTAAATTTAGGTGCACGTTAAAGAACCCCAGGTGGTCAAACTTTCCGGAGCCCTCCAATACGGCGTGCCTCATAATCAGAAAGTGGTTTTGGCACGTAAAACCCAATAATTTAATATCGTTGCCCTAGCATTAGCAGCTCGTCAAACGCGATGAGAAAAATTCCCCCGAATTCAGCTTTCAATTCTGTTAAATCGATTACTATCTGTGTTTCTGTATGTTGTAAACTCAGTAACTGACAGCATTAGCTCCACCAGACCTGTACGAAAATTGTGGTCATGTACTGCTTCATTCACCATTGACAATAAACAATGTAAGCTTACTTGTCTCACGTGTTTTTTTGCCAGTTGAGGCCTCTCGGTCACCTGGCGATATAATAAAGGTATCGACAGTCATTTTAGTGTATCGTTCACACAAACACAGCTCCGAAAGCGGTAGCAAACACCCAAAACCAGCGAGCAAGCAGCATAACAAACCCCACCAGCCGCTACCGTAGCGGCCATATTGCTCAATACGTAATGATAATGATTCTAGTGCCAGCGCCATCTCTCAGTCGCATACTTTAGTTCGCAGCGCCACCGCTACCCTTATTTCTGTTTTACTGTGGAAGGTACAGTTCCCCTTCTCTAAGCTTGTATAGGTGTTCTGTGGTTCTATTCCTGCGTCGATTCGGGTCAGCTGTCTTTCTTCTTCGCTCCGGAGGCATAAGTCTACACAATCAAGCACCACAGAGCGGCTCTACGGGCACTCCCACAGCGTCCGGAGATTACTCAGACAGTTGTGTATAAAGCCTATCGCTAAAGTGAATAATGATAGCGTCGGAAATTTTTCAAACTACTGATGTAGTGTACAAGAACACTATCGACAGTATTAAGACATTTCCCTATATACAGCGCGAATGACGGTTTTGCAATTCCTGCCTTTGATAATTCCCGAAATTTCACAACAGCCCGACCACGAGTAGCACTCTATTCACGCAATTGGGAAAAGGAAAACGTTGCCAAGTCTATATTGCAGTGTTTACTTGTGGTACGTACGTCGTGTGATATTACATAAGCGATTGGGTGCTTCCACTGGTACTATTGATAGTTTTCATTCCTACTAGAAAGCGGCCTCACGCTCCGCTACATCGGCGAGTCCCACGCTACCCTTAATACAGGATGTGAGGTGTCGGCGGCAGCCAGTGCGTTTGCGCGTAGCATGTTGTGTGGTTGGCATGGATACACAGCATGGTTTATTTGAATTTAATCTTGCTTGGCTAGACTGGCGGTGCGCATGAGGGCATGAGGTTCGCACGATTCAGCGGGTCCGGCCGCTGTTGCAGCGGAGAGCCCGCTGAAGTCGAGTCCACTGAAGTCGAGCCTCGATCGCAGGGTGGGAATGTAAATTCGAAGCGGAACCTGTCATGACCAGCAACTCGAGCGCGGTTTGAATGTATGAGCCGGTCGGGAATGGTCTCCACTACGGTCGTGATCCCTGTCAGGAATTGTGTCGGTACGGAAGCCAAATGGTATTGGTGCCCCTCCGAATGAAGTAAGATCGGTGCAAAAGTCCTCTGTTTCTTTCCATTCTGCCACAGGCGAGGCGTCCGTATACAGAACGAATGGCAGCCGTTCATTCTACCGACGTGGTGAAAGGTCGCGCTGGTACCCGTTGTCGCTCCATGGGGGACTCGACGCCCATTTTCATCGGTATGGCGTCGATATAGTCCATTGTGGCCTATGGTGGCCTGGTACATCCGATTGTAAATTGGGATGTATGTCACAGTCTAGCTGCTGTAATTATGCGTTCTTCAGAATGGAAAGCAGCACCTCACCATGATTTATGCTAACACATCAAAGTGTAATATTGACGCGTGTACTTGTTTATAGGGAGAACGCGCTTCATCGTCTAACATGTCGCTCAGTGGAGCACGTGCCTGCATGTATCGCAACTTTCTGGAATGTTATCCATGGTTCCATCTGCTATCTGTTGTCACCGAGCCTTGTGTAATCTGACTGCGTGTGTGCGCGATGCAAATGGTGTAAAACTTTCTAGAGACACGCTACACCAGCGATTACTCTGGAACCTTCGGTGACTGATGTATAAAAGCCGACGCGCTTGACCCGCATATCAGATTTCGATGACCGCCGACCGTGTTCGCCGCTATTGCTGTGCTTTGATTGTAAATTGCTTCATTGGGCACAATTTCGTCCAATAAAATGATAGTAATTGACGCAAGATAAGCTGGAACCTGCTGCCACCGTCGTCTTGAACTAGAACGACGAAGTGTGTAGTGGTACGCACGCTCTCCGACTGTCAACTATTATTAAAATAACACCGTTTTGCCAAAGCGTGGCTTGTCCACTTCGTGACTTTTTCCTGACGTCGTCGGCTCAAGCAAGCTTGGACCAACACACTAGCGCACGACCGATTAATTCACATCGCTAAGGCGGCGCACAACTACGTATGAGCCGTAGTATCCTTGACTTGTCCGAGTGCCTACGGTGGCGGGCAAGTGCCCTCACTCACACGTAGTCCCTGGATTGTACTGGACGTTCCGTCCACCCGGGTTTTAACCATGGGTGGCTGCATCCTGATAGCTGCGGATGCGCTTCCGAGGAAGCTGGCGAATTTCCTCGGCTTTCTGAATGCAGTAATCGGTGCTCTCACTTCTCGTGGTGACATCGTCTACTCGCAACATGGCGTCTGAAGGTGTCGTAAGGTGACGTCCATAGACAACTTGAAATGCGGCTAGCTGGGTGGTCTGCCGCGCAGCTGTATGACAGGCAAACGTCATGTATCGCAAGATATCAGCCAAAGTTTCGTCAACCTATCTGACGCTGAGCCCTTGCTGGCGTTCCTCGCCTCTGTTCCGCTTTGCCGTACTGCACAGAAGTTCTCTCGTATCTGTCCGTGCAGCTAAGCCAAGGAGTTAGCAGCTTCCCACACATCGGCCACATTTGGTATATGTCCTACTTGCTAAGCCCTGAACTTTTCGCGCCAAATTCACCGACATATTTATTAGTTTCTGCAGCCAAGTTAAACTTATGGCACTGCTTCTGTTCCTTCAGCGCAAGTGGGTGCGGTTTCGTCAGAATGCTTCACGCTTCCCTCTTGCAGGTTTTCCTTGCCTCCATTCTATTTTATCTCTTTGCCGCTTAGTACCACGCACCAGTTTCCTCCGAATTGTACGTGCTGCTGAACCAGTTATTACCAGATGCCTACAGTGGCCATATCTGAAATGTGTCCTACTTGCCTAGCCCGAATTTCCTTGCGCCAAATTCGCCTGCAGGTTTATTATCTCCTGTAGCCTATTTAATATACTGGCACTGCATCGATTCCTTCAGTCAGCATGGGTGCAATTGTGTCAGCATGTCTGACGCTTCGCTCTTGCAGCTTTTCCTCGCCTACGTTCTATTTTGTCTCCTTCCCGCTTCGTGTCGAACACCAGTTGCCTGCGATCTGTCCGTGCTGCTTAGCTACGGAGTTAACATAGTGTCACACAGCAGCCGCATTTGGAATATGCTTTACCTGCAAATCCCGGGTTTCGTCGCGCCAGCTTCATCAACAGAGTTTTCAGCTTATGCAGCCGATTGAAGTATCTACCGCTGCAACGGTTCCTTCAGTGGACACGTATGCAGTATCGGCAACACGTCTGATGTTTCGCGCATTTATGCATCGCTGGTATTCTTCGCATTCGTTTTTGTTTTGACTCCTTCCCGCATCCTACAGAACAGCAGTTCCCTCCGATCTATCCGTGTGGCTGAGCCAAGGAGTTATCAGCCTGCCACGCTGCACCCACATCTGGACAGGCCCTACTTGCCTATTCCGGATTCCGGATACGGGCAGTTTCCGCAAATTATCTGAAACTTCCTACTTGCAGGTATGCCTGGTCTCTGTTCAGCAATTTCTTCTGCCCACACCGTAGAGCACACTACGTCCCTCCGGTCTGTCGATGCTGCTGAGCCAAGCCTTTCCAGAGCCTCTCGGACAGCGACCACACCTGAAATATGTCCTGTTTGCCAAGACCGTATTTCTTCGCCCCAACTTTAGCGACCGAGTTATTAGCTTCAACAGCCATATAATACTTCTGTTTCTTTCAGCAGTACGTTCAGTGACCTTAGGCGTAGTTTCGGCAACATATCTGACACTTTGAACTTGCAGGATTGCTTCGCCCCTCTTCCGCTTCGTGTCCTTCCCGCATCATACTGCACACCAGTTCCCTCCAACCTGTCGATGATATGGCCAAAGATGGAACAGCCTGCTACACATTACGCCACATCTGGAATATGCCACACTTGCAAAGGCCGCATTTTATAGCGCCTACTTCACAGAGTTTTTTGCTTCTATAGTTGGTTTCACCTTCTGGCACGGCAGCCGTTCCTTCAGTGGGCAGGGGTACAGTTTCGCCAACGTTTCTTACGCTTCGCGCATTTATGCACCAAAGCTTTCCTACTCATTCGTTTTCGTTTTGTCCGCTTTCCACATCGGGCTGCACTCGAGTTCCCTCCGATCTGTCTGTGCGTCTGAGCCACGGAGTCAGCAGCTTGCTACATTGCGGCCACGTCTGCAATATTCACCAAGTTCACCGACAGATTTACTAGCTTCCGCAGCCCATTTAAACTCCAGGCACTGCAGCGTTTTCTTCAGTGGGCATGAGTGCCATTTTGTCAACATGCATGACGCATCGCACTTGCAGTTTTTCCTAGCCTCTGTTTTCCTTTGTCTCCTTCCCCAACGCACTACACACCGGTTCCTTCCAATCTACCTCTGCTGCTGGTCCAAGGATTCAATAGCTTGCTACACAGCGGCCACTTAGGAAATACGTCCTATTCGGAAAGCCCAGATTTGGTTGCGTCAACTTAGCCCATAGAGTTATAAGCTTCTGCAGCGGTCCCTTCAGTGGGTCTGGCTGCAGTCTTTTCATCATGTCTGACGCCTTGTACTTGCAGGTTTTCTTCGCCTCTGTTCCGCTTTTTTCTCCTTCCCGCATCGTACCGCACTCCAAGCCGTATCCACCATACCCACCAAACCGTTCTCATTTGGCCATGCTGCTGAACTAAGGATTCAACAGCCTGCCACACCGCGGCTACATCGGTAATGTGCCCTACTTATCAAGCCCGAATTTTTTTGTGCCAACTAACTTCTCCGAAAGGGTTATTAGCTTTTGCAGCCGATTTAAGGTGTTGGCACTTCAGCGGTTCTTTCAATGGGCATGGGTGCAGTTTCGTCAACATGCCTGGCGCTACGCCCTTGCAGGTGTTCTTCGACTGTGTTCTGCTTTCTCTCAATCCCTCATCATATAGCACACCACTTCCCTCCAATTTGTCTTTGCGGCCGAGCCAAGGCGTTAGCAGCGTGCAACACCGTGGTCATATTAGGAATATTCCATAATTCCCAAGCCCGGTTTTTTTCCGCGCCAGCTTCACCGACATAGTTATTAGCCTCTGCAGCCGATTTATACTGTTGAGACTGCAGCAGTTAATTTAATGGGCATGGGCGCCGTTTAACAACATGTCTGAGGCTTCACACTTGCAGGTTTCCTTCGCCTTAGGTCTGCTTTGTCTCCTTCCCGCATAGTGCCGCCCAGCAACTCTCTCCCACCCGTCCATGCTGCTGAGCCAAGGATTCAACAGCATCCAATACAGCATTTACATCGGTAATATGCCGTACTTGCCAAGCGGGTATTTCGTAGCGCGAACGTCACTGACCCCGCAGGGGTGTCTGCGTCAGCAGGCGTTTGGTGCGTTGCGGCACCACGTACCAAAGCACACGAGGGTTGGACCCACCCACGTCTAACCGTGTGCGGGTTAGCCGTGTCCACGGAAAAGTGGATCTTGGGTGTCGAGCCAAAGCTGGATGTTTGGACCTTTACGGCCCCTCCGTGGAAGCCACGCACCCCTTTGGCCACGGCATCACGTAGACGGCACCCCTGGACTGACCCACAAAGGGGAAATTGGTCGCCTTTTCCTTCCCCACTCCTCAGTCTATTGCTTTCCTATAAGCTTACCTTTCCTGTCCTGTCCTCTCCTTTCTTCCCAATATTTATCTCTCACGCGGTTTGGGCTAACCTTGTGCGGCATTTTCAACCTTGACTTTGGCGCATTGGGTTATAGCAGCGATGTACGGCTGGCGTGTTCTTTTCCCTGTCAAACTTGTAGCGTTTCCTTGTTGGGCTCCGTGGTGGGTGGCTGCCATTGCTGCCAAAGCAACTATATCTTACACGCATAGAGAATCATTCTCTTTTCCACCTGATCATACCGCTGCAAAGCGGCTACACATCGAAGTGTCGATGAACTTTTTCGCTGGACACAAAGATTCTTTTCCAGGATATCACGTTATTCACAGTGATAAACCTGAAAAACCAGTCAGAGTTATATCACCTTTTCTTGTATCTAAATCTCTGGCGGAGACCATTTAGCAAGTTAGCAAGACGGCAGGCGGCGACCTCCTCCTTGAGGTTAGTGACAAGCTGCAACATGAAAAGCTTACACATCTCACAGCCCCTCCTAACATACCGATAACCGTGACACCACATCGTTCTTTGAACACTGAACAAGGCTTTATGTTATATGCCGACTTGTTACAACTAACCGTAGCAGGATCATTGGAAGGTTGGCAAGGACAGAATGGCATTTAGGGCAAAAGAATAAAAATCAGGCGAAAGAACAAATAAATCTCTACAAAACATTTGATCATTACATTTGCCTCTAGTGTGCTGCCTGAAAAACTCGAGATTGGCTATCCTAAAATCCGCATAAGACCTTACATCCCTAACCCTCGTCCGTGTTTCTAGTATCAAAAGCTGCGGACGTCAAGTCACCTACGCGAAATCTGGCGACAAAGACCACGCTTCCAATAACTGTACTGGCACACCCCGTTGTGTGAACTGTGAAGGCGACAACCCGGCATATTCCCGATCCTGTGAAACCTGGAAAGAGGAAATAATTACCTTGAAGATCAAAGAAAGCATCACATATCAGGAAGCGCGAAAACACGTTTCTGGTTTCCACACCCCGAGATATGCTGATTCGGCGTGCGACGCCGTCTGACATCGGTCCGGGCCACAAATATTGCGGCTGCGGCTTGGGGCCACCTTGGGGTAGCAGCCAACGCTGATTCGCCACCCGTGGATGAGGGCCCGTCGAGTTCCGCTTTGGTCTCTTGAGGCGAAGCCTTCACGACTCACACGAGTGTCTCTCAACAGGCAGTGGGCGCGTGCCCTAGCCGGCCGGCACAGCCAGCGCCAAAGGACCGCTGCGAGACTCAGGACGGCGGCAAGAAAGACAAACCCCGCATCACGGGGCACGGTCAGGCCCCTGTAAGCTAAATAAGTTTTCCTCTTTGAACACACAGCATACACACGTTTCTGAATATTGAGGCGCAAATATTACAATGGAACGTCAGGGGGCTTCTTCGTTACTACGATGATGTGAAAGAGCTACGTAAATATAGTCCAAAGTTGCTGTGTATCCGAGATACCTTTTTAAATATTATACAGACAGGCTTTCGACCGCAATTTGCCATTTTCTGCAAAGAGCGGGACGACACTCACGCCTCGTCACATGGTGTGGCAATTGTAGTTAAGCGTGTAACATGTAAGGCTTGGAACCCCGAACGCCTCTTGAGGCAGTTGCGGTTCCAGCCTAACTCTTAGGAAAACTAATTGCAATCTCATCTGTATAAATACCACCCAACTAATGACTCCAAGGAATACAGTTTCTGAGTTTAATTTATGAGCTGCCTGGGCCTTATGTACTCGTTGGCGATTTCAACGCGCACCATAATCTCTGGGGAGACTCTTGACGCCATGCCAAAAGCCCGTTAATAAAACATTTCGTACTTTCTTCTGCAGCATGCTTATAAATAAAAAAGAGCCAACATCTATAGTACAGCACATAACACTTACTTTGCGATGGATTTAGCGATTTGCTCTGCCACACTTCTGCGATACCTAGAAGGGGACGTAGTTAAAAACTTATATGGGAGTGAACGCTTTCCCATCTGCCTCAAAACATTAGAGCAACAAAGTTGTCTCACACACCCCTCAACGGAAAGTTCAGCAGATTGGAAAAAAGTTTAGAAAGTCACTCAGGTGCCTCGAAGCGCTCTTAAGTATTTTAGTATAAACGATGCTGTTGCTTATTTTACCGCTTTTATAATTGACGCTGCATTAAAGTGCATTCCACGAACGAATGGAGCTATAATAAAGTGCGTGCCCTGGTGGAACGAACAATGTAAGAATGCGCGTAAGCAGCAAAACAGAGCCTGGCGTTTATTACGCCCGTCCTCGACTGCAGGAAACCTAATAAAATTTAAACATGCTAAATCGCAAAGTAGAAGAACGCGACGTATTTTTAAAATAGAAAAAATAAAAAGCTGGGTAACATTCGTCACAAGCATAAATTCTTATACACAAGAAACGAAGGTATGGAATGGGCTGCAAAATTATTCAGTCGGCAAACATACTTTTGCCTTTGGTCGATGATCAACGCAACGGTCGTCCGAACCAGGCGAACACACTCGGACATTTCGAACGTGTGTCCACCTCTGCAAACTATTCGCATTCATTCCAGAAGCGTAAACGGTTAGCAGAAAGTAAGGCGCTCAATAGGAAATATAGTGGAACTGAACCATACAATAATCGTTTTGGCGTTGCCCTGTTCAGAGACTGAGCGGATGTGAGAAGTCTGCACCAGGCGCTGACAGAGTAATGTACCTAATGGTAAAACATCCTCCCTTTTACAGGCCAATGGAACTGCTGTCATTCTTTCAGATTATCTGAGCAAAAGGAGACATCCCATTGGCAAGTAAAGATCCGTCCTGTGTGGAACGCTATAGGCCCGTATCGCTCACAAGTTGCCTATGCAAACTTTTTGAAAAAGTGATAAATCGCAGGCTTTTGGACTTTCTTGACTCAGATTAGCTTCTCAAGCAATACCAGTGTGGTTTTAGTGAGAGCCAATCGACGGCAAACCAGCTCGTTTGCCTTGAATCATATATTCGTGAAGCTATCATACACAAACAGTCCTTTCTTTTCGTGGTTTTAGATATGGAAAAGGCTTACGATACCACGTGGTGGCATGGAATATTGCGTGATCTGTCAGGACTGGATATCCGCGCAAAAATACTTAACGCAATTGAAAGCTATTTATCAAACCGCATATTCCGCGTTCGAATCGGTAAAGCTCTATCGAGACCGTTTGTGCAGGAAACTGGGGTGCCGCAGGATGGCGTGCTTAGCCGCACACTTTATCTCGTAAAAATGAATTATTTGCGTTCATCAATACCGCGTACTATTTTTTCATTGCGTATACGTCGATTATGGTGGCAGATCATAAAATGTGATGTACCGATGTGGGAGCGGCCCACTACGCGCTGACGTGCGTTCCGAAGGATTTGGAAAAAGATTTTACCATACCATACGACGATTATGTGCACATCGGATAGAAGTCGTGCAATCTCGCAATTTGTCAGCGACAAGTTCAGCTTGTTCTAAAGGAGGTGTCTGTATGGGCGAATGAAAATGGCTTGAAGGTCAATGCCAACATAAGCACATCTCCTTTTTACAGAAAAGAAAGGCAACGTGGCAAATCCTCACAAATTTTTGGCCGTCATACTGGACACATAGCTTACTTTCGTGTCGCTACATAAAGTATCTTAGAAAAAAAGTCTGAAAACTATGACCTTACCTAAAATCTTGTCGCACACAACATGGGGTAGCGACAGGAAGTGTCTAATGAACCTCTACAAAAAAAAAAGCCTCATACGTACGCGCTTAGACTATGGAGCCATAGTTTATCAATCTGCTACTCCAAGCGCCTTGAAGATGCTGGACCCTGTTCACCATCTAGGTATCCGCCTGGCAAATGGTGCCTTCAGGACAAGTCATCTAGCGAGCCTCTACGTAAAAGCTAATGGATAGTTTCTGCATATGCAACGATCACACTCCAGTTTTGCGTACTTTCTGACTTTTAATGCGAACTGCGAACATCCTTCCTACATAGTTCTAAATGACATGACATGCACTACCCTGTTTAACAATCGACCAGGAGCGAGAGAACCCTTCTCATTACGTGTAAGGAAACTTAGTGAGGAAATGAGTGCTTCACATATGGAACACAACATGATGACCGCAGCAACACGATTACCACCATGGCAATAGCAGATCATAGAATTCTACTACTACCAGAACGTGATACATCGTTTCTGGACGTGTCTAAACACGCTTCAGAGGCAAATATTAAAAAGTATCTCCTAGAACTCTAGTTTAAGTACTCTTCTGCAGAGTTTTACACAGCCGCTTGTAAGTCCCAAGCTTTCTTATGCAGCTGTCGGTTCATCCTTCTCGGAATCCGATGTACTGCATCCGGAAACAAGTATCTTTACGGCTGAGGCCTATGCACTATTGTCGGCTGTGAAGCGTATAAGGAAACCAAAGCTCCAAAATGCAATTATGTACACAGTCTCCCTATGCGCCGTGAAGGCCTTGATGTCACTCTGTAAGCACAAAATCCCGTACTTATTGAGTTCTATTTCGTTCTGTGTGAAGCGTATATATCTGACGAACATTTTATTATATGCTGGGTGCCTGGCCATACAGGAATCGAAGGTAACGTGCTAGCAGACCAAATGGCCACGTCAATTACATTGCAAGCTACGAATCCTACCATTGCTGTGCCTGCCACAGATCTGAACTCTTTCATGCGAAAGAAACTGCAAAGCCACGGGCAACGCTTGTGGGACGCGAAAGCAAATAATAAGCTTCACGTGATAAAGCCAGAGATTTGTTTCTGGCCATCCACAAAAAAATTACGCCGGACAGATGTCATAGTTTGTCGTCTCAAAATAAGACATACATTTCACACCCATAATTTTCTATTTAATGGAAATGAACCTACAACATGTGGTAGATTTGGGGAGAGGCTGACCCTCCTCCACGTTCTCCTGGAGTGTCGGCAAGCCGAATCTGAGTGAAAAAGACATTTTCCCCTGGCATACCGGCTGTACATCTCTCTTCATCCTGTAGTGCTTCTCGGTCCGTAACTGCTTTTGGATAACAAGACAGTCCTAGATTTCCTTAAACATGTTGTTTTACATGTTATTAGTCCAATTAATTCCTAACGCATCTTCTCTTAACAGGAGGTCGTTGCAATAGCGCTTTGTTATAGCACATGCCTCCAGGCCCTTGTGTTTCAAGGGCTCTGGTGAGGCAGTAGTGCTCTAGCCAATTTTCGCATCCGACATATCTTGCATAAGTTATAATTTTTTGGCAGCGCATATTAATGCTCATAATACACGTCATTAGTTATCGCCATATTCTTATTACACTTAGATTTTACGCACTTTAGAGCGACTATTTTGAGGCCTCTCTACAGCCACGTCACATCAACTTCATAGGCCTCATCACTCCACTGCGAACTCACTAACACTGACATGGCCTTCCTTGGCGATGCCTGGCCCTTGCGCCACTAAACAACACACATTCATACATTCATTCTACTTGACCGACTAGGATATTTGCTTATGCAGCGCATTTAAACTTCTGGGATTGAGCGGTTGCTTCAGTGGGCATTGGCACAATTTCGCCAGCATGTCTGGCGCTTCGCACTTTCATTCACTCATTCGTTTTTGTTTTGCCCGCTTTCCGCATCGTGCTGCACACCACTTCCATCCGACCTGTCTGTGCTTCTGAGCTACGGATTAGCAGCCTGCTACGCAGCGGCCACGCCTGGAGTATGCCTTACTTGGCCAGATTTTTTTTCCCGCTAACTGCACAGACACAGTTATTTCCTTATGCAACCGAATTATGCTTCTGACTGGGCAGCGGCTCCTTGAGTGGCCGTAGGAACAGTTTCGCATCATATAGGACGCTTCGCACTTGCAGACTTTCCAGACCTCTGTTCAGCTTTCTCTCCTTTTTTAATCGTACTGCGCACCAGTTCCCTCGAATCTGTTACATGGTAATTGCTCTACTTGCCAAGCCCCAAATTTTTCGCGCCAAGTTCACATACTGAGTTAACTTCTGCAGCCGATTTAAATTGTGGCACTGCAGTGCTTCGCTAAGTGGGCATGGATGCAGTTTCGTCAACATGCCTTATGCTTATGCCTTATGCCTTATGCTGTTCTGGTTTGTCTGCTTCCCGCATCGTACCGCACACCCACTCCATCCCAACAGCCGGCTGCACAGTGGAAACATCTGGAATAGGTACTACTTGACAAGCACGGATTTTAATGTGCCAACTTCCCTAACACTGTTATGAGTTCCTGCAGTGTATTCTACTTCTGGCCGGGCAGCGCTTTCTTCTGTGGGCAGGGGAACAGTTTCGCAAACATGTACGAGGCTTTGCACATCTATGCACCGCAGCTTTTAGTCTCATTGGTTTTTGTTTTGTCTCCTTCCTGCATTGTACTGAACACTAGTCCCTCCAATCTCTCTGGGCTGTTGAGCCAAGAAGCTAGTTGCGAGCCACACAGCAGCTACATACAGAATATTCGTTACTTGTCAAGACTTGTCAATTCCCTACTTGTTGCGCCAACTGCTCCGACATAGTTATTAGCTTGCGCAGCCTATTTAAACTGCTGGCACTGTAGCACTACCTCCTGTGGGCAAGGGTGCAGTTTTGTCAAGATTTCCGACGTTTCGTACTTGCAGGTTTTCCTCGCCTCTGTTCTGCTCTGTGTCCTTCCTGAATCGTAGTGCACACAACTTCCCTCCCATCTGTCTATGCTGCAGTGGGGGCGGCAGCACGGCAGCGGCAATGGCGCATAACCACGCATGGCTTGTTTTGCAGATTCTGCCGCTTATCGTCAGCAGTGCGGAGCCCAGTTCAGCAACGATGGACGTCACCTGGATGAGCCGGTTGGATCAACATCAGTGAAATCGGCAACGGACAGCGGGCATATAAAGCCAACACTGCACTCGGCTACCTTCAGTGGGGGTGGCAGCACGGCAGCGGCAATGGCGCATAACCACGCATGGCTTGTTTTGCAGGTTGGTTATTACTCTCATGTATCAAGACTACGGTCAAATTGCCTATGTCTATTGGTGCTGCCGCTCCCTGTGAAGTGTTTTGAAGTTTTGAGCATGTGGTGGTTGGGTCTAGAGGTTTTGCTTTCCGGGGACGTTGAAACAAACCCTGGCCCAACTGTGGAAGAAATGCTGAAACACATTTTGGATAAGCAAATTCAAATGGACAACAGGCTCGCCAATTTGGAAGAGAGCCTAGTAAAAATTACGAGTCAATGTGCTCGGGTGGAAATTCTAGAAAGAACGATTGAAGACGTTAAGCATACAGTTCAGTATCAGCAACAGCGACTAACTGAATTAGAAGACCGGGCACGACGGAATAATCTTATTGTATTTGGTGTTCCCGAGACTGAAAACGAAACCCGTGAAGATATAGAGCAGCAAGTTGTAAAAAATATTTTTTCGAACAAACTTGGCGTTACGATTTCATCAGTTGAAAGAATACATAGGCTTGGTCAAAAGAAACAATCACGCAATAGACCTGTTATCCTAAAATTGTACGATTACAATGAAAAGGTGGCAATCTTTAAAAATTGCAAAAAAAACTCAAAGGAACCAAAATTAGTGTTTCTGACGACTATTCGCCAGAAACAGTCGCAAAAAGAAGACTACTTTGGAAATCGGCTCAGACTAATAAACGCGATGGCGCAAAGGTCAGTCTTGTTCACGACAAGCTTTTCATCAATAGCATTGCTTACACATGGGACTTTGAGCAGAATGTGCGCATGAGACTGCACAATGAACGACCCCTTGCCACCGAAAAAGTTGATTGACGCGCAAGGCACCTCGAAATAAGGTTACTGAACATTAATGCACAGAGCATAGTGAATAAGGTAGAACAGCTTGAATACTTGTCATTGCTTCACGACGCAGAGCTCATTGCTATAACAGAAACGTGGTTGCACAGTGACGTCAAGGACGATGAGGTATTTCCAAACACTTACAATGCAATCCGCAAGGATAGAGCAACACGAGGCGGTGGCGTGGCGCTTCTAGTGAAGAAACCACTCAGATATGAAACTGTGCCATCCTTAAACGGGCATGAAAGTGTGTGGTGCAAACTATTTCTTGGCAATACCATTTTGATAGTTGGCGTTATCTATAGAGCCCCCGGAAGCCCTGTTGAATTTTTGTATGCGCTTGACCAGCATTTAAATAACATAAGGAATGCCAGAAGTAGAATTATTTTCACAGGGGATTTTAATTTACCAGGTGTCGATTGGGATGCGAGAACTACGGGGCAAGTGGAAAAGCCTAGCGCTGATATAATGTTCGAGATTATGCTTAAGCATAACATTGTTCAGGTAGTTCATGAGCCGACCAGGATACAGGGGCAAATTCAATCTACGCTGGATTTGTTATTTTTGACTAACGGAATATTTAATTATAATGTCGACATTGAGGAAGGCATATCAGATCATAAAACAGTAGTAGCAACTTTAAGTATAGGAAACACGCAATTAGAAAATAATCCTTCTGTATATGTGTATAATTTTAATCGGGCTGACGACACGTCGGTTATCGACTACTTAGAACGAGCTCTTGATAATATGCCGGTTGATAATGACATAAATAGGGTTTGGAGATACTTTGCATCAGCTGTTCGCGCCTGTTTAGAAAAATATGTGCCCAACAAAATCAAGCGCATAGGAAAACCCAGTCCATGGGTAACTAGAAACATTATTCATTTGAAGCGGCGACTGAATCGTGCACGTAGAAGTATGCCAAGGCGATGTGCAGAAATAGCCAGTCTCAGTACACAGGTTAGAAAGGAATTAAAAGACGCAAAGGCGGCATTTTTTTCAACAACACTGGTGGATTACTTGCAAAACTCACCTCAAAAATTCTGGAATTACTTATCTGGTTCTACGTGCAACATTAATGAAATTAAGGTAGACGGAAATATCTGCACTAAACCAGCTTTGATCGCACAGGCTTTTAACAGTATGTTTAACTCTGTGTTTACACCTGGCAGTAATAGGCACCCCATAAATGCGAGCGATGGTTTGTTGCTGTGTGAAGATAGAAATGAAATTGTACTCTCTCGAGAGGGCATTCTAGCATTGTTGCTAAAACTGGATACCAAAAAATCTTGTGGCCCCGATGAGATACCCAATGAGTTTTTAAGGCGTTATCGTGAATGGATATCGCATTTTTTGTTTAGAATTTTTGCAATATCATTCCGTATCGGAGGTGTGCCAGAAGATTGGCTCCTTGCACGCATCGTACCTATATTTAAAGCGGGCAATAAGTTATTGACGGAAAACTATCGGCCTATTTCTATTACATGCTCCGCGTGTAAACTGTTGGAACACATATTATCCAAACATCTGGTTTAATATATAGAAAATAACAAGTTATTCTACAGTAAGCAGCATGGCTTTCGCCAACGTCTGTCAACGGTGACGCAGCTTTTTGAGGTGTCTCATGCTTTCGGCGTCGCAATTAACAACAACGAACTAATTGATGTTATAGCAATTGATTTTTCGAAGGCTTTTGACCGGGTGTGTCACATAAAACTTATTGAGAAATTGTATAAACTTGGAGTCAATACACAAATTGTGAAATGGATCCATGCGTACCTTACAAATAGAAAGCAATATGTTCAAATAGCAGGCGAAAGATCATCCTCATTACCTGTTTTATCCGGTGTACCACAGGGTTCGGTTTTAGGACCAATTCTGTTTCTATTATATGTCAATGACATTGCTAATGACTTGCATCCTAACATTGAACTGCGTCAATTTGCGGATGATTGCCTTATTTACTGTCGCGTTAAGAATGTCCAGGATCAAGTGTTGTTGAACGAAGGCTTGCAAAGAATTTATGACTGGTGTGTTACGTGCGACATGAAAATTAATTTCGAAAAATCAGCTTACATGACTGTATCTAACAAGAAAACCCCGTTGCTTTTTTCTTACAGAATAAATAATAGCCCACTTCAACATGTTAGTAAGCTTAAGTATCTCGGGGTTACAATCACGCACAATTTGAATTGGAACGCACACATCGAAAAGATATGTGGTTCTGCTCAACGCAAACTCGGTCTGTTAAGACGAAAGTTGAAAGATGCTACACCCGAGGTAAAGCTCAAGGCGTACAAAACAGTAGTACGGCCTACACTGGAATACGCATGTATATTCTGGGATCCGCACCAAGTGGGCTTGATAAATAAACTGGAACGAATTCAAAGACTAGCCGCAAGGTTTATCTTTAATGCTTATCAAAGGACGCAGTCTGTAACTGCGTTATTATCTCGTGCCGGTTTGCCCGAACTGGCAACGCGCAGAAAAATAGCCAGGTTGAAATTCTTGTACCAAATGTATAGCAATAAATTCAATTTGGACTCCAGACTATACTTGCGTCCCCCTGGACGAGTGTCAACACGTACAGGTCACCCTCATGTTGTAATGCCCTATGTGCCGCGTGTTGATGCCTTCAAATTTTCCTTTCTTGTGAAAACTACAGTTGATTGGAACAAACTTGACGCAGATGTATTTTTTGAAACGCCCACAACTGAATCATTTGAGCGTAAACTGTCATGTGTTTGCTGAATGCATTGTTTGTTTATTGCGGAACTGGTGTTACGTGTCTGTGGAAATTTTTTCCCCCACCCCTGTAACAGCCCGCAAGGGCTAACAGTATTGGAAATAAATAAATAAATAAATAAATAAGGATTCCAAAGCCTGCCAGAGCGGCCCACACGTGGAATTTATCTATTTGCCGTCTTGATTCCGCTTTCGCGTACAGATGCTGCGGCTGGGCTGCGATTGATGTCCCGTGAATGTACCTTGCCTCTGTGGGACTCGAACGCTTGAGCCATGTGTAGTTTGCGTTCGTTCTCTGTGGACATACGGATGCCCCTACCGCTTGAGTTACCACGACGTGAACAGACCATGGTGTACCATCTGTGGCTCTAGGCGTTGCATTTACAAACTCATAGGCTTTCCTTATTGAGATGGCCAACAACCCCACGTGCGCCACATGCAACATTGATGAGATGCTCGCGCATATTATCTGTGTCTGCCCGCAATATAGTGCCCATAGAGAAGTGTTGTGCAGAGTACTGGACCAGTTGGACAATCGTGCACTATCAGAACTCAAAGCATTTATTTATTTATTTATTTATTTATTTATTTATTTATGCCCTCAAGCACCAAGTCATTATAAAGGGGAGTGGTGCACATGCGAAAAACAATAACAACGATTACTACGAGTTTATATAATGCAAGCAACATGTGCAGTGGACGTAATCATTAAGAAATCAAATAACAAGAATACTATGGCATTCAAATTATATAACCCTAGCGACATCTGAACTGGACAACAGGAAAATACGGCGCGACAGCGTTTGCGCAAATACAGCGCATGTGGCCACGATCATGGTCACAGTTGAAAAAAATTGGCAGAGGCTTAGCTTGGCTAAGCCTAGTGGATTGCGAAAGCAACCTTCTGTTCAGGTTGTAGAGTTCCATACTGCTCATCGAACGTGTAGATGCAGTCTCGTCGCGATTTAAAGCATCCATAAGGCTTGCTGTTGAACGATCAGTTGTAGCCAAAGTCACGTCAGCATTGAGGGCATGCATGATACTTGTAGATGCACCCAGATCAAGAGATGTTGAACGCATTCGCCTGACTGCATAATATGCACGCCGTTTAGCTAAACGTTGTTCCCGCTCTTCATCCGTTTCTTCCGCACGCCGCCGCTTCTTAGCTGCCGCACATCGTTGCAGCTTCACCTAATACACATCATCCGACATACCGTGGAGGTTTCGCTAGGATGACTGCGACGAGCCGAGTTGGGGGGCCGCTTTTCCACAGCTGGCATGACGTAACGTAGAGCGAGCGCCTCCCCCACGGCTGCGGCGCGTGGAGGATTCGCTGGGACGATCGCGACGAGCCGAGTGGGGGGGGGGGGGGGGGGGGCGCTTTTCCACAGCTGGCATGACGGATGGATGGATGGATGGATGTTATGAGCGTCCCCTTTGGAACGGGGCGGTGGGTTGCGCCACCAAGCTCTTGCTACTATGCTGCCTAATATCCTACCTAGGTTAACCAATGAAAAAAGAAAAAAAAAAACACCATGAACTACCGCGTCCAAACTTTCTGATCCCCTATTGCGAATTGTGCTTTTGTACGTCTCCGTCTTTTGTCGTTTCCCTACTTTTCTTCGCCACCCTACTGTACGTCACGTACAGCGAGCGCCCCTCGCGGCAGTGGCGCGCAGCTGCAGCATAGAGGATTCGCTGGGACGATCGCGACGAGCCGAGTCGGGGCCCCGCTTTTCCTCAGCTGGTATGACGTCACACAGAGGTCACGCTAAAGGGCAATGGTGAATTCTCCGGGACGACGGCCAAGAGCGGAAACCTCGAGCAGTATTGCTTTCGCAATAAAAAGCAAACAAGGTTCTACGGAAAAGTGCGCTGTCTTCGATTGACACGATATCACCAGGAAGGTGGTTCCAGTCGTTCGTTGTATGTGGAATAAATAAATATGAAAGCCTGTTTGTGTGACAAAAAGTGCCTCTTATATTATGAGGGTGATCAACTCGAGATGATAGATAAGTAGGTGCTACAATGAGCTCACGGCTAAGGATATGATGATGAAATACTTTATGAAATAGGCATAAGCGAAAAGCCTTTCTGCAAAGTGATATAGATGGTAGACACAAGTTGCTTTTCATAAAAGTTATGCTAGAAGTACGATCGTAGTTTGGGGGAATGAACTGAGTGGAGTTATTCTTAACCATTTGAAGCGAATTAACAAGATTACCATTATATGGATCCCAAATAGCAGCACTTTATCAAAAGCCTTCGAGAAGTCTAGAAAGGCGCAAATGATTCTGGAATTTTTGCCTAGTATAGAGTGCAAGCGGTGAGTCAAAAGAAGTGAGCAAAGATAATTGAGCCGTGTTGTGATGACGTAAAGAAATAATTCGATTCCAAAAAGTTGAAGATATGACTGTACAATACGTGTTCTATCAGTTTCAAGGGATTATGGTTAGCGAAATGGGTCGAGAATTTATTGGAGAATGTTCGTTGCCTGACTGGACCCACCTTCCCAATCTTGCAATCAAAAGGAAGGATACCTTGATCAAGCGACTGCTGGAAGAGTTTAGCCAAAAACAAAGATGAGTAATGTTTAGTCTGTTTTAGAAATTTAGAGTTGATACTATCAGTTCCACAGGACGAAGAAAGCTTTAGCCAGTCGATTAAGTGCAATATTTCAGAGTGCTCGAACATGATACGGGACATCAAAGGATAATCGTCATGTGACATATATTTAACACAATCAACTCGACATTAAGAAAAATTGTCCGAAAAAACGTTGTTAAAAACTGAAGCGCATTGTTCAGGTGGTATAGGTTCATTTTAAGGATTATTAGGAGAAATACCATTGGTGTCCATCACATTTACGCTTCTCCAACATGCTTTAGGAATGCCTAATAAGAGGGCTGGGAGAGTGTTAGTAGAGTAATAATCTTTGGCGTGACAGAGTGCTGCGCGGTACTCGGCTTCAACCTTGTGATATGCTTCCCAGTGATTTCCTGTTCTTCGTAACTTCACTGAACCAAACAAACGCTTTTTTTTATTGGAAAGACGTTCTAGCTCTCTGTTAAACCAAAGTGACGCCTTATCGCGCTGAATACGTCTCAGTGGAATGTATGTAGTGATAAGCTGCGAGCCTTTATTCCTGAATAGAACACAGTTTTCTTCAACATTCCGTGTATCAAAATTAATGACGTATGCATCAAAATATGTGCACCAGGTCAGCACTCCCACAGAACATCGGCGCTGAAGGCCTTACTCGCGTTATTAGGGTTCTTGCAGTTTACGGGGCTTCACGTTAGACTTTAAGAACGCCGCCCCCTACCGCTCTGTAGTGCACGCGGTTTTTCGTGCTCGTCTCCCTTTCTGTCTATTTCCCCCCTTCCGCTCCCTTTCTCTCTTTATCCCCCTTCACCCTTCCGCCCGTGTAGGGTAGCCACCGGAACTGCCTCTGGTTAACCTCCCTAACTTTCTATGCATCATTTCTTCTCTCTCTCTCTGTCGTTTTCCTGGTCCATATTTCTTCGCGCTATATTCACCGAGAAAGTAATTAGCTTCTCCAGCCCAATAATACTTCTGCCTGCACAGCAGTTCCGTTCGTGGCCTTGGGGGTAGTTTCGGCTACATATCTGACGCTTCGCCCCTAATCTGCTTTGTTTTATTCCCGCATCGTACTTCACACTAGTTCCCTCCTGTCTGTCTATACCACTTAGCCAAAACTTTAACAGGCTCCTGCACATCAGCCACATCTGGAATATGCCCTACATGCATAGCACGAATTTTAATGCGCCAACTTCACAGACAGCATTGTTTGCTTGTGCGACTCATTTCAACTTCTGGCACGGCAGCGGTTCCATCAGTGGCCAGGTGTGTAGTTTCGCCAACATGCCTGATGTTTCGTGTTTATATCCACCGTACGTTTCCTACGCATTCGGTTTTGTTTCGTTCAATTGCTGCATCATACCGCACACTAACTTTTTCCGATCTATCTGTGCTGCTGAGCCAAGGAGTTAGCAGCCTGCCCCACAGCAGCCACGCCTGAAATATGCCCCACTTGCCAAGACCGGATTTCATTGCGTCACCTTCACCAAGGGCGCCATTCTCTTCTGCAGTTGATTTAAAGTGCTATCGCTCCAGCGCGTGCCTTTCATGCAGTAGGCATGGGTACAGTTTCATCAACATGTCTGACGCTGCGCACTTGCAGCTTTTCCTCGTCTGTGTCGTGCTTTGTCTCCTTCCCGCATCGTACTGCAGTTCCCTCCGATCTGTCTATGCTACTGAGCCAGCAGTTACGTCTAGAATGGGCACTACCTGCCAAGCCCGGAATTCATTGTGCTAAGTTCAGCGACTGAGTTATTACCTTCTGAAACTGAAATAAAGTTCTTGCAAAACAGCGGCTCCTTCATTAGGTATCGGTGCAGTTTCGACAACATGTCTGACGCTTCGCCCTCGGACGTATTCCTCGCCTTTGTTCTGCTTTGTGTCCTTCCCGCATCATACTGAACGGCAGTTTCCTCCGATCTGTCTGCGCTGCTGAGCCCAGGCGTTAACAGCCAGCTGCACAGTGGCCAGATCTAGAATATGCCCTGCTTGCCAAGCCCGGATTTTTTCGCGCCAGCTTCACCAACGGTATTGTCAGATCCTGCAACCGATCTAAACTACCGGTACTGCAGCGGTTCTTTCATTCGGCATAGGTGCAGTTTCGTCAACATGTGTGACGCTTCGCACTTCCAAGTGTTCCTTGACGGTATTTTGCTTTGTCTCAATGCCGCGTCACACGGCACATCACTTCCCACTGATCTGTATGTGCTTCTGAGCCAAGGATTCATCAACCTCCTGCACAACAGCCACATCGGGAAAATGCTCTACTTACTGAGACCAGATTTTTCGTGCCAACTTCACGGACAGAGTTATTAGCTTCAGCTACTATTTGTGCTTCTGGTGCTGCTTGCGGTACCGTGAGTGGGATAGGGGTAGTTTAGGCAACATATGTGACACTTTACGCTTGCCGGTTTTCCTTGTCCTCTGCTCGGTTTCTGTCCTTTACCAATTTATTGCGCACTGGTTCCCTCGAATCTGTCCGTGCCACTGAGTCAAGGAGTTAGCAGTCTGTCACACAGCAGCCAAACCTGGAGTGTGCCCTACTTGCCGTACAGCATTCTTTCTGGCTAAATTCAACGATAGAGTTATAAGCTTTTCCAGCCGAATTATACTGCTGGCTCTGCAACCGCTCCTTCAGTGGCCATGGGGCGCTTTCAGCAACATATGTGACCCTTCGCACTTGCAGCTTTGCCTCGCTTCTGTTCAGGATTCTCTTCTCACATTGTAGGGCACATCAGTTCCCTCCGATCTGCCTATAGTGCTGATAGAACGATTCCACAGCCTGCTACAGTATGGTGGCATCTGGATTATGCCCTACTTGCCGAGCCCGAAATTTAATGCGCCAACTTCACCGACGTGTTGGGCTGCTGAGCACGAGGTCGCGGGATCGAATCCTGGCCATGGCGGCCGCATTTCGATGGAGGAGAAATGCGAAAACACCCGTGTACTTAGATTTAGGTGCACGTCAAAGATCCCCAGGTGGTCGAAATTTCCGGAGTCCTCCACTACGGCGTGCCTCATAATCAGAAAGTGGTTTTGGCACGTAAAACCCCACAATTTTTTTTTTCAACTTCACCGACAAAAGTATTAGCTTCTGCTGTTGGTTGTAACTTTTGGCACTGCAGCGGTCCCTTCGAACGACAGAACGCTGAGCTAGTTGGTAAGGATACATTATGCAAAAAAGAGGTGAGGCGTGCAGACATCCCACAAGCGTAGAGAAGTGGACAGCATGAACGCCAACTATCAACTGAAGGGAGCACTGAGGCAAAAAAGAAAGAGGACACAAAACTCATCTGCGCAAGCTCAGGAATGATATCACCACGAGTCAGTCGGGTTCAAGTGCCGGTCTACGTGAGAGATAACTGTTAAGGCACTTAATCTCTTCTTTATGTAAAGGAATCGAAGGCTGACTCACGCACGCACTTCCACCATTATAGATAAGCCATGCCTCCCCCATAAGACGCGTATCTTCATTCTTATGCCTGTACAATATCGCGCATTCATCTAACTCTGGCGTGCAGTTACAATCTTGGCAATTTAGGGTAAGATTAGAAGGCGATCCACCGGTTAACGACCTTTTATGTTCCATTACCCTCTGATTGATACACCGTCCCGTTTGCCCTATGTAGAACTGGCCACAGCTAAGGGGAATGTAATAAACCACACCCATACGACAGTCAGTAAAACTGTTGTTCTTATAGTGCTTCACTGGACAATTATCTGTTCTTTTTTTTTTGCCTTTTACGCGCTCGCGGTGATACCATTCCTGAGCTTGCGCTGACGAGTTTTGTGTCTTCTTTTTGTGTTGTCCACTTCTATACTCTTCTGTCCTGTCTGCACGCCTCACCTCTTTTTTGCATAGCGGTTCCTTCGGTGAGCAGAGGTGCAATTTCGCCAGCATATCTGGCGCTTCACGCTTTTATGCACCGCAGGTTTCCTTCTCTTTCGTTTCATCCACTTCCCTCATCGTACCGCACACCAGTTCCCTCCGATCTGTCTATGCTGCTGAGCCAAGGATTCCACATCCTGCCACACAGCAGCAGAACATGGAATATGCCCTTTTTGCGTAGACCGTGTTTCTTCGAGCTAACTGCACCGATAATGTAATTAGCTACTACAGCCGAAATACCCTTCTCGCTGTGCAGCGGTTCCTTATTTTGCCATAGAGGCACTTTCGGCAACATATCTGACGCTTAACACTTGCAGGCTTGCCTCGCCTCGGTTCTTTTTTGTCTCCTTCCCGCATCGTACTGCACAGCAGTTCCCTCCGATCTGTCTATGCTAGTGAGCCGAGGATTGAGCAGCCAGCTGCATAGCGGCCACATCTGGAATACGTCCTACTGACAAAGCCCGGATTTTATTGCCCGAACTTCACAGGTAGAGTTGTTTGCTTCGGCAGCCGATTTGAGCACCAGGCACTGCAGCGGTTCCTTCAGTGTACAGGGGTGCAGTTTCGCCAACATGTGTGACCTTTCATGAACCGCACGCGAGTCCCCCAACCTGTCCCAGGGGCTGAGCCAAGGAATTATCAGCCTGCCACACAGCGCCCATATCTCTAATATTCCCTGCACGTTAAGCCCAGATGTCCTTGCGCCAAGTCCACAGACAGAATTATTTGCTCCCGCAGCCGATTTACACACCTGGCATTGCAACGTTTCCCCGAGAGGGCATGGGTGCACTTTTGTGAATATGCATGGCGCATCGCACTTGCAGGTTTTCCTTGCCTCTTTTCTCCTTTCTTTCCTTCCCGTACGTACTGCACATCAGTTCGCTCCGATCTTTCTCTGTTGCTCACCCAAGGATTCAGTATCCTGCTGAGCAGCAGTCCCATCTGGAACATGCCCCAGTTGGCAAGCCCATAGTTTTCTGCGCGAGCCTTACTGACAGAGATATTAGCTTCTTCAGCCAATTTCATCTTCCGGCGCTGAAACGGTTCCTTCAGGGAGCAGGGGTGCAGCTTCGCCAACATCTCCTATGCCTCGTGCTTTCATGCACCGCACGTTTGCTTCTGAATAGTTTTTGGTTTGTCGACTTTCCGCATTGTGCCGCACACCAGTTCCCTCCAATCTGTCCGTGGCGCGTAGCTAGCAGCCTGCAACACCGAGACCATGCCTGGAACATACCCTACTTGGAAAGACCGCATTTCTTCCCGCTAACTTCACCGTCAGAATTATTAGGCTCTCCAGCCAAATTATACTTCTCGCTCTGCGGCGGCTCCTTCAGTGGCCATGGGGCAGTTTCGGCAATATATGTGATACTTCGCACTTGCAGGTTTACCTTGCCCTTGTTCTGCTTTGTGTTCCTCCCGCATCATACTGCACACCAGTTCCTTCCGATCTATCAATGCTGAGCCAAGGTTGGAACAGCCTTTCACACAGCGACCACATCTGGAACATGTCATTCTTGTCACGGCCGGATTTGATTGCGCAAAGTTCGCCGACAGATTTGTTAACTTCCGCAGCCGATTTACACTCCCGACACTGCAGTGTTTCCTTCAGTAGGCATAAGTGCAGTTTCGTGAACATGTCTGACACTTCGCAGTTACAAGTTTCCGTTAACTCTGGGCTGCTTTGCCTGCTTCCCGCATCGCACCGCATATCATTTCCCTACGATCTGTCCGGGCTGCTGGGCAAAGGATTCAACAGCCTGCCACACAGCGGCGACATACGGAATACGCCCTACTTTGCAAGCCTATATTTTATTGCGCAAACGTCAACAACCGATTTATTAGCATCTGGAGCTGACTTACTCTGCTTGCACTACAGTGGTTCCTTCAGTAGCCATAGATGCAGTTTTGTCAATATTTCCGACGCTTCGCGTTTTCCGGTTTTTCTTGTCTCTGTCCTGCTTTGTCTCCATCCCGCTTCTTACTGCACGCCAATTCTCTCTGATATATCCGCGCTGCTGAACCAAGTATTCAATACCCTGTACCATCGACCACATCGAGAATATGGCCTTCTTGCCAAGCCCTCATTTCTGCGCACCTACTCAGCGACAGAGTTATTAGCTTCTGCAGCTGATTTAAACAGCTGACATGGTAGCTGTCCATTCAGTGGGCGTGGGTGCAGTTTCGTAAACATTTGTGAAGCTTCGCACTTGCAGTTTTTTTCGCCTTTGTTCTGCTTTGTCTCCTTGCCGCATCTTACCGCATATGAGTTCTATGTGATTCATCCGTTCGGATGATCAAAGTATTCTACAGCCTGCCACACAGCGACATCTAGAATAAGCCCCAGTTGCCAACCCCTGATTTTACTACGCCAACTTCACCGATAGACTTTACTGCTGCAGCCGATCTCCCCTTCTGGCACTGCAGCGGTTTCTCCAGCGGGCGTGGGTGCAGTTTCGCAAACGTGGCTGATGGTTCGCCCTTGCAGCGGCTCCTCGACTCTGTTCTTCCTTGGCTCCTTCCGGGATCGTACTACACAACACTTTCCTTTAATCCGCCAGTGCCGCTAATCCGTCAACAGCCTTTGACACAACGGCCCAATAGCGAATATGCCCTACATGCCATGCTTGCATTTTTTCGCGCAATCTTCACCGATAAAATTAA
Organism: Dermacentor andersoni; assembly: GCF_023375885.2. Lineage (NCBI taxonomy): Eukaryota > Metazoa > Arthropoda > Arachnida > Ixodida > Ixodidae > Dermacentor > Dermacentor andersoni. The sequence goes on from NC_092817.1 coordinate 218,534,555, forward strand.
TAGCTACTGATGCCGACTTAAACGGCTAGCACTGGACCGGTTCCTTCAGTGGACATGCATGCAGTTTCGTCCACATGCCTGACACTCCTGCCTTGCAGGTTTTCGTTGCCTCGGTTCTCCTTTGTCTGCTTCCTACATCACACAGCACACCAGCTCCCTGTGATCCGTACCGGCTGCTAAGCCACAGATTCAGCAGCTTGCCACACAGCGGCCACATCAGGATTACGCCATGACTGACATGCCCGGATATTTCTTTGAGCCAATTTCACCGGCAGAATTATTAGCTTCTGCAGCTAATTTAAACAGTTGGCGCTGCAGCGGTTCCTTGAGTGGGCGTCGATGCAGTTTTGTCAGTATGCCTGATGTTTTGAAGTTGCAGGGGTTCCTCCTCTGCTTACTCCTTCGTCTCTTTCCCGGAACGTACTGCACGCCAGCTCCCTGTGATCAATCCGTGCCGCTGAGCCAAGAATTGAACAGCTTGCCACACAGCGGCCACGCAAGGTAAATATACCTGGTAGCGAAGCTTCCATAGGAGCCCATACGTTCAAAACATGGCGGTCCATCGGCGGTTCACGGGGCTTAGCGCCATCTGTATGTGGTGGGAACACTTCCGGCGGAAGAAAAAAATAATGTGACGCCATATCCGTTAAAAGCAGAAGTGACGTCATGTTGTTTTCGAAGGCGCGAAATTTGTTTTGTTGTCCTGCCTTTGGAGCTATCTATTCAAATGTCCCACCATTCGACTTGATGGGCGTTTCAAGCTTTCAGCGTGGAAAGCGATGCAGGAAAACGACAGCCGTACGGTTGTCAAAATCGCATCCCTGACCAGAACATACTTTCTTTGGAGGCCGACAAAAGCTTTAGGTGTAGAGTGCTGATCCTATTGTAAGATGCCAAGCCCGTCAGCCAGCGCAGTCGCGCGAAAACAATTACACAATTATCTGGCGGTCGTAACTCACTACTTTTGACTGAACAGATTAAGAAGCGATGAAGCTACCCGCGTCACCAAATACAGACAAACTTCGACACGCAAGAAAGCACAAACTGTGAGGGGGGCGTATTTCAACAGGTGAACTTTACGAGCACGCCTTACTCCCCATTTCAAGACGTGCATTGCCTTGCGAGTGATAGTGGCGTCAACGCCCCCTGTAGCGATGGGCACTGAAAAGAAATGCATTTATTAATAATAATAAAATTAAATAAACTTCTATTTTCTTAACTCTTAACGAATATATAAAATTGAGTAGGAATTTTATTTTTGTTGAATGAATCTACCTGTGTCTCGCTTGAATTAAAAAACGCGTTTTTCTTTCCCAATGTTTGTTCCCCTATGCTGATGTCGGTGACAATCTGTACTGAACCGCTTTTCGCCCGAAGCTTCGCGACCTATTTCAATCGACCTTGGGACACGTTCAGAATAAGCCCTACTTGCCAACCCCGGATTTTTTTTCGCGCGAACGTCACCAACAGAATTTGCTTCTGCAGTCAATTTAACGTCCACCCGCCGTGGTTGCTCAGTGGCTTTGGTGTTCGGCTGCTGAGCACAAGGTGGCGGGATTGAATTCCGGCCACGGCGGCCGCATTTCGATGGGGCCAAAATGCGAAAACACCCGTGTACTTAGATTTACGTGCACGTTAAAGACCACGGGGCGGGAGGTGCCACCGGGTGGGTGGCACGTTCGACCACCGGGGGGGTGGTCGAAATTTCCGGAGTCCTCCACTACGGCGTGCCTCATAATCAGACAGTAGTTTCGCCACGTAAAACCTCATAATATTTAATTTAATTTAACGTCTGGGGCTGCAGCGGTTGCTTCACTGCAAGTGGGTGCAGTTTTCTCAACGTACCTGAATCTTCCCACATATCGGTGGGAAGCATCAGGCATGTTTTTGCAAGCATACGCATGTGTATATATATATATATATATATATATATATATATATATATATATATATATATATATATATATATATATATATATATATATTGACACGTGTACTTGTCTTCATCGGGTGTCACGTTTCCCCGCCTAACAGATGTTATCGCAAAGCGCAGGACGCGCTTCCACGTGACATGTGGTGGAGGTGCTAGTGCGTTCATGTACCGAACGCCCCCGCAAAGACGCGATCCAAGCCCGAAGCCCGAGGACAATACCAACATCGCCCAAGACCAGTGTGCTAGCCGCAGACTGCAAGGACTGCCCCCAGAGCACGGACTTCTACCTGAGACGACAACGAAAATCGTGGTCAAAACAACCCCAATGGCTGCCCCAGCGTCCCTCGTTATCCTACAACAACCTCGGGACCCACCGACCTTCCATAGAGCAGCGACTGAAGACCCGGAATCCCGGCTGGAGACTGTAGGGGTTTGAGGGACGGACTTCGGGATGAAAACAAAACTTGGGAGGGTTTATTTTACATATTAACAGTTTAAGCAAGATACATTGGCAGTCTAGCGCGACTCCCATATGGAGCCCGCAAGACTAACATACAGCAAACAGCTTACGAGCACACAGCTCACTAGTGCATTTCTAGCCTGACGAAGAACACTCAGCTCCCGACAACGAGCACGACGCGAGCACACTCTAGCAGCCGGCAAACGCTGCTTATAAGCTCTCCGCTTGACGTCATAGTTCGACGTCATCGTTCGGCGTGGACGGAGCACGAATGGTCGGGAATGTTCGTCCAATCATTGTAAACTTGCCGCCGCCCCGCAGTATGGCTCACACACACTAATGCACACAAGTTCGAGCCCATACACACAAAGGCTCCGGAGTCGACGACCGAGGGCTTCGTAGAACTGTGCTCCGTCTCGGGTGGCGCCGCGGAGTACCACATTCCTGAGCTGACCGCACGCCACGTGGCTGCCGGTCATCCGCAGTTCTCGGAAGCGCTCCCTGTCTGGTGGGCTTGGAACACGTGCAGCGGGCTGAAAGCTGGCACGTTGCCACCCCGTACGGCCATTCCTAACAGCTCCTCCATGGCCCGGAAAATCTCGCCTGGCCAGTGCTGGCAACCGCTGGGCAGGAAGATAATGGCTGGCGAGCAAGATGACGGCTTTGCTCTCTGCAACCCCTGCGTACTCGGAATGCCTTCAACCATCTTACAACAACTGGCACAGAAGAGTCGACCCGGCAACACAATACCGCTCAGCGTTCAAGCGCCCGGAATTAGTTGCTAACCCACCAGGCCTCCTATCACAATTTCCATGCAAGTCACTCAACTGGGAATCCCAAATTTTGCCCCAAAATTTCGTGCCGCCAAAGCGAGCGTTCACGTTCCTCCTGAGTTCGACCAAACCCGACCGTCGCGCTGCACAAGAGTAAAGGTTTACGCAGAATTAAACCGAAGCCTTTCAAACACCAATACTCAAACATAACTTCAGCAGCCTAACTTCGCGAACAGCCTGTTCCTACACTATCACAGTGGAGTACTTATTTCATGTACTGCTGCCACTGAACCGTATGGCCAACTCCACAGGTACGTCATCACAGACGCGCTAAGTTTGAGGTGCCTATTCCGAACACGTGCTTGCATCATACAAAGTTTTCATCACGCTGACTCACATTTGTTCCTTTAGTCCACACAGGACACGTTCCTTAAACAAACAACCAAATTTGCGTAACTTACGCATCACAGCGGAACCTTCGAACAAATGTGTCTTCTAATAACTAGCTCTACGCACACGTACTAGAGAAGTCAGAATACGGCTGCCCTCAACACACACGAGCAACCCAGACATAAATCTGCTTCTTTCCGTCCACACAGGACACGCGCTAATGGACTTAAGAGCTCTTCTCAGTGCAAATCGTGCACTTACTGAAAACCTACGCGCTTAACCTTAGGCAATTCAAAAAACACTTAAAAAAAGAAGGTTAAATAACACACACGCGCGTTACGATAGGCCTCTCAACGATAAGCTTGACCTTCAGGTTACTCACATACACAAAAAGCAAGCCTATATAATTATTAATGAACACCTCGCGAAACTACATGTTTACTTAAAACGCGTCTTTCAAATCTCGAGCTTCTCAAACAAAACATAAACAGAGCTCATGCCTTACATATTGAAAGAAACTTAAATCGCGAAAATTATCCGAGTGCTCAAAAATAAAACAAAACAACATGCTTTACTTCCACGGAAGCTCCCTTGGCCTCCCGTTCCAAGCATTTACAACTGACTCATACTTTTGAGCCGTACTCGAGGTGGTCGCGGTCCGAAAGCTACTCTGGCTACGGGGGAAGAACAAAAGGGCTGACTCACTATCAGCTCCCCCAAGACGTTAGAGTCCCCTGCCAATTTGCGTCCTCGCGCCTCGCTTTCAGCATGTCCTCGATTCACCGCGTCGCTACTCCCCACCTGGTCTCGTCTTGCCACCTTGCGCTTCTTCGTACTGCACGCTGAGCTATAAAAAGAACTATGGAACGACGAGGAGTTTAACAGCCCCGTGCCCTTTGTCCGCGTCCGTGCAGAACATGCTTCTCGGTCTCCTTTTGACCGGTGGCTCGAACGTTTTCGATGCGTCAACATCGTCAGTGACGACCGCACCTTTTTCCTCGCGCCCTGCCCTCTTGGGTCTCTCGCCATCTTTGGCGGCGCTACATTAGTTACCGTCTTTCGGTCTTTACCGCGCTTCTTTTTACGGCGCTTTCTCTTCGCACTCACGTTTATGTCGCCTTCTCGTGCCTCGTGTTGGCCGTTACACATTTCGTCGGCCTGGATCGGTCTCTTACCCGCACAGTCTGAGTGATTTACATTTAAATCTACTCTCACTTTGCCTCGACTGGCGGACAGCTCAACCGACTCTGGAACAATGCAGCAGGCTTTACTCGAGTTAGACAACTCGCACTCTTGCGAACTGCCCTCTACTACATTGCCCAGCTCACGCTGTGCATCGACACACAGTCCGTCGGTATCGATCGCTGTCTCACGCGCACAGTCCGAATGATTAATAACTGAACCATCCCTATCTAGGCTATCTAGACTGGCGGAGAGCCGCACCGATCCCTGAACAATGCAGTTGTTTTCTCGTGAACTACGGAGCTCGCAATCCCGAGAACTACTCTCAACTGCATCGTCCAGTTCGCACTTCACTTCTGCACGCAGATCTGGCTCTACATGGGTGCTCGCGTCTGTCGGGTCAGCAGTACCCTTTTCTTCGCTAGCAACCTCGCTAACATTACAAGCGACGCACACGCGCGGTAACTGCGCCAATTTGTTCGCAGCTGGCCTAGCTGTCTCTACAGTCATCTGTTGGCACAGCACCTCGTCGCTCTCCTTGCGGCCTTTAACGGCCTATGTTGCCACTAAGGCATCGTTAGAAGCTAGCCTTTTCCCTTCACTTATGAATCTGCAGCCAATCTCACAGGCACTACTCTTTTCGTTGGCTTTTGGCGAAAATCCGCTCGATGCTGCCTCATTCTTTCGCTCTGTACTACCTACAGAATTCTCAGACCGCCGTTGTCTCTGTGCCATTAACTGATCACAATACTGTATCTCTTTGATCAGTGCTGCCTTCTCTCTCTCGTACTTTTGCTTACGTTCGTGATACTCGCGTTCGCATTCATTCTCGCGTTCTTGACGCTCACGCCCACTCTTACGTTCACGACGCTCACGCACACGTTCACGACGCTCACGCTCCCGTGGTTCTTGTATCACCTCCCAAGCAATCTCAATGCTTTTGTCATCATTGCCACTATCTTGAATCGCCTTTATGATAGCTGGCGTCTTCATCCGTTCATCCGCCTCAACTCCCAAATCGTCGCACACCAACAACAAGTCTAACCTCGTCAACCTTCTAAGGTCCATGGCAGCTGCCCCGACTGGTGGTTAGAACTGTTTTCCTTAATTAATTTGTGCAAATACACAATGCATCAAATTCCCGATTACCAGAACTATCAAAATGAACACACAACATTTGAGTCTGGCGAATCAAAAGGAAAAAAACCACGCGCTCACTTACGGTTGCAGCACCCTGCCATCCGGTTCATTTGTCCGCTGTTCCCGGTTCCTCCGGACTCCCTGGGTCGAAGGCTTGCTCTTCTTCGCTACTCCCAGTTTCTTCGGACCTCTTTCGACGAAGGCTCTCTCTTCTTCGCTCTTCCCGGTTCCTTAGGATCTCTCTCGACGAAGGTTGATCCGTAGCGCTGCCACTAGCTGATGCATTCGGAGGCGATCCCACCGCTGCCAACCAGATGTAGGGGTTTGAGGGACGGACTTCGGGATGAAAACAAAACTTGGGAGGGTTTATTTTACATATTAACAGTTTAAGCAAGATACATTGGCAGTCTAGCGCGACTCCCATATGGAGCCCGCAAGACTAACATACAGCAAACAGCTTACGAGCACACAGCTCACTAGTGCATTTCTAGCCTGACGAAGAACACTCAGCTCCCGACAACGAGCACGACGCGAGCACACTCTAGCAGCCGGCAAACGCTGCTTATAAGCTCTCCGCTTGACGTCATAGTTCGACGTCATCGTTCGGCGTGGACGGAGCACGAATGGTCGGGAATGTTCGTCCAATCATTGTAAACTTGCCGCCGCCCCGCCGTATGACTCACACACACTAATGCACACAAGTTCGAGCCCAATCACACAAAGGCTCCGGAGTCGACGACCGAGGGCTTCGTAGAACTGTGCTCCGTCTCGGGTGGCGCGGCAGAGTACCACATTCCTGAGCTGACTGCGCGCCACGTGGCTGCCAGTCATCCGCAGTTCTCGGAAGGGCTCCCTGTCTGGTGGGCTTGGAACACGTGCAGCGGGCTGAAAGCTGGCACGTTGCCACCCCGTACGGCCATTCCTAACAAGACCTACGAGCGAATCGCGACTTTCAACAACTGGGGCTCCGACGACAAGCTGCGGCATGCACACTTTGCCTTAGACAACATGGGACCTGTTTCGTAGCGGCTTCCTGCGTACCTTTACGGGCATCGTGCGCAAGGAAAGGCCTGAAGCCATGCTGGACGCCCGAGTGCAGCTACCTAACGAGCACGTTGTCATATTGACGGAAGAAATGAACCGATGAACCGTCTGTTCCGCCAAGCCGACCCGGATATGAACGAGGAGAAGAAAGTCCGCCTTCTCATGCGTGGTGAGAAGGAAGAACCTTTCGGCGCAATGATACCAAGCCCACCGAAGACCGTAGAAGAGTTCCTTCGCGAGGCCACCAGCATCGAGAAGACACTCGAAATGCGGAACCGGCAATTCAACCGCCACATGAACTCTACCAACTACACACGAATTCAATTGCTGGCCTCCGACGATCTGCGCGAGACTATCGGAGCGGTCGTACGGAAAGAGCTACAGAAGTTGTACCCTAGGTCACAGCCTCAAGCAGCCTCAATAGCCGAAATCGTCAACGATGAGGTTGAGCGATCCCTTGGAGTTCCTGAGGTGCAACCAGAATCACCGCAGCCCCAGCCGGAAGCGGTGACCTACGCCGCCGTCGCCCGCCGCCAAGGCCCCCCTGCACGACCGCGCCAGGGACGTTTAACACCACAATTCCGTCGTCCACCACCGCCGCCGGCAGCACGCCCACCCGTCGCCCAGCGCCGCTACGCGAGGAAGACGGACATTTGGCGCGCTTCTGACCACCGCCCACTCTGCTACCACTGCGGAGAAGCGGGTCACGTCTACCGCCGATGCCCATACCGGGAAATGGGGCTGCCAGGGCTTGCCTTTAACGCGCCGCGACCACAGCTTGGCGAATGACCTCGCGATATCGCCCACTACCTGGCCGCCATTCAGTGGAGCCCGGGATGACCGTCCCGTTCGCTGTCACCAGGCCGCTACCTGTGGCCGCCGCGCCGACCATACACTGGCCCAGCCCGGGGCCGGTCTGCGAGCCCACATCCGGAAAACTAAAAGCAGCAACCGATGGAGGTGCGGTTGCAGTTCATCGAACTGACGAAGATCCTCCACCGCCGACAAAGACACCAAGGAGACCATCTCGACGACATAATAACGACACGCCACTGTCCCGACGAAGTGTGGAAGCAAAAACTACGCCCGCGAAAGACGACCTGACGACGCCACATACCAACCACAGGTCGACGCGATGCAGCCGTGATCCGACACCAAGACCTAACTGTAACGCCAGACAAAGAACCACCGACCTCGACGTGCTTCTCGACGGCCACACAGTTACAGCCTTAGTGGACACAGGGGCCGATTACTCCGTAATGAGTGGACACATCGCCGCCCAGTTGAAGACAGGTAAAACCGCTGGAGGACACTTCATCACGCCGACTGGAATCTGCAAGGCAAGAATTAGCGTTCATGACCGGACTTACCCTGCCACCTTCGTTATCCTCCAACAGCGTTCACGAGACGTGATTCTCGGCATGTACTTCCTGAACCAACACGGCGCAATCATCGACCAGAAGTCGAAGTCGATAACGCTGTCAGAAGATCGAGCGGTACCGCCGGAGCGGTCTCGTAGTCGCCATGCCTTAAGCGTGCTCGAAAGTCAAGTGATCATCCCGCCTCGCTCCAGCATTGTCATTTCCGTCGGCACCAAAACACCTGCCGACGTAGAAGGCGTCATCGAGGGTGACCAACGTCTACTGCTAGACCGTGAAGTTTGCGTCGCAAGAGGTATCGCTCGACAGCATGGAGGGAAAACTGAAGTGTTACTGACTAACTTCAGCCAGGAGTTCAAGCACGTCAACAAAGGCACGACAATCGCGTACATCGAGGAAATTCTGGAGACCAGTAATGCATTTGTCCTCTCGTATTCCGCCGCATCTACCCCGATGACCATGGTTCCCGAACCAGACGACGACATTAATCCATGTCTCCCCATGATTAAGCAACAACAGCTCAGAAGTCTGCTCCGAAGATACAAAGGCTGTTTTTCGACGTCATCGAGGATTCGACTGACACCAGTCGCCAAGCATCGCATAACCACCGAGGAGTGCGCTCGACCACTCCGCCAGAGCCCTTACCGAGTTTCGCCGCGAGAACGTGAAGCTATAAGAGAACAAGTCGACGAAATGCTGCGCGACGACATCATCCAGCCGTCGAAAGGCCCGTGGGCATCCCCTGTTGTCTTGGCCGATTATCGCCGACAGAACAAGGTCACAAAGAAGGATGTATATCCCCTAGCACGGATAGACGACTCATTAGAGCGGCTTTGCAATGCAAAATACTTCTCGTCGATGGATCTCAAGTCTGGCTACAGGCAAATAGAAGTCGACGAGAAAGATCGCGAAAAGACCGCCTTCATCACGCCAGACGGCCTCTACGAGTTCAAGGTCATGCCATTCGGAGTGCGCTCGGTGCGTGCAACGTTCCAGCGCGTCATGGACACGGTGTTAGCAGTATTGAAGTGGCAGACCTGTCGTGTTTACTTGGATGACGTCGTCGTCTTCGCCGGAAATTTCGGCGACCATTTTAGGCGGCTTGCTACAGTACTAGAGGCCATCAAGTCATCAGGGCTCACTCTGAATCCAAAAAAGTGCCGCTTCGCTTACGATGAGCTTCTGTTCCTAGGCCACGTCATCAGCAAGTCTGGAGCCCGCCCCGACCCGCAGAAGACAGCTGCCATCGCAAAGTTCCCGCAGCCCATCGACAAGAAGGCAGTGCGTAGATTTATTGGCATGTGTGCCTACTACAGGCGATTTGTCAAGGACTTCTCACGCATCGCTGAGCCGCAGACAAAGCTAACTAAATGTGACGTCGAGTTAAAGTGGGAAACGCCGCAGGCCGACGCATTTCAAGAACTCAAGCGACGCATGCAGTCGCCGCCCGTACTTGCGCACTTCGACGAGCACGCCGATACCGAAATCCACACTGCCGCCAGTAGCCTAGGCCTCGGTGCCGTCCTAGTCCAGAGAAAAGATGGACATGAACACGTGATAGCTTACGCTAGCCGGTCGTTGTCAAAAGCGGCAGGCAATTATTCTACAACCGAAAAGGAATGCCTCGCCAGCGTTTGGGCTACTGCGAAATTTCACCCTTACCTATATGGCAGGCCATTCAAAGTCGTCAGCAACCATCAGGCCTTGTGTTGGTTAGCGAATTTAAAGGATCCTTCAGGATGGCTGGCGCGGTGGAGCCCAAGACTGCAAGAATATGATATCACTGTAACCTATAAGTCCGGACGAAAATACTCTGATGCCGACTGTATATCACGCGCCCCCATTGACTCGCCGCCACAAGATGACGAAGATGACGACGCCTTCCTTGGAATTTTAAGCGCGGAAGACTTCGCTGAACAGCAGCGAGCAGACCCGAAGTTAAAAAACCTCGTCGAGTATTTGGAAGGGCACACCGACATTGTCCCTAGGGAATTTAAGCCAGGATTGTCTTTGTTCTCGCCTCAAAAGGACCTACTCGTAAAGAAGAACTTCTCACCAGTGCGCGCCAACTACCTTCTTGTTGTCCCTTCAGGGCTGCGTCCAGAGGTATTGCGCGCCCTACATGACGATCCGACCACTGGACACCTCGGATTTTCCCGGAAACTATCGACGATACAGGAAAGGTATTATTGGCCGCGCCTGAGCGCCGACGTCGCCCGTTATGTCAGAACATGCCGAGACTGTCAGCGAGGAAAGGCACCACCGACAGGGCCAGCCGGATTACTCCAGCAAAAAATCGAGCCTCCTTGCCGACCATTCCAGCAGGTCGGGATAGACTTGTTGGGACCCTTTCCGACGTCAACAACTGGAAATAAGTAGATCGTCTTGGCGACGGGCTACTTCACCCGCTTCGCTGAAACTTAAGCACTGCCGAAAGGTAGCACAGCCGAAGTGGCGAAACTCTTTGTCGAAAACATCCTGCTGCGACATGGCGCCCCAGAAATCCTCACCACCGACAGAGGAACGGCCTTTACAGTGGAGCTCACCCAAGCCATTCTGCAATACAGTCAGACAAGGCACAGGAGGACAACGGCCTACCACCCACAGACGAATGGTCTTACGGAGCGGCTGAATAAGATCCTCGCCGACATGCTAGCAATGTACGTCGACGTCAAACACAAGACCTGGGATGCCGTCCTGCCGTACGTAACATTCGCTTACAACACGGCGGTGCAAGAAACAACGCAGATCACGCCGTTCAAGCTCGTTTACGGCAGGAACCCGACGACGACGCTTGACGCCATGCTGCCGCATGTCACTAACGAGGAGAATCTCGACGTCGCTACCTATCTCCAGCGCGCCGAAGAAGCCCGACAGCTCCCCCGCCTACGGTTCAAGAACCAGCAGAGGACCGAAAGCCGACACAACCTCCGACGACGCTTCGTCGAGTACGAGCCCGGCGACCGTGTTTTTGTACGGACCCTGATACGCCGACGAGGACTCAGTGAGAAACTACTGCGACGCTATTTCGGACCCTACAAGGTCATCCGACATATTAGCGCACTGAACTATGAGGGCGTGCCAGACGGAATTTCGCATTCACAGCGGCGCCGCGCACGATCTGAAGTGGTCCACGTGGTGCATCTTAAACCCTTTTACGCACGCTCACAAACTTCCTTATTTTGTTGTTTTCGTTGCTACGAGTGCTTTTCTTTATTACTTTCGTGTGTTTGCAGCGTCGGGTCGATGCTTTTTTAAGAGGGGGGTACTGACACGTGTACTTGTCTTTATCGGGCGACAGGTTTCACCGCCTAACAAATGTTATCGCACAGCGCAGGACGCGCTTGCATGTGTCAGAAGTTTCTGGAATATTATCGATGGTTCCATCCACTGTCTGTGACCGAACCTTGTGTAATGTGATTGCATGTGTGCGCGGCGCGAATAATGTAGAACTTTGTGAAAGGCGCGCGGGTCCCACCGATTAGTCTGGAACATTCCACGATTGATGTATAAAAGCCGACGCGCTTGACCCGTTGATGAGATTTCGACGACCGCTGATCGTGTTCGCCGCTACCGTTGTTCTTTGAGTGTAGCCTGTTTTTGAGGGCACAAGTTCGCCCAATAAAACACTCGTTTCGTTAATCACAAGTTTGCTGCCTTCTTAACCGTCACTATCGCATGACACGATATATATATATATATATATATATATATATATATATATATATATATATATATATTGTGACGTCGCAGTTAAGGGCCGACCTTGATTGATCCTGGAAGACGCGGCGAAGGACCTTCAGCCCAGTCCACTATGATGATGCGACTACCCGCACGATGAAGAAAAGGAGCCCACACCTAATCATGATAATGCACAGATGATGAAGAAGTGCACCATAAATGCCCACACTAATTTCCCCGCGCGAGCACGGCCATCCTGGCCGCAGCCTAGAGGTATGGGGAACGGCGCGTGAAGGGCTTCTTACGAGAAACGTGGACCACTTCTGTAGAGCGGCAACGGCCGCCAGTGGAGGGAACAACAGGGGTCACACGATAATTAACGGGAGAATTCATTTCCAGGACCGTGTAGTGGCCAATAAAGCGGGACTGAAACTTCTCGCGCAATGCAGGAGTGCGAACTGGTGTCCACAGCAGCACTTCGTCGCCGGGCTGGTAGAAAACTACTCGAAGGGATGCATCATAATGGTCCTTGCGATCCTGTTGTCTGGCTTTGGTGTTGAAGCGGGAGCGCTGGCGATAATGGTCAAGGCGGGAAACATATTCTTCGCAGGAAGATGGGGATGGACTGACACGGGCAGAAAAGAAAGAAACGTCGGGAAAGGAACTGGGAGAACGGCCATAAACAAGGTAGAATGCCGTGTACCCATTTGTGCGCTGAATGGCGGTGTTATGCGCGTAGGTGACGAATGGCGAAATTGCGTCCCAGTTTCTGTGGTCTGGTTGAATATAGGCGGCTATCATGTCAGAGAGCATACGATGAAACCGCTCAGTCAGGCCGTTGGTCTGAGGATGGTAACCTGAAGTAGTCTTGTGAGTTGTGCCGAAGGCTCTGAGCACTTCGCCTACCAGTTCTGAAAGAAATGTCTTTCCGCGGTCGCTCGGAAGGACACGAAGGGCGCCGTGACGCAGGATTATGGCTTGAAGAATGAAGGTAGCAACTTCGGAAGCAGATGCAGAACAGACGCAAGCTGTTTTGGCATAGCGCGTGAGGTGATCGACGGCTGTGACTATTCCTCGACTACCGGCTGGAGTTATGGGAAGTGGCCCATCGAGATCAATGCCAACAACCTCGAACAGTTCCGCAGGGTACGAGACCGGTAGTAGCTACCCAGCAGGAGCTGATGTTGGCCGCTTTCGATGCTGACAAATGACGCAGGAAGAGATGTATCTCGCCACACTGATAGACAGGCCAGGCCAGTAGAAGCGGCTTCTTATGCGTTCGTAAGTGTTCGGGATGCCAAGGTGGCCAGCAGCCAAATCGTCATGGAAGGCCTGAAGCACACGATCCCGATGGCAGCAAGGCAGTACGGGCACCCAGCGTTGTCCGTCAGGATGATGGGTATAACGGTACAGCACGGAGTTTTGTAGCTTGAATTGTGTCAGCTGTCGATGGAGCCTGGCGTTAGGCGGGTGCGAAGCTCCACGAAGGCGGTCTATAATACGTCGGTAGTACGAATCGGCGAGTTGTTGAGACGAAAATGATTCGTGGTCGTCCGAAGTGAGATGGTCAAGAGTGGCGAAGGACTAAATCGCCGTTGAAGAGACGCCAGGGATTGCGTCCCTGGAGCTGGTTGCGGAGTCATTGATGAGTGCGGCTATAGGACGCGGGCAGCGAGAAATACCTCTGCGTATTGGTGCTTTTTACCAGACTTCTAGGCGATCTCGAAGTCATATTCTTGCAGACGAAGAATCCAGCGACCAAGACGTTCTGCCAAGTTCTTGAGTGTCGAGAGCCAACGTAAGGCGTGATGGTGCGTAACGATAGTAAAATGCCGGCCGTAGAGATAAGGGCGAAACTTCTGGACGGACCAAACGACAGCTAGGCATTCCTGCTCGGTGATGGTATAGTTCTTCTCGGCAGGTGTGAGTACGCGGCTTGCATATGCAACGACTCTCTCACGCAAGGAGGTGTCTCGTTGGAGGCGGACAGCACCAATTCCATGGCCGTGACACGCGACACGCTGCGCTCTTATCTGTCCGTGCTGCTGAGCCAAATATTCAACAGTCTGCAACAGAGGGGGCACATCCGGAAAATTCCCTACTTCCCAAGCCCGGATTTAATTGCACCAACTTCAACGAGAGTTATTTGCTTCTAAATCTGAATTAGACGTCTCGCCCTGAACCGGTTCCTTCAGTGGGCATGTGTACAGTTTCGTTTACATGTCTGATTCTTCATGCTTGCTCCTTTTCCTCGCCTTTGTACTGCTTTGCCTGATCCCCGCATAATACTGCACACCACTTCCCTCCGATCTTTCTCTGCTGCTTAGGCAAGGATTGAATGGCCGGCTACACAATGGGCACATCTTGTATATTCCCTACTTGCCAAGCCCAGATTTCAATGCGCCAACTTCACCGACAGAATTATTCGCTTCTGCATACAAGGTAAACTGCTGGCACTGCAGTGGTTCTTTCAGCGGGAATTGGTGCAGTTTCTTGACCATATCTGAGGTCTCGCACTTGGAGGTTTTCCAAGCTTCTGTTCTGTTTTGCCTCCTTTCCGCATCGTAACGCCTAAAGGTTCGCTCCTATCCGTGTGTGCTGCTTAGCCAAAGATGCAACAGCCTGCGACACAGTGGGCACACCGGGAAAATGCCTTACTTGCCAAGCTCGGATTTCATTGCGCCAGCTTCACCGACAGAGTTGTTAGCTTCTGAAGCCGAATTATTCTCGCACTACAATGCTTCCTTCAGCGGTCACGGGTGCAGTTTCGTCAAGACGCCCGAGTCTGTGCACTTGCAAGTTCTTCACACTTCTGCTCTACTTTCTCTCCTTCCCGCATCGTACTGTACACCAATTCCCTCCGATCTGCATGTGCCGGTGAGTCAAGCAGTTGCCACATTTGAAACATGACCTGTTTGGCAAGCCCGGATTCTAAAGTTCACACTTCACCGACAGAGTTATTAGATTCTGCAGCCGATGTGAAATACTGACCCCGAAGCGGTTCCTTCGGTGGGCACGCGTGCAGTTTCGTAAACACGTCTTGACACTTGATCTCGTTGACACTTGGTCTCGAAGAAGGCGGAAGCAGAAAAAATTGACAAAATCCGCCCGTATAGGAGGAAAAATGGGCGAAAAACGAGGCGGCGAGCACGATTGGTCTCGGACCAACTTTTTCGCCAATCAGAAGCGGAAAGACGTTCCGCTTTACCACAACCTGCAATCACATGTAAACATCCGGTCGTAAACTTGCGGTGGTAAACTTGGTCATGGCACCGAAAATGTCGGCTGCTATGCTGATCGATACGATCAAAAGCAAGACCGTGCTCTACGACAAGAGTCACCAAGTGTACGAATCCACGCCGCACAACAATGAGATTTGGGCGAAGATAGCCGAACCGCTGGCAGTGAGCAGTGACAACTTGCACATTTTCTCTCGCTGCGCTGGTGGGGCTTTGTGGGCATAGTTTCGGAAGTAACGTATACGGAGAATGTTTGGTCAGCACCGTTGTTAGGAGCAAGTGCGCACCGTGCCTTCGTCCTTTTTCATTTACTTAACATTGTAATACTTATTGGTTTGTTTCGCGTCAAAAATTGAAGCAACGCATGCAGAAACCGTGTTTACAGCATCTAACACCATGCGGACTGTAACGTACAGGGTCGAATGGGTATATTATTGTTTTTGTCGCCGCGCCACAAGCCAAGAATCCTGACTAGCAAATTTAAAGCAGGGAATGTAGGCATGCTAAGAACTTGTGCAGCTGCTATATGCAAAATTTCGAAGGAATAAAGGAGGTGCATGTTGCACGCACCCTCACTCTGTGCCGCGAGTGCAACCGAACAAGGGTTAAACAAATGGCGCTCCAGCCAAATTCAACTGTGTAGCTGCAAATTCAACCACCATAGGCAATGATGAATTCAGTCATTGTGTTTTATAGCAGCTGCTCAGGTGGTAGCATGTGGTGCTAAAGGATACGGCATATGCATTCATGCAAACGGTTGTCTCTTTTGCCACTACTCTTTGCGCGGCAGAAATGTCTTGCTTTGATCACAGCATCTGTAGCTGGTTCACATATACTGGTGACCTGTCATTTAAAATTGTAGCTGTTGCGCAGGTGCGGTATGCCAGAAGAAGTTTAAGAACCTCAAAGACACGTTACAAAAACGAAAAATGAAATGAAGAACTCAATGAAAAATGGCGCTGGTGCCCTTTATGTGCACCTGGTGAAGTGGAAGCACTTCGAAGACAATGACGAGCATAATGAAAGCTGTTTATCAGGAGCCAATGTAAGTCCTGTCTATGTAGTCACAAACCTGCCTTGCAACTTTTGTTTGCATGGTCAACCGGGTTGTTGAGAGCAAGATAAGTTACCATGCAGCCTCCTTTGATTTTATTTGTTTGAAGGGCTCTTAGTGGCTTGCTGTTAGCTTTCTGGTCTACTTGGCAAACATGACGTTCATAATGTTCACCTGTGCTACATTTTTGAGTTGCTACTTCTGCGAGCAGGAACTGCAAGAGTGTCTGGTTTCGCTGTTTTTCGATGCCTTATTTCATATTTTGTGCAGCAACCTTCAAATTCGGCTCCTTTGAGGGGTGAGTGAATAACTGACATGCGCATTTGTAGCATCTCTACAGTCTCTAGCGCATGCTAATTCACATATTCTTAAAACTGCGTGACAACGCTCGCTGCTAGGCTAGTTTGCCCGTAGCTGGTAAGTGCTGCAGCGTCAGCCAGAAAGACACGTCATATAATGGGGCAGTATTTTGTAGGTATGACCTTTTGGTCATCCTAAATTCTGACCATTAGTGGGCCTAATTGGAATAAGGGCAACATAGGCCAAAGAGCTAGGATCCATATGTCTATTGGAAACTAATATATTGAACTATCAAATTGAAACGTTGGGTTATGTACCAATGCATAACTAAAAGCTACATGTGTTGTGAACATTAAACTGTGTCAAATCCTCACCGTGCTTTGCCAAAGCAAAAAATTCAGTGGCTTGTGCATACATTGCCATCTCCGATTCTTCGAGTGTGTATCATGATCTAATAATAGGGACAGTAATTAGCAAGTTCTTAAAGTGTATTCTATTAGTGACTGTTTAAACGCCACACAATATAATTTACACTGTTAAATTGCACATGGGTATCAGTGAGCAGCATCTGTAATTGGCTTATTTGTGATTTATGCAGAATGGTCGTAGTTGAAGCCACAGGAGCATACAGCCATGACATTGAAGATGTAGCACATACAGGAGACGCCGACGACTTTCAAGAGATGCTGGTGCCAGAAACTTTAGAGAGTGCACCGCATACAGAACCACAACCAGCAAGAAAGGCAACAGAATGGTAAATGTAATTCGCGTATAACGTTCCCTAAAAATCAGCAAGTTTTTTTTTTTTTTTCACGCCACCTGACAATGAAGAAAGCGCTAGCGAGCCAGAGGTAGTGCTTGACACAGTGAAACGTGTGTAGGACTAGGTGCCCCTACCCATCTATATATGCAGTGCCAAAACTAGTTCAACTTCTTCCCTTATACGGCACCAGGAAGAAGAAACGTGGCAAAGACATCGAAAAATCACCAGTGGCAACGTAGGTATTCGCACAGTGATAGTCAACTATAGTGGAGACATCCTTTCCTTTGCAGCCCTAATGGCAGTGGTCCCTCCAATGCGGCAGGTGCTGTCGTATGCCTTGATCACCCGAAAACAGTAGGAAGAGAGCGGCGACAAAAAGGGGAGACGTAGGACATTGTCTACCATTTTTGGATGGAAGCTGGCGGATATTTACGGTCACTGCCACGCGATGACCAGTTCGACACTATGTGCGCCATCTAAGCTGTCAATCAATAAAGACTAATTGAAGTGAGGGCTCGCAGGAGCAAGAAATAGTCTTTCTGCAAAGATAGGTGCATGGTATAATCTACATACACTGTTTTCTGTTAAATTTCTTTGTGGTAAATATATGTAATATTTAAATTCTAATATATTCGAAATCTTACAGTACTCAAGGTTATTGCTGCTGTGAACATAACTTCGCACTAAAAGATTGTGGCTTATTTTCTTGGCCTCATGCACTAATCCTACATCCTACAAAGTTTGTACAGCTCTTTAGAGCACAGCTCTTATGCGCCGGTTCTTGCGTTAAGCACCGGTGTCCTTCGGCGTAACCGCTATCGTGCCATTTCTTGCGCGTTAGTCATCGACTTCTTTTACAGTTGGCTCCGACGTCGCCAATCATGCTAGCGCTCCCTTCATCTGCGAAGGAACTGCGTGGTCTGTGACTGTACGTACAAACATGTCTCTCTCAAATTCTTTGCCTCATCATATCGTGAAAAGAAAACATATCTAGAGCTGTGCTCACATATCGCATTAGAGAGTTTTGTAATTGTCAGATTATTTTCCGCGAATACTATGTCAGGTATGTAAGTTCTAGGCATTGTCTTGTTTTGCACTTTCACACTCATACTCAAAAATTACCTAGCAGCCCTGTTGCCAGTTTTACTCGCATTCCATTTTTTTTTCTGATAACATGTATCCCAGCGCCTAAAGTGCCTTGAACAAGTTCTTTAAGGCAGAAAGTTAGTATCTATATTTTTCCCCTAATACTATGTGTGATACTTAAGCTCTTGCCCAAATAACGATGAGGGCTTTGCGTGTTCAACTCATCCTGCACTGCACAGAACTATACAGTACGAAGTTTACACCTGTGATACGTATTTATGGAAAATACGAGTGATATTTAAGGCCTTGTTCATGACAGTAAAAATAAGGGTTTGCTGTTTTCTGATCTAGATGGGTTGTCCACAGAACCACACAGTAGAATCGGCCAATTTTAAGGTTTTATTGTACTGCAAAGTGTACCAGGTCTGTATTAGTGATAGTTAAGCTCGTCTAAAGTTGTGAAGTAAGTGTTTGCAAAGCTCAGAACTGCACGGTACATTTAGTACCCAACTTTTATCTTTTTGATATATATTATACACCCAGGATCGTTGAAATAAGGGCTAGTCATGCTGTGCACAGGTCCGCACAGCATCGCATTTGTATCAACGTTTTCCTTGAAAGCTTTTTTCTAAGCCGCACTATGTTTTTAATCACAATACTGTCCGCAATACAGTATGATGTATACATGATATGTTTATTTGCAAATAAAGACCCACTTTCTATGCGGTGGTATCGATGATGCTGTCTTGCCAGGGGACCCTGCCATTATCAGAAATGCAGTACTGGCAAAGCTTGTCCCTCACAGCATAGGCTTGCTTAAACAGAAAATAAATAGGCAAGTAGCACAATTAGACAACACAAGTGTATGCAGAAAATGTACTATGTTTATAACACAGTATATGCATCGTTTTTTGTCAAGCATTTCAATGAAAAGTAATATTTGGACTTAATCTGCCATTTAAATAATCAGAGAAAATCACTATGTTTAGAATGCTGGGTCAAAACAAAGTACCTAATATGGCTTGTACACTACATAAGTAATGCATATGTTTCTTCCGGATTGCTTTATGCAAGATGCTGTAACGTAAAACGCGAATTCGTTCATAAATTCTTATTGCGAGTCCTACTTACCGTCTATTATTTGCTTTATGCCGTGCGGAATATCATTGCTCATTTTAGCGGTGCTGTTCCAACCAAGTCATTTTGTTTTATTTCCTTGCGTGTTCGTTCAAACTGGCCTGCGCACGACAATACTTTTTGACCTAGCGCACGGCATAAATTGGCCAAAAGAGCGAGTGCAGCTTTTTGTTGACGTTCACGCTGAGGCGCCCGACGCGCTCTTTCGTCGCGACGATAAATGCGGAACGCTCCGCGAAGAAACGTCGCGCTGCGTTCGTCCGCTCTCCGGCTCCGAGTATCGGACGGACAGTGAAATTCGTAAGGCGAATGTTCTATAAATGATAATGTGGGCAATGTTGTCGTGTCTGAGAACTGTTGAATATGAACACAGGGTTGCGCACACAACTGCGAATGATTCTGTGAAAGGGTTTCGCATATGTTGCTGTACATTACGAATGTATGCTGGCCATATAACTTTTCGTCAATTGAAACATGTTTTGTTTGGTCAATTATATTGGTTTCATTATTCTAGACGACTAAAAGTGAAGGTGCCTTCAGAACCTCGGTGGCACTGTCATATATTTCTGTCCTATTCGCTCACCTTCCTGAGGACCGTACTGGAATAATTGCCGTCAATAACAGCCTAATTATATGGTCACATTAAGGCACCCGCCACTCCTATAGTTTAATAACACGCTGTTTCTCGCGATAATGTAGAGCGTACTAGAATACGGTTGAGTGGGACAAGCGGCTGGGGTGGCGCGTGCTTTGCAGCGAGGCGCGCGACGACGAAAAATACTGTGGCGCCGCCACAGAATTTCTCGTCGTCGCCCTGCAGCGGAATGGGCCGCACCAAGGCAAAGCCAACGTTACGAGATGAGGGGCTCTAATCTGTACCTTTCGCCATTTTCTTGGAGGCGCGAGGCATACAAAATGGCGCTTTGGTAACGTGACGCCAACTTGACGTTTTGCCTAAGAAACTGAAATGAAGGCACTGACCGTACGGTTCTCGGTAAAACAAAACAGCTTTTCCGTCGAAAACGCTTCTCGCTTCCGTCGTCTGCTGCGTACAAGCCGTCGTCCGCTTCATCGTAAGTTGTAGCCAACGCGCTGGTTTTCTGCCTTGAGACAACATACGCGACCTACCGGCGAGCGCACGTTCTAGGCCACGTTATCGCTACCTCGCGAAACGCAAGTGACTCAGCCCGACTCGGCTGGCTGAGAAACGGCCGCTTATTTATTTATTTATTTATTTATTTATTTATTTATTTATTTATTTATTTATTTAGTGTACCCTCAAGGTCAGGGGCATTAAAGAGGGGAGTAGTTACATCAAATACAGAAAAAAAGTACAGTGCATAAAAATGGTTGGTAATACAGAAATAGGTGGCTCTAGGTTATACAATGTTATCCGAGTGTTCTTGTAGTGCTGGTTAATAAAATGAAATACGGTGCATACAGTGAAGTATTAGTGTTCCGGTAATACAAAACAATGATACAATTGGTAGTATCAACAAACATGAGTATTAACAAAAACATGAATGAAATGCTCCTGATTATACAATGTTATCTAATGCTGCCATGAAGTGCTGATGGTCAACAATAGTAGCGGTTGAGGTGGGTAGGCGATTCCACTCAGCAGATGTACGCGGAAGGAACGAATGAGACATGCCATTGGTATGGCATAATGAAATTCCAACTTTGTTATTGTGATCTAACCTTGATGAAATGTATTGAGGAGGGGAGATAAGTTCATCACGAAGGGAAGGATGATGAAATCTTATGAAAAAGTGAAAGTCTAAGCCCTTTACGGCGAGAGGCTAAAGATGGCAAATCAAGGTTTAATTTCATTACAGACGTGCTGGCAGTTAGGTTATAATTAGAAACAACGAAACGAGTAGATTTATTTTGTACCATTTCTAATGAGTGAATTAGGCTTTTCTTAAAGGGATCCCAAATTGCTGCGGCGTACTCAAGCTTTGATCGGACTAGTGACTTCTATAGCATTAATTTTAGGGAAGAGAAACGGCCTAATATTTACCGATAGCGTTGCGCGCGCCAGAAGTATCGGCTTGCGCGACGCAAGCGCCGGCGCTGCCATCTCTTGCGCGGCGTCAGGAAACTTCAAGACGCCACCTTACGTACATTCCGTTTTATAAATTAACAAGACGCCGTTGTCACAATTTGTGATGGAGCGAAAAGGCATTAGTCTTGATTAAAATACAAACGCAGCAACGAAAAGTCGACAACGTTGCAGCTGTCCAACCAATTATTATTTCATATAGACGCTTTCATTAAACAATGATAGTCCAACACACAAATGCCAACATCACTCGAGAGCGATGCAAATACTGTGATCACGCCTTGTGAACAAAAGATTTTCATGGCGCCAAACGACGGCGAAAACGTGGCGATACGCATTCCTCTCGGCCGCCATCGCATAAGGCTCCTCATTACCATAATTGGCGCGGCTTCTCGCACCGCAAATTATGGCGGAAAATATCTGCAATGGCGGCCCAGCGCAACGTCTCGCAACGTCAAATTGATGTTTATAAAACGGCCGTTCCTGTGATGCTCTCCAGGTCATATTCCTCCACCCAATCAGCAGGCTGACATGGCGCCTATCTTGGATCGCCACCACATATTCGCGAGATTGCAAATGCATTGCAATGACTTCTGTACGCTACCACTCACTTTCTTTTTGAAGCGCTAACGTCGTAATATAGGTGCCACGGACCAAAATAATGTGTTAGTCGATAAAATTTGCAGCCCGATGTCACGTATGGTCACGTTGATGAAAACTCAAAATTGCAAAACTTCCGTTTCCCGGCACAAATTTCAAGGCACGTGAGCTCTCGACAGCCAATCAGAGTCGACATGGCGGATAATGGCGGCCGTGCAGCCGCCATGCGTGTCGAGAATAGAGCTTCAGGATCAGTTTTACAACTCTCCGCCTGCTTCATTGTCGCCAGTGTCTCCAGTTCTGGAATTGCCGCCAGGTAGCGCCACCGCTCCAACTTGCCCCTTGCAGTGGCTTCGTCCCCTTCGCTACGTGCGCTCCAAGGCATGCTACGTCTGCTAGGCGTTTTATTTTCCAACATAGTTTTGTAATAAGCTTGATCAGAAGTCACCTGCATGCTGTCAAGCGACAGAAAACCGTACGAAACAGTAGACTCGGGCGGTTGCTGAGCAGCCTCCGCTGCAGATTTTGCTACGAGATCGGCGCCATACCCGAGCATTTTCGTCGTCTGAGCTTTATGCTTTTTTTTTGTTTCTTTACGTGTATATTACATTCCGGCGTGCGTGAATACAACGATGTTATCGGTATCAAGTAGTGCAGACAGCACCATCGTATGCAGATTCAGATTAGTTGGTGTAAGCAAGAACCTTACGTTATTTCCTATGTGAATATATATATATATATATATATATATATATATATATATATATATATATATATATATATATATATATATACATATATATATCCACTTCCCCACACAGCTAGAGTAGGCAGCCAATACCAGTTGACACTGAAAGTACACTACAGTGTTAGAAAGGCTATTTTATTCCGTTACTGCAATTATAGAAGCAGGACTGATCGCCGTTGAGCAGGACTTTATTTTAAACCAGCACATATAGTAGGGTTGAATTTCTAGCGCAAAAGGTTGACGACCTTTACATTGAACTAGAGCAGCTTTGCATGCTTACTCGCCGGCTTTAGATGGATGCTACAGCTTTCGTGATGGTGCAACGATTTCGTATAAAAATGAATTCGTGCCGTCAGATGAAATCTAATGATGCGTGCCCCTAAGTCCTCGAAAGGCACTGCGCACCCAACGGGACTGACGCAGTTGTTGGACAGTTCATTTACTACTGACCAGAACAGGTTCCCAACACCATGTTCCACCTTGTTTGTCTTTCCATTACACTCTCGATGGCTGACAGTAAGAGGTACGGGCACTTGGCGGATTATTCAATGCACCAGGCACAAACGGCTTCAATTAATTATGGATGGCGGCTCCCCAGAATTAGTTTTCTTGAATTTGTTTACAGTACAAAACAAAACAAATGTCATCTCTTAGGGTGAAATGACATGTAAAAACAAAGAAAAAAAATATCTTCAGTGGGTCCTGGTTGATCTTTGCTGAGATTGCGCGTCTCACATCCTTCTGTTGCAGAAAAGTGGTAATGGGCAGAATGGACATCCTTGTCACGCGTAGGGATTCGGTGCTCATTTGCGATGCAAACAGTGCTGTGTTTTTTTTTTCAACACCACTTCTTTCTGTTGCATTGAGTATTTCCAGAAAATTTTTGATGACCTGCCACAATGTAGAAGGACATATAGTATGCTAACGAACACACGTACAAATACACAGGATTTTAACACAGGGATATAATTTCTACCTCAATATGCGATGTGTCCTTGCTTACTTTGCTGGCTAGACATCTTGCATTAAATGCGTCAAAATAGCTTGTTTATCAGATTGGTGAGGTTTTCTGTGCCTTCAAAACGAGCCTTGCGCGGTTCTCTGCAGAATTTCCAGCCAGTGGCAACCATTCTGCTGAACAAGCGAAAGTAAAGTGGAAAAATGTGGGTTAAGATATTATTTCACTCCATTCACAAATAAAAAAGTAAACAAGAAAACTGGTTATTCCTTCTTGGTATGGTATACTATCTGAATAAACAAAAATCATGCATTTTAGTACAGCAAGCACAATATTGGTTTTGTACCTGTGTTGCAAAGTCGCACATTCATCTTCTCCAGATTTCCTGGATTCACGTTAGTACTGATAAAGTACTGGGCACGGCGGCTCCCACAACATGCGGCTGCTTCACAATCCGCTTCTCTTCTTTACGCAGTTTCTTGGCCTTCTGATGCAACCGTATGACACCTGCCGGGATGTCATTGCGATCACCGCCTTTGCGCATGACCGCGACGCCCAACCACGACCCGTGCATGAAAATCCGATATGGATGCCAACGGATTATCTGTATCATCGCATCACGTCAGCAAGCACTGAGCGCTTCCTGTGGGACCTGCAGGGGGCGTCACTGTGCCGAGATGCTATCAAAGGACTTCCAGCAAATTTCCTTGCCACTGGGCACGGCGGCTTCCACAACATGCGGCTGCTTCACATTTCGCTTCTCTTCTTTACGCAGGTGAGAAGGCATCATGATGTTTTCGATCTAGTAGCCCATGTTTGCTGATGCTACCGTGCCCATTGATGAGTTTTGTATCGCATGTGGTACTGTATTCACTCCGACTGTTGTTGTTACTTGGAGGGGATATTGAGTCAAATCCTGGTCCTGACCTATCACAAATTGCGAATCAACTGAAATTGATGGCGTCCGACATCAAAGACATAAGATTATCCGCTATTGATGTTAAACTGGACGCTCTGGCTGTCTTGGAAGAGAAAGTTTCTTCATGTCAGAATCAAATTGAACACATGAGTAACACAATTCAGTCACTTAAGGCGCGAATTGACGATTTAGCGAACCATAGCAGACGATCCAATTTAATCATCTATGGTCTTCCGGAATCTGAGAAAGAAGATACAGAATCACTTGAAAAGGCTTTCATGAAGGTATTTTTAAGAAAGTTCTTGAAATTAATGACATTGATATAGAGCGCATTCACAGGTTGGGCCGACCAAACACTAGAAAGTTAAGGCCAGTGATTCTCAAGTTAACGGACTCGCGTAATAAAGTAAAAATTCTAAAGAAAGGTTATAAACTAAAAAATACTGAATATTCTATTGGTGAAGATTTCTCGCTTAGAGTACGTGAGGTCAGAAGAAAGTTATGGGCAAGTGCAAAAACAAACCGTGAAAAGCATAAGGTTTCTTCGGCTTTTGATAAACTGTATATCAATAACGTGGCCTATGTGTGGGATGAGAACAAAAATGATAAAGTACTTCTGCAAAAAAACGAAAACAACAAACCAAATCGCCCTTTGACGCGCAGTTGCATGCAAATGCAGCACAAAACTTGAGCAGTAGTATCCAAAGCAGCACTTCATCGCACTTCTGCAATGAAACCGTTAGTCATGCTACTCGTGCTAAGCCAAAAAAAAAGTACCTGAGACTTTTAAATATTAATGCCCGCAGCATTATTAACAAGAAAAATACCCTGGAATTAAAGTTAATTGAACATGACCCACACATTTCAGTCCTCACTGAAACTTTGTTGCACAGCGACATAGCAGACGACTTAGTCTTTCCTTCTTCTTATAAAGTTTTTCGAAGAGACAGAGAAACGAGGGGCGGGGGCGTAGCAATCCTTGTTAAATCTTCAATCGAGGCAGTGGTACTCGACTGCTTCCGCGACCTTGAGTGTTTATGCTTAAAAATATCTTGCTGGGGTCAAAGCTTCATCCATATAGCATGCTACAGGCCGCCTGATTGTACTCCTGATTACCTAATTAAATTGCGAGAGTGTATGTACTTCTGTGCAATAAGAAAGTTTTTTTGCTGGGTGATTTTAATTTGCCCAGCGTCGACTGGGAGCGACTGCAAGGAACTAGCAAATTCAACAAAAAATATGAATATTGTCTTTGATATTATGCGCACTCATGACCTGCTTCAAATTGTCAAACAGCCCACTCGTCATAGTTGAAGAATGTTTATCAGACCACTGTCTTGTATATATGTCAATTCCCCTAGTGAAATTTGCTTCTCATAAAACTAGTAGCATACGCTATTTTAGAGATTACGACAGAGCTAACGATGCTTCTCTGATTGCACATGTGGAAAATTGCCTGATTGATTTTGCTGAAGAGCATCATAATGTATGTTTGCTATGGAAAAAGTTTGCTGGTATGTGCAATTATTCTTTGAATACGTTCGTACCAAACAAGCGAAAGAAAGTGCATTAACGTACACCCTGGGTAACGCGAAAAATTATTAGTTTGAAACGGAAACTAAAACGGGCTAAAAGGTCTACTCCAAATCCTATTATCATTAATGGTATCAAAAACGATCTCACACGTGCAATTCACCAGTCTAAGGACTTCTTTCTCACGACAACTTTGCCCAACTTTATGAATGTGATGTGTGGTGCGCGACATAGTGCGGTGATCGGGACGGTCAGGAGCAGACGACAAGGAGTGCGCGAGCCGCGGCAAATTCCGTGCTGGAAGGAGGAAAACGACGACGCCGAAGAGCGTCCGGCACGTGACCGCGTGACGCAGGAAAAACAACTAAACGAAGAAAGGCAAACCAATTAGGAAGGACCACGGGGCGTCAGGCAGCCAATCGGATAATGCCTAATCAGCCAGAGAGAAGAAAAAGCGTGGTGCGCTGGCAGAAGTGGGAGACGCAGAGGACACGCAAGGAGACGCAGGGGAGACACCAGAGTTCCAGGAAGCGACGGCAGGAGGAGGTCAACCACCGGAGCGGGCGTTGAAGACGGGCCGTCGGGTTCCGGACCCGAGCCACCAGGACTTCACCCGACCGGGGCCTCCTGCCAACCTGTTCCTGTGCGTCGCCCGTCTACCCGAGCGTGCCGCCAGCTCCTCAAGGCCGGTGAGCTTCTGTGCTCGTGGGTACGACGAGAACAATCGGGCTACGGGCCCGAGTTCTACGCCAGCTGCCCGGCCAGAACGCCGCCCCCGTCTGTCGTGCCGCCTGCTGCCCGAGGCCGGCGTTCGAGCTTCTGCGCCCGTGGGCAGGACAAGAGCAGTCGGGCCACGGGCCCGAACTCTACACCCAGCTGCCCGCCAGAACGCCGACGCCGTCTACTCGCGCCACCAAGCCGTCTGCTTTTCCTCGCCTAGCCAGAGCTGGCGCGCTCCGGTCGCCCGGTCGGTCAGCTTACACCACGACCTTTGGTGAGACCGGCGCCACTCCTTTCGTCAGCTTGTCGCCGCGTCGAGACTGTTGTGTGTCCCTGCCGTCGTGGCAAGCCCGGACACGCGCACTAGTTAACCTCATGCAAGCCCTATGTGTGTTCCTTGCCGCAATGTCCGCTTGAGTGTTTACTCTATGCATGCTTTCTCTTTCCATCTATTTTCTTTATGCATCTTTTTAGTTTGATTAAAAGTCTTTGTGTGTGTGTTCAAACCAACGGCTTTGTCCTCAATTGGGTTCTCGGAGGCTCCGCCTAAGAGAACCGTTAAAACATTTGAGTGCACGAACCTTTGTCTCCCCACAAGTGGGTCACCACAATGAATAATTAACCAAGAAATTTTTGGGATTACTTGAGCGATGCTGACAGGCACGTGACGCAGGTTTCGGTTGATGGCATATCTATTACAGATCCCCAAGCTATCGCTGAGTATTTTAATACTTATTTTACTGGAGTCTTTTCAAAGGCAAGTACTGCCGTGAATCTGCGTCACAGGGCACTTTCAGCATCCCAGGTTGATTTTATTTCGTATCACGGTGTAGTCGCAATGCTGTTAAATCTGAAAACAAAATCGACTTGCGGTCCTGATGGTTTGCCCAATATTTTTCTTCGTCGTTATGCCGAAACTATCGCTAAATTTCTTGTGATCTTGTTTCGATGTTCACTATTAAGTGCGAGGCTACCTGATGAATGGAAGACAGCTCAAGTTATACCCGTCTATAAAAAAGGTGACCGTTTGTTATTAGAAAATTATCGCCCAATATCCTTTACATCTCCTTGTTGTAAATTGTTGGAACACGTAGCAAAACTCATCACTCAAAACTCTATACTCTCAAGCTTTCAACACGCATTTAGAAGAAATTTGTCTACTGCAACACAATTGGTCACGGTAGTACATTCATTTGCAGCATGCATAGATAATTGTGGACAAATTGACGCGATATTCTTAGATTTTAGTAAAGCATTTGACAGAGTTATTTATGATAAATTGCTCAATAAACTCGTAAATATTAACCTTCCCGAGATTTTGGTCTCTTGGGTTTCCGTTTACTTGCATAACCGAACGCAGTTCATTTCAATTGACGGTTTTGATTCCTGCAGTCTTCCTGTAACATCAGGTGTGCCTCAAGGAAGTGTTCTGGAACCCTTGCTGTTTCTTTTATATATAAATGACATTGTCTCCGTAATTACTCCTGGAACTCAAATTAGGTTATTTGCAGATGTCTTATTTCGCGAAATCAGAGGTGTACATGATCAGGTTGAGTTGAATTCTAATCTCATTAATGTATGTAAGTGCTGCACAGATTTTGGCATGACTGTTAACACCGATAAAACTGTTTATCTTTGTGTAACGCTTAAGAAAACTCTAAAATATATTTATAACCTGACATCTCATCCTTTGAAACAGGTTACCAGTTACAAGTACCTAGGAGTGACAATCACTAATAACCTATCTTGGAATCTGCACATTGATAACATTTGCTCTTCAGCTCTCCGCAAACTTTCTTACTTAAGACATAAACTTCGTAATTCTCCTCCTAATGTCAAACTTCTTAGTTATTTCACATTCATTCGACCTAAGCTTGAATATTACTCTATTGTTTGGGATCCTTATACTAAGCTTAACATTAAGAAGTTAGAAAGGATTCAGCGAAAAGCTGTCAGGTTTATCTATTCCAAATTCAGGTATACTGATTCTCCTTCTGAGCTCATGAAAGCTAACAACATTGAGCTACTTGAATTGAGAAGAAAAAAAATGTCGTTTGAATTTCTTAAACTTACTTCTTAACGGTAAAATGGCTATTGATCAGACGCAGTTTCTTTCCCCTTTGGCCACAAGACCTACGCGACATTACGAAACACACTTTCTAACCCCTTACTTCGCAAGAACAGACATTTATAAGTTGTCCTTTTTTCCGCGTTCTGTGTCCGACTGGAATAGCCTAACAGAACCTTATGACGCACTATATGACTAGATGTTTATGTCTTTTTGTGTTCTTTCCTCTGGTACTACCATGCTTCTTTTCTTGTTGTTGTTCTCCTTTTGTGTAACCCATATACTCTATAAATTGTATTGCCCGTCCTGCTTGGACCAGATTGGTCTGCAGTATGTATTAAATAAATAAATAAATAGAACCTGTCAACTTCGGCGCAACTTTCAGCTGTTGGTCCTTCACGGTCTCCTAAAGGAGTTGGAAATGCAGTCAAAGCCTGCCTAAAACATTAATGCTTAGTAATATCACAATATCGTAAAGGAGTAACACTTATAATGTTTGATGTACACGATTACCTTCCCAGACGTGTGTGACAAGAGATAGATACGCAAGCACTTAAATATGGGTGGCACATCACACAGGAAGTGCAGAAAGAGTATTATTTCAAGTGATGGTTGAGGTTGCTTGTTGATGGGCTCTGAAATCTTACCCAAAACTCCCAAATGAGTCCACATAAATCTGTTGTTGCTTGCACCATGGCTCATGACAGCAACAACAGATGCCTCATGCTTCTTAAGCTTCAACAGACTCGATTGCTATCTTTGCTAGCACAATGCCTGGCACAAACTTGCAGTCGGAAAACTGGCAATTGGCTGCAACCCACATATGGAACAGTGGGATAAAGATTATCACGAGAGCGTGTCAGCTGCAACAGGTGTCTGTTGCCCTACAATATTTCGAAATTCTACAAAGGCATCGAATTCTTATGTTCACTCATTGAATCCAATCGACTCCTGGAGCTCAGTTCCGTCAAGGACAAGTGTGCCAGACTTTTTAAAATTATGTCCATTTAAAAAAAAAAGGCCTTCGTTGCTTTCAGAGCAATCGGATTGTACATGTACTCACAGGGAACACGAACGAGAACGTGATTCAGATGACTGCAGGTTGGGAGAGGAAGCAACTTCGTGTTGCACAGGAGATTGTATGCCTTCGGACTGGCAATTCGAAGAAACAGGCAATTTGTAACCCACATTCTAGCGTATCTGATGCCTTGAGGCCCTTTCGCTTTCACTTGATGCAAGGATGTTTCAAATGCTAGTTGTTGCACTTGTGGAAGTGCACTTAGTGCTTGTGTGATTTCGAGGGTTGGTTCATTTGTGAGTTGCTGTTTTAGGCTCTCAATGTTCCTCATAAAGAAAGCCCTCACTGCCGCAGCTCTGATGGCCTTTTTTGCAATGTTTTGAGTTTATTTTCTTTCATTCGCATCATATTTTGCCTGTGAGTGGTTTGTGCCAGCTGCTTTTTCTCTGACTGCGGCATGGCAGACATGTAGGCTCTGCACTCAGAACCTTGCATTTATCCGAAATTTGATGTTTGCCCTTCATTTTTAATCCTTGACAAACGTAAAGCCTATGTACAGTAATTATGAACGATGTCAGGCAATCAGCGGTAGCAACACTCACGCTCGAAAATGCCGCGACTGAACAGCCAAAAGCACTTGTCGTAGCCGCTTTCTCACTTCCTTCCTCCATACATTTTTCGATTTACAGCCGTCTTCCACCAACTTGAAGTTTGAAAAATGCGATAATGCGCCGTCGCTGCCCTCAACTGTGACTTTTTACCACAATGGTCGTGGCGGGAAACATTGCATGTTACTCAATTCTTACGCAGGTTCAGGAATAGAATCAGTATCTCCCTCATTTCGTGCATACGTGCCACCATCTCCACGAAGCGGCACTTCAGCGCGATCAGTAGAATTTGAGATGATCTATCCTTTTTCGCTTCTTTTTGTAGGTTTAGGCGGGTACGATGGAAGGTTTGGAAACACTTTGGGGACGGCACCCTCAAGCGAGTGACGACTTGCCTTGCGGCTTGTGAAAGTCTGTTCATTGAAAACATGCACGTAGCCCTTCAGAAGGTCTTGCTCGTGAAGATGTAGATTGCGTCTGCTTGAGCTTGAGTCTGCTTTGAAAACAGTATATCCAGCTGCGAAGAAGCGGCTTCCAAGCGCGTTCTTTTCTTTTCTGGTGCTTCTAGATGCTTGTGGCCGGGATAAAAATACGCGGCACTTCAGAGACAACCTTGGAACTGCAGTTTGTTTCAGGTGAACGGTTTTCAGGGGAACTTCGAAAACATTTCCAGTTTTCGCATTTGTGTAGGCAGTTTTCACGTAATCCCTTGGCAGGAAATTCCTATCACAGAGCTAAAATAAAATAAAAATCAAATGAGCATGAGCAACCAAAAAGCATCCTCGACGTCACAACGACTGAACAATCAGTTCAGCTACACCCGAATTTATGGCAACACACACGCTTTTGATTTTTGAGCTTTCCCCCGTGCAGTCCGTTTATGGAACGCTCTACCAGATAACATCCCTTGCCAATCGAAACACAGTGTATTTCGCAATCTGCTAACCGATCGATATGCCGTTTCAACCGTCTAAACGCGTCATGCCATTTGTAATTTTGCTGAATTTTTTTTACAAGTTAAAGAATTTCAGTAGTCCCAATATTATTTTACAATGCTTACTACTGTATAACATGCAAACACGTTTACAATATTATTATGCGAATTGGATTATTCTTTACCATTTATTGTTATTGCTCTACATATTGTATTCGCTAATGTATTAATTTTCCATGTTGTGTGCGTACTCCTTTCATTATTTCATTCCCGATTCCATACTAATCTGTTACCGTATTTCCCCCCTACACTATGCCTTCTCGAAGGCCTGTAAGGTACATGTAAATAAATAAAATAAATAAATAAACTGAACAAAAAATGGCAATAAAAAGCACACCGAAAAGTTCAAAGATCCTGTCTCTTAGCGAAATAAATACAGGTCGTCAGCACATCCATTACGATGGTGCCAAGCATAACCAAATCATGCATTTTCAACCATGAGCGAATAAATCGCGCGACGAATGCTTTTTTTTTTCTGAGAACACAGAGTAGCAATACAGAAAAGGAATGCTTTCAACTGCGTACTTTGTTGGCAAGAAGTCTTTCCGGAGAACATCTCTTGTCCATGCTACCCGCATCGTCGGGTCAGTAGGAAATCTGTCCGTTCGGACACTTGGACCGCCGTCCTAATTTGGTATCAGTGGGGGGTGCACAGCAAAAGCCAGGCATCGTTGCCTTCGAACGGATGAAGACTCGCACAGAAACAACCAACCGCAATCTCGCAAGCTCGACTTACGATGCGCCATGTTTATCCATGTTGTCAAAATTATGCTTCTCCTTCAATGTGAACGCGTGCCCCTGGATAAGCGTTGCCAGCAATTGACACAAATTCGCTGAAAGTATTGACACGTGTACTTATCTTTATCGGGCGACAACGTTTCGCCGCTTAACAACTGTAATCGCACAGCGACGGACGCGCCTGCAAGTATCCGACGTTTCTGGAAAGTTATCGATGCTTCTACCCGGCTGTCTGTTGTCGCCGAACCTTGTGTTATCTGATTTATTCGCCTGACGCGAATGGTGTAGAACTTTGTGGAAGGCACGCGGGTCCCAACGATTAGTCTGGAACATTCGACGATTCTGTATAAAAGCCGACGCGCTTGACCCGCTGATCAGATTTTCGACGATCGCCGACTGTGTTCGCCGCTTTCGTTGTGCTATAAGTGTAGCCTGTTTTGTGGGCACAGGTTCGCCCAATAAAATCTAGTTTTGCCTTTCGCAGTATTGCCACTGTGTTCTTAACGTCACCACCACGTGACAGTATCGTGCGAAGCCGGTATGAAAATTACATATCTATATATTTCCATCTGTATAAGAGCTAAACTGTTGATAGGTACTTTCCCCACAATGGTGTTCGCGTGTAGAAAATGACTCCCAAGATAGTAAGTACATCGCCGGGCCGACCAGCGGCGGAGGTGTAGTAGGCAATAGGCACCCTTCATACGTGGGCCGATCCTGAAGCTAGTGCGATACCGGGCCGATGCGCGGCGAACTTGAAGCAGGCTTAAAACACTCCCCATACGTGGGCCAGTCCCGAAGATAGTGCAATGCTGAGCCGACCCGAGGCAGAGATGAAGCAGGTTTAAATAATCCCAATACGTGGGCCGATCCCGAAGATAGTGAAATGCCTGCCCGAAGCGCGGCGGAAGTGTAGTGCGCCATTAAGGCACCCACATACACAGCTTCGCTCCTCATCCCTCTTCACAGAGGGGAAGGGCACCGATATTTTGTATTTCCAACTAAAGGGTTATATGTTTGGTTTGTGCTCTTAATTATGAAGAGTGTAAAACTGAATGGGAAATAAAAAGGCGTTGTTCCAATGCGCCACCATAGAATATAATTTTCATGCAGTAATCGCAGTGAAAGTCGCGCTCAGTTAAGCCAAGAGGGATAAGCCTTGATGAAGGTCGCACCGTTTGAAACTGCTGGCGATACTTCTCAGAAGGGTCGTTCGTACTACTTCACGCGCAGTTATATGCGTTCAGACCGCTCAAAGGGTCTTTATAATTGCACATGATGTATTTATGCCTTAGGAATTGATGCGTTTGTTTCTTTTATTTATTTCGTTTTATTTTCTTTATTGCCTCTATGTTATTGTGCGTGGATTGCGGCCACAGTGTCAGCTTTCATTCTACTCTAATATTGTACGGTTCCCTTTGGAGAGCAAATATTTTCTTGCTCTTCAAGCATGTATCTCTCGTGTGTATTTTTCGCATATAGTTTGCCATCAGTAGGTCTTACGATACGCAGACGGAAAAACTTGCGTAAACTATCTGCTTGCCGCTTCAAATAAATAAAACGTATCTGCCCCATCCGGCAACCTGTTGTCAGATTTACTGGACGTATTCTTATAGAAAAAGAAAAGCAAACTCAGTGGGACATTTCATTCATGTTTGCGTCATCCTCCCGTAATGGAATGCGGAGTAATCGGTGGGGGTTTTTAATTGCGGTTGGAGGTCGGGCGCCCAAAACAGATTTATATCGCCATCATATAAGCTAAGCCTTGGCACGTACGCCATGTGAAATTTTTTCCAGTCCATGCTTAACAACAGCAACAAAAAACGCCGTGGTAGCCTAATTAGTCGCTACGTAGTAGTTATGGCGTTTCGCTGCTAAACTCGAGCTCACTGGTTTGAGCCAGGTCGCAGAATTCAATGGGAAGGAAATGGAAAACACTCGTGTGCTCCAGTTTAGGGGCCCAGGTGTTGAGAAATGCCTCGTAATCATATCAGCAGGCACAAAATGTCAGAGTTTGTACAATGATAAAAAAGGGTAGTTTCATCCATCTGCTTTCTTCTAGAGGTGTAAACGAAAGAAATTCTCGAGTGTGATTCCTGAGGAAAAAAATTCACCCTTATCTTGTATTGCATACCTTAATGTAATGTCCCCCCAAACGTACATCCGCTTAAATGAGCCGCTTCGGTACTGTAGACGGCTGCATCCAGTTATCCGATGCTCTACCATAAGGTCGATACTGAAGCAAATAAAGGAACGGGGTGCTTCACATACACGTAGAGATTATTGCAGATCTGCTGCGTTCGTTCAAAATAAATGTGGCACCACATTAGACACCCACATTTATTGGGTTGCTAATATGGTAAGACTGTAAAAGAAATGATTTACCTGGCTGACTCAAGTTAGCAGATTTCATCCCGGTTCACAAGGTGCGATTTTACACTGCGTTGTCATCATCATCATCATCAGCCTGGTTACGCCAACTGCAGGGCAAAGGCCCCTCCCATACTTCTCCAACTACCCCGGTAATGTGCTAATTGTGGCCATGTTGTCCCTGCAAACTTCTTGATCTCATCCGCCCTCCTAACATTGTGCCACCCCCTGCTGCGCTTCCCTTCCATTGAAATCCAGTCCGTAACCCTTAATGAACATCGGTTATCTTCCCTCCTCATTACATGACCTGCCAATGCACATTTCTTTTTCTTGATTTCAACTAAGATATCATTAACTCGCGTTTGTTCCCTCACCCAATTTGCTCTTTTCTTATCCCTTAACGTTACACCCACCATTCTTCTTTCCATAGCTCGTTGCGTCGTCCTCAATTTAAGTAGAACCCTTTTCGTAAGCCTCCAGGTTTGTGCCCCGTACGTTAGCACTGGTAAGACACAGCTGTTATACACTTTTCTCTTGAGGGATAATGGCAACCTGCCGTTCATGATCTGAGAATGCCTGCCAAACGCACATCAGCCCATTCTTATTCTTCTGATTATTTCAGTCTCATGATCCTGATCCGCGCTCACTACCTGCCCTAAGTAGACGTATTCCCTTACCACTTCCAGTGCCTCACTACCTATTGTAAACTGCTGTTCTCTTCCGAGACTGTTAAACATTACTTTAGTTTTCTGCAGATTCATTTTTAGACCCTCCCTTCTGCTTTGCCTCTCCAGGTCAGTGAGCATGCAGTGCAATTCTTCCCCTGGGTTACTAAGCAAGGCAATATCAGCGAACCGCAAGTTACTAAGGTATTTTCCATTAACTCTTATCCCAAATTCTTCCCAATCCAGGTTTCTGAATACCTCCTGTAAACACGCTGTGAGTAGCATTGGAGAGATCGTATCTCCCTGCCTGACGCCCTTCTTTATTGGGATTTTGTTGCTTTCTTTATGGAGGACTACAGTGGCTGTGGAGCCGCTATAGATATCTTTCAGTATTTTTACATAGGGCTCGTCTACACCCCGATTCCGTAATGCCTCCATGAATGCTGAGGTTTCGACTGAATCAAACGCTTTCTTGTAATCAATGAAAGCTATATATAAGGAATATACTTTAGAAGAGTTAACTGCTGGGCTAGTTGGTGATCTTGCATACTCGTCGTCGTTGGTGATCTTGCATACTGCATGGTGTCGTCGTCTTTCTTGTGTGTGTTGTTTTTTGGCGCAAGATCTTTTCAGTATGCTATATATAAGGGTTGGTTATATTCCGAACATTTCTCTATCACCTGATTGATAGTGTCAATATGGTCTATTGTGGAGTAGTCTTTACGAAATCCTGCCTGGTGCTTTGGTTGACAGAAGTCTAAGGTGTTCCTGATTTTATTTGCGATTGCTTTAGTAAATACTTTGTAGGCAATGGACAGTAAGCTGATCGGTCTATAATTTTTCAAGTATTTGGCGTCTCCTTTCTTATGGATTAAGATTATGTTGGCGTTCTTCCAGGATTCCGGTACGGTCGAGGTCGTGAGGCATTGCGCATACAGGGTGGCCAGTTTCTCTAGAACAATCTGCCCATCATCCTTCAACAAATCTGCTGTTACCTGATCCTCCCCAGCTGCCTTCCCCCTTTGCATAGCTACCAAGGCTTTCTTTACTTCTACCGGCGTTATTTGTGGGATTTAAAATTCCTCTAGGCTATTCTCTCTTTCATTATCGTCGTGGTTGCCACTGGCATTGTATAAATTTTTATAGAACTCCTCAGCCACTTGAACTATCTCATTCATATTAGTAATGGTATTGCCGGCTTTGTCTCTTAACGCATACATCTGATTCTTGCCTATTCCTGGTTTCTGCTTCACTGCTTTTAGCCTTCCTCCACTTCTCACAGCATGTTCAATTTTATCCATATTATACTCCCTTGTGTTAGCTGTCTTACGCTTGCTGATTAACTTGGAAAGTTCTGCCAGTTCTATTCTAGCTGTAGTGTTAGAGGCTTTCATGCATTGGCGTTTCTTAATCAGATCTTTCGTCTCCTGCGATAGCTTACGGGTATCCTGTCTAACGAGGTTACCACCGACTTCTATTGCACACTCCTTTACACTGAGTTGTACGCAGCTACAATTTCAGCAGATGCGAACTTCGCATGGCCGCTTCACATGCACGCAGTGCGGCAGCTGCCATTTTTGACGTTTTCAAGCATCTAGCGAAGTACTGCATTATTCTTGGCGTCAGTCTGCTTTGATAAAAACAAAGTAAAACAACTTACAAACTGTTTTCGTGAAGGTTCTTTTGGGTTTGAGTGCGTTGCTTTATCAAAACAAAAGTTAAGTAGGAAGGCCACAGTGACGTGTCTACGATCCACGTTGTGATTGGTTCCCCGCCCTTGCCGTATGTGTGTTTTCGTAGAGATGTTACGCACTCCGAACATCGAAAAACCGCACGTACGCAGGGTCCGACAGCCAATTTGCTGCATCTGTGAATTCGCAAGGGCAAAAACTCAGTCAAATGCGCACCATATGAAACGGGGTTTACAAGCTCTCCAAAACAAGGCGTTCATATTGAATGACAGCTAGGAACTTGTTCAGGAGAACCCATTAACACCCGCGCGTTAATTCTCCCAGGAACTTGTCGGCCTCTGTGCAACAACCACGCCTCGTCAGCAAGACAATTATTCAGAATAAGAATCCTCACTTGCATTGGCCCTTCACCTCTGAGACTTCAAAGGTTATGTTATATATTACATTCGAACGGAAACGGGTATTCGATAACTTTTAAATGTGAATTCTGAATTCAAATACGATATGAATAGGTAATAAGATTCGATTAGACCATTTGTTTCTGCTTCACTTCGCCTGCTGGCACGTTGAAGGACATCGCCATACAAGTCACAGAGATTACATTGCTAAGGACTTCCTGCAATTCTCCAGTCATTCTCAATACATAGGCAATATATTTTCCCTAACAGTGTTTTTTATATTAACATACAATAATTGCCTTGGATTACGCAGAAGTGGCTTGCCGCGAGCTTACCGTGTAAGCACGCTGGAAAGCAGGAAAACACTGATACAAGCAAAGGGTCAGAAAACCACGCTTTATTTTTTTTCTACTTTCCTGTCTTCTTATCACTTCTCACTTCCGTATTCTGGGCGGCGAGGATTAACCTTGTGTAACTATCCAATCTTGGGTATCTTAGGTTATAGCGGCGATACATGGCTGGCGTCTGCAGGTATTCTTCCAAACTTGTAGTGTCCCCTCGTTGGGTTCGGTGGCTACCGTCGCCGCCGACTTTTCAGACGCGATATGGCAAGCGGCTTTCCACCGTTACCTGATCGCTCCTTGAAGAAGGGGCGCACCGATGAAATATTCACGTTTTTCATGCAACCAAACAACCTTTTCCCAAGTACTACGTTGTACACGGTCAGCAGGATACCAAAACAATGAGTCATCTCACCATTTGTTGTAGCGAAATGTCTCACGGAAGCAATTGGCCCAGACTATAAAGTAAAGAAGATGGGAAGCGGCAATATTCTTCTCGAACTTCACGACAAAGTTCACTATGACAAACTCGAAACTTGTATTTGGGGAAATCCCCGTCTCAGTGGACCCACGCAGGTCTGTGAACACAGTGCGCGAGGTTGTCTCGGAAGATGGCCTTCTCGAACTGAGTGAAAGCGAACTACTAGAAGGACGGCAAGACCAGAACGTACTAAAAGTGCAAAGGATAACATTAAGGCGAGATGACAAGCAAATACAAACCAAACACATAATCATTACTTTTGGAACCAGCAACGTACCTACCTGAAACAATAGAAACGGGCTACTGAAAGCTTCGTGTCGGGCCTAACATTCCACATCCGCGTCGATGGTTCAAGTGTCAGCGTTTTGGGCATGGGTTGCAAAGCTTCAGAGGGCGTGATAACTGTGGTATGTGTAGTTCAACAGAACATACTTCAGACATCTGCACTACAGCAACGCACTGTGCCAAATGTGGAGGAGGTCACCCTGAGTACTCGCGGTCCTGCCCCTCGTGGTAAAAAGAGAAACAAATCATAGAAGTGAAAGTCACTCAACCTATCCTTTCCAGAGGCACGTAAGCGTTTCGCTCTCCACAGTCAGTCCAGTCCTTCCTACACCGATGTGGTGCGCCGGGGGCAGCTCCACATCAAATCAAAAAAAAAAAAAAATCACAAGAAATCTTTATTCAGCATTCTTCCACGTATGAAAAAAAAAGAATGCTGGGACAAGAGCAAAAAAGCTGCTACAAGCAGCTTGACGAGGCCCTTGCCCCTGTTTGACTGGCAGCGCGAAGGTTTTACACTCATTGTAAATACATATTGTTTACATATATGTGTTCCATCTCACAGAAAAAAGCAAGACAAATGTATTCGCGTACAATAGCATCCCACGTACAGGCCGACATGTCTGAAAACATATACAGGAAAACGAAGGAAAAAAACGCATTTCTGGTCCAATTTAGACCATTTTCACTCAGGTCGTACAGACAATAAAATAATCATACAAAAGTAATACGAAAACAAGTGACCTGCAATATAATAGAAAACGTTTACATTAAATTTTTTCCCTTCGCCTTTTGCCCCTTTCTTTTTCTTTTTTCTTTTTTTTTTTAAAGTTGAAGACCGTCGTTTGCCATTAAAAATTCTTTCCATTTTCTAGTGATGGTCCTTGGGTCTATATGCCTCTTTTCAAGGCTATTTAGCAGGAATGGTACACGATATTGTAACCTGTTAAAACCGTTATTGGTTCGGGAAAATGACAAATCCCATATTTCTCTTTGCCTTACGCTGTACGGCAGCTGCAAAGATTTTTTGAGGCAGCTCATACGAAGAAAATGCTCATTTGTGTGTGTTAAGCTGCTCTTGTATTTTAAGAGCAGGTTAAATATGTATGCATGCCTGACAGAAAGGACATTAAGTGACTGAAACAAATCCCGCGTATGGGAATTGTATGGGGCATTTGCGATATGGCGAATAACTTTTTTCTGTATTGCAAGTAATTTGTGAATGTTTGTTCGAGATGTTGTCCCCCAAACAAGGTTACAGTAGTTTATATGCGGGAGGACTAAGGCATTATATAGAAGAAGCTTGAGTTTCGGTGGAATCACCTGTCGCAATCCGCAAATCATTCCACATGCCCTCGCCAACTTTTTAGCTACAAGGTCAATATGAGCGTCCCAAGTTAAATTTTCGTTAAAAACGACTCCTAGTGTTTTAACCTGTTTCGCAAGCTCGATTTTAGAATTGTCAAAATAGATATCCAAGCAACGATTTATTTGCTTTTGCACCGGCGCAAATAAAATACATTTGGTTTTCGCTGCGTTTATTTTTAAGGAATTTACTGTGCTCCATAGAAACAATCTATGAAGCGTAGTATTTGCTAAGCTTGCGAGTTCCTTAATATCCTTGGATTGAAAGAAAATGCTGGTATCATCTGCATAGATAACAAGATATGCGTGGTCACTAATGCTTACTAAATCATTAACATAAAGATTGAATAAGATCGGTCCCAGTATACTGCCCTGTGGAACCCCAGCCTTCACAGGAAGCAAAGATGAATATTCGCCTGAAATAGCGATGCACTGTTTTCTTTGTTCGAGATATGATTTTAGTAATTCTAAAGGTATTCCACGAAACCCATAATGTGCTAATTTGCATAATAAAGTGGTATGATTAATGCTGTCGAACGCCTTCGAAAAATCTACAAATATGCCAAGGGTTAACTTCCTTTCTTCAAATCCGTTAAGTATGTACTCTTTTTGCGACAATAGAGCCAGTTCGGTTGACACCTGCTTTCGAAAACCGTATTGCTGAGACGTTATAATCGAAAACCTATTACAAATCGCGGTCACTCTATTAGAAATAACTTTTTCCAGACCTTTCGAAATAACAGGTAATATTGCCACTGGTCGGTAATTGGATAAATCGTTTCTGTCTCCAGACTTATACAACACCGAAACCGTTGCGAGCTTCATTTTGTCTGGAAAAACACCTGTAGACAAACAAGTATTAAACAGATGCGTGAAAACTGGTACTAGGAGATCGAGTACAAACTTAATAGGTCCTATTTGAAGTCCATCTATATCACGCGCTTTACTGTTTTTTAGTGATGAAAATACTAAGAATATTTCCTCCGGAGATGCCGGCTCAAAAAAAGCACTGTTTGTAATCTGCATGTCCAGGAAGCTCGTGGCAGTGTCATCATGGACGCTATCAACCAGATTTATGAAATACTCATTAAACTTGTTCGCCAAGTTTTGCCCTTTACATGCTTCATTATTAATT
Organism: Dermacentor andersoni; assembly: GCF_023375885.2. Taxonomy (NCBI): domain Eukaryota; kingdom Metazoa; phylum Arthropoda; class Arachnida; order Ixodida; family Ixodidae; genus Dermacentor; species Dermacentor andersoni. The sequence goes on from NC_092817.1 coordinate 218,575,813, forward strand.
ATTATTTCAAGTCCTTCATTTTGGCGGCTTCCCCTTTGTAATAGTTTGTTCATTTCGCGCCAGATTTCATTACCTCGAGCGCCCGGTTTCCCGAAGAGGTTTTCAAAATAGCTGTTTTTAGCATTCCGTAAAAACTTTGTCACAAGGTTTCTCTGTTTTTTATAAACAAGAAGGTCTGCACTATTTCTTGTTTGCAGAAATACGGAATACAACGCATATTTTTTTCTTATCACATTGAGACATTCATCTGTGAGCCAGGGCTTACGTATCTTCCTGGATTTCTTTACCATTTTGAATCTAAAGCAGGTTCTGTAGGCTTCAGTAAGGATAGAAATGGGAATGTTGTAGGCTTTGTTAGCGTCTACACATTCAAAGACAGGGTTCCAAATTATGTTTTGCATTTCTTCGCTAAAGTTGTTTAATGTTCTCGCATTTATCTCTTGAACAATGAATGACTCAGAATGATTCACACTTTTTTTCATAATTTCACCGTGTTTACAAAACATATAAATAGGTAAGTGATCACTCACGGCTGCTGAGACAACACCCGATTGTATCCTGTCTTCAATGCTGTTAGTTACGAATAAATCCAGAAGACTTTCACAAGAGTGGCTGATACGTGTTGGCTCATTTATAACGTTTTTGTAACCAAATGAATCCACCATTACCTGCAATTCTCGTGACTGATTTGTATTTTGCGATAGGTTAATGTTACAGTCACCCCCAATTGTAATGTGCAGCCTATTTATTGACACAACACTGAGCACGCTCTCTAGAAAAGAAACAAATGCGTCCAGTTTACCATTCGGTGGGCGGTACAGCACAACAAATACAGATTTCTGATACTGTAAGGATAAGGCTTCATAATCTCGCGTTTCTATCGAGAATTCGGTGAGTAAGCTGCATGGCATGTGCTCGGATACAGGTTGCGATACGGCGATGTGATCGATTTAGAAAAAAAGTTCGAAAACCAGGCAGGCAAAGTACTTCCCCTTCAGATTCGTACCACGTTTCTGTGAACATGATGACGTCAAATTTGAAACCGAACTCAGCAAGAAACATCATTATTTCGTCATGTTTGTGCCTAGCTGATTGCGTATTGCAATGTAAGAATGAGATATAGGCACCGCCACATGGGCAGACAACGTCACGTGGCATAACCATCGGAACAAAAAGTACGGGAATGAACGCGCCAATAGATAGGAAAGAACTACATCATCTTTTCCAAGTCGGCTTCACATCTTACACGTAGCATACGGGAACTTTCCGTCTTACGAGCAACAATTTTGCCTCCCCTCACCCATGCATAGCGCCATTTCATTTGCTTTTTCTTCGCCACAGTCATTCCAAGTAGCTTCTATAGTTGAGGGGCCAGGTGCTCATTAACAAACACGGGTTGCTCGGTGGCAAATCCTAGCTCAGTTGTAGTGAACCTCGTCTTTCGTGCTTTTTCAACAACTGCGTCCCGTTTCGACCGCCGGTTAAAGACCACAACAATGTTCTGGTTCGACCCATCTGTTCCATCCGTCCCACTGTTCCGCACAGGAACACGATGGCAAACCTCAATGTCCTGCTCATTTATAGGCTCGCCCAGCGCTTCACCTACTTTTCCAAGCACGTTCACGAGATTCTCGTTATTTGCAACTGGAATTCCCTTCACTTCGACGTTTTTGTTTCTTGAGTACTGATCCTGAGCTGTTATCCTGAGAGAATTATCACGGACCTGAGCCTTCAATTTGTCCACCTCCTGAGCCAAAAGATTATTGGACACCTTTAAAGCTGCATTCTCCTCCTTGACGCTAGCACATTTTTCTTTCATGTCTTCACACTGTTTGTTTATGAATTCCAAGGATTGTTTTAGTTCCCTTAAATCCTTCCGGAATTCGCGTTTTAGGTCTGCTATCTCGGTTCCCATTGGGACAGGTTACGATTCAAACACAGGCGTACGAAAATTTAACAGTCGGGCAGCAAAAATTTGACTGTAAGGCAGCAGAGGCAGCAGAGGCAGTACGTACAAAAATTAGCAGAAGTAATCAGAGTTCAGACCTGTAAAATGCAAGTTGACGAAAATCACAGTCTGCTCCGTGCGCTGCCCCCCTGCCAAGTGGTTCCAGCGATGATCCTGGCGTCCTTTTAAGCCAGGCAAAGCGAGTGTGTCACGTGGCCACAAAACCAGTCAATTCACCGGCGCATGAGGACGACGCCGCTGTATCTCGATGCAGCTGTACCGCAGGCACTTGGTCAGTAGACGAGCGTGTCGCCTGTAAAATGCTAGTTGACGAAAATCACACTCTGCTCCGTGCGCTGCCCCGCTGCCCCGCTTCGGCGGCCGCTGAAGTCGCACGGAGTTCGCTGCGGCTACGCCACCCGACCCCCCCCCCCCCCCCACCCCTGGCAGGAGCAGCCAGTGCTGTTACGCACCCATTCAAGAAGGACCAGCAGACCTGCGGGTCTCATGGCCGCTGCCCGTGCAGAAAGACCCGAGAAACCCAAAGTGTGCCCGTCGAGGGGGCATCATCCACCGCCTCTGAAGAGGCGATGGATGCAACCAACACTCCACCGGTGTCCTCAACGCCGAAGAAACGGCGTAGTTCCGTGGAGCGCGCCGAGAAAAAGGTAAATCCCGTATCACGGGGCCTCGAAAGGCCTCGTGAGGTAACTCAACCTACCTCTCTCGACACACAGCACAAAACACTTACAATATGACTACACAAATTATACATTGGAATGCCAGAGGTCTACTCCACAATCTGGATGACATAAATGAACTCCTACACGAACTTAATCCAAGAGTGCTGTGTGTGTAAGACACACACCTCAATTCTACACAGACAAACTTTTTTCGGCAATACGCCATCTACCGCAAAGACCGCAACGACGCTCTCATCTCAGCGGGTGGGGTCACCATCATAGTTGATAAGGGTGTCGCCTGTAGTATTTAGAGCTGCAAACGCCCCTTGAGGCAGTTGCAGTCAGAGCAGTGCTTTTTAGTAAGCTGCTGGCAATTACTTCTTTATACATCACACCCAACTGTCAACTCTCCATAACTGAATTTGAAAGCTTTATTGCACAACTTCCGGAGCTCTACATTGTCGTTGGAGACCTAAATTTTCATCATACCTTGTGGGGTGACTCTCGACGTGATGCGAGAGGGCGTCTGATTGAAAATTTCTTCTCAAGTGCATGTGCGTGTTTAATAAATAAGACAACGAACTTTTTACAGCGTCGCAAACAAAACATTTTCATCTATTGGTTTAACCATTGCATCAAGTACAGTCGTGCCATATTTGGAGTGGAAAGTGCATAAGAATCCATACGGGAGTGACCATTTCCCGATTTTCTTAAAATTAAGAAAACGGGACGAATCCTCTCCACATGTGCCCCAGTGGAAAGTTGACAAAGCGACCTGGCAGCGATACAGAGAGCCGACATATTTGACCTGGGATGACATTTGTACGCTTAGTATTGACGATGCAGTGTCATATTTACCCGCATTTATTGTCGACGTAGCATCAATATGTATCCCTCAAACAAATGCATCGCCTATTAAACGAATTCCCTGGTGGAATGATGAATGTAAGGAAGCGCGAAAGAAACAAAGGCTTGGAATCACCTCCGTGACTTTCCAACTACAGAAAACCTTATCAGCTTTAAGAAAATAAAATCATATGGTAGAAGAACGCGCCACCGTGCCAAAAGGGACAGTTGGCAAAAATACATCTCCGGCATTAATTCTTATACAGATGAAAGAAAAGCCTGGAACAGTGTAGACAAAATAAAAGGCCGTGAAACCCATCCTCTAGATTAGTAAACGCACAAGCAGATACTCTTGAATGCCAAGCTGATTGTCTAGGCGCACATTTCGAGCACGTTTCCAGTACATCTCATTACACAGATACATTCCTAAAATACCAGCGACTAGCAGAACAGCTGCATTTGAGTCAGAAAGGCACATCTAATCAAGCATACAATAGTCCATTTGGAATGACTGAGTTCCAGGCCTCACTGAACTGCTGCAATAAGTTTGCTCCAGGAAGTGACAGAATAATGTATGAGATGATCAGACACTTACATCCCGAAGCCCAAAAAACACTACTGTCACTTTTCAACTCCATTTTCTGTGCCGTATACATTCCGTTCGCCTGGAAAGAAGCAATGGTAATACCTATGTTCATAGAGGGCAAGGACCCTTCCTCACCCAGCAGTTAAAGGCCTATAGCTCTGACAAGTTGCCTATGCAACATATTTGAGAAAAGGATTAACCGTCGCCTCATCCATTTTCTTGAAAGCAACAAGGAACTCGATCCCTTACAGTGCGGTTTCACGGAGGGTAGATCCACAACAAATCACCTTGTCCGCATCGAGACAAATATCAGTGATGTCTTTGTCCACAAACAGTTTTTCTTGTCAGTATTTTTAGATATGGAAAATGCACACGACACAACCTAGCGCTTTGGATTCCTCAGTGATCTGTCTGAAATGGGAGTTCGAGGCAATTTGCTGAACGTTATTCATTGTTACCTCTTTTATCGTCCGTTCCGTGTTAGAATGGGTAAGGTTCTATCTCGTCCTTTTACGCTGGAGGCTGGTGTTCCGCAAGGTGGTGTGCCGAGCTGCACCTTTTTTGTTGTCAAAATGAACTCGATCCAGACTGTCATACCACGTACTATGTTTTATTCTGCATATGTGGATGACATCCAGATACGTTACAAATCATGTAATCTAAGTATCTGCGAGCGACAAGTACAGCTTTGCTTAAATAAATTGTCTAAGTAGGCGGACGAAGCCGGTTTTAAACTAAACCCTCAAAAAAGTATGTGCGTCCGGTTCACTAGTAAGAGGTATAGTGGCGGACCCCGTAGTAGATCTCAATGGAGAACGGCTGTCTGTGAGCCGTGAACACAAACCTTTAGGGATCCTTTTGGACAGCAAGCTGATTTTTGCACGACACCTGTAGTATCTTAAGGCGAAATGCCTCAAGGCTATGAATCTTGCGAAGCTCTTGTCATGCACATCTTGGGGAAGCGACAGGAATGCCTTATAGAGCTTACAAAAGTCTTATACTAACACGCCTTGACTGTGGAGCAATAGTCTATAATTATGCTGGACCTAGTATTCTGAAAATTCTACATCCTATCCACCACTTAGGCATCCGCCTTGCTACAGGCGCCTTTAGGACTAGTCCTGTGCAAAGCCTTTACGTTGAATCTAACGAAGGGTCTCTATACTACAAAAGAACATATTTAAGCTTTTCGTATGCCTTGAAGATAAAATCAGCTGTGGGTCACCCATGTCCTTCAATTATTCACGACTTCTCCCCGGTCAGGCGGTTCCGTAACCGCCCAGAAGTGCGGCCTCTTCTGTCCCTCCAGTTGGAAGCAGTCTTAGAAAAAAACAAGAGTCCCTCTTTTAGAAAATGTCCTAATGACTCCTACTCGGCTTCCACCGCCTTGGGAGTGGCAAACTATCCAATGCGACACCTCTTTTTTAGAAATATCGGAACGAGAACCTGAGGATCACATACAATCACATATTCTTGAACTTAAAGAGAAGTATTCCTGTGATGAACTTTACACAGACGCTTCAGTCTCCTGCTGGTGTTGCTTACGCAGCTCTCGGACCCTCATTTTCAACATCTGGAGCGCTAAACACACACATCAGAATCTACAGCGGAAGCATACGCTATAGTCTCGGTATTAAACACATAAAGCTCAGAAATGTCGCTAAGGCTGTTGTCTTCACAGACTAATTAAGTGTCGTGAGAGCCCTAATTAGTTTACGAAAACATACGAATTCCGTTTTGAATAAGCTGTGTAGCTTGTTGTGCTCCACATATATGTGCAACCAAGCCATTGCCTTATGGTGGGTACCAGGCCATAAATGTATAAAAGGAAAGTAGCTGCTGATGAAAACACTATATCAGTGAGTTTTAGCGACACAGATGGTAATGTCCCCATCCCTGCCACAGAACTAAAGTCTTTTCTGCGTCTTAAACTGAGGAGTCATTGGCAAGGAGTGTGGGATACACAAACATTGAATCAACTACACAGGATAAAACCAAAACTAGTGAACTGGATAAGTGAGAAAACAGTCTGGTACAAGGAAATACTTCTTTGCCGATTTTGAATACGACACACTTAAGTACGCACTTTTACCTCTTGCCTGGTGGGGATTCTCTGTCTTGTAGTAGGTGCGCCAATAGTCTGGCAGTCCTCCATATTCCTATTCAGAGCCCTGCAATAGAAACATATTTTCGCTTCTTCATATGGGGAAATGGGTAATCGGGAAATTTTCACCCTGAATTGTTTTTACGCGATGAAGCGGTTTTTATTCTGCAAATAGTCTTAGATTTCTTAGCCGAAACCGACACCCTTAAAAAAATTTGGCCAGGTAATTTTAACACGTGAATAACAGCCCTTGTATTAGAGGGATGTCTTGAAGCTTCAGTGTCACTGTTTCGTTTCCGTATGTTCTTACCCTAACACTATTGCCATCGCCCACATCCCTAACTAATCAGTGTCATTATTTTAGTACCTTTACGTTATTTGCAGCGACCGTTTTCAGGCCATTTCACAGCCATGTCACACCTACCATGATGAATTCCCTGTCAACGCCATTCACAATACATTCTTAAAATTACCATTTGTAATAGCGCTCTTTGGCCATACCTGGCCCTTGCGCCGTTAAACACCACATATCATCATATTTTCTTTTACTTTGTCATGCGCCTTCATCTGGGTAGCCCCGAGCGATCCAAGGCTTGTAACAAACGCATGAAAGGGTCTTAGCAGCGCACGTGGCCGGTAATTGACTGCCAGCACATCCATGACAGCATGTTGCCATTATCCCTCAAAAGAAAAGTGTATAACAGCTGTGTCTTACTAGTACTCCCCTACGGGGCAGAAACCTGGAAACTTACGAAAAGGGTTCTACTTAAATTGAGGACGACGCAACGAGCTATGGAAAGAATGATGGGTGTAACGTTAAGGGATAAGAAAAGAGCAGATTGGGTGAGGGAACAAACGCGAGTTAAGGACATCTTCGTTGAAATCAAGAAAAATAAATGGGCATGGGGAGGACATGTAATCAGGAGGGAAGATAACCGATGGTCATTAAGGGTTACGGACTGGATTCCAAGAGAAGGGATGCGTAGCAGGGGAGGGCAGAATGTTAGGTGGGCCGATGAGATTAAGAAGTTTGCAGGGTCAACATGGCCACAATTATCACATGACCGAGGTAGTTGGAGAAGTAAGGGAGAGGCCTTTGCCCTGCTGTGGGCGTAGCCAGGCTGATGATGATGATGAAGACATCCATGACAGGTCTGACTTCAGTAGTGGTGCAGTTAATCTATAGCCGCCACTCATTAGGAGTCTTAATTTTTTTGACAATCACTGTTTTCTTGTTTTTTTTTGTCATGTGAGCACCCGTGACCGGGTCCATATCGCAGTGTCTCCCAATGCAGACTGAGGCCCGCCCCGTGAGCATTTCTTATATCTTGCATACAGTTGTAGGCGCCCCATTCTTCACTGTGAATATTGCTACCTAGTTGAACATTGGCTTCAGTGATGGGGCCTAGCGTCGCCGCGTCTTGTCGGTCAAATATCGCACGTCGCCTGTGGTTGCGCAAACCATGCCGAACACCCAAGGTGCACAATCTGCAACACCGCCGTAATTTCGGCGGCTCGGCGGAACGTTGTCGCTCGTCATAGGCGCCATCGATTGTACTTTCGCTTGCCGTGAAGGAGGCACTCGTCAGTTTGCACTATCTTCCCGGGGCCACCAAGTGGCGGTCTCGCGAGCCACTGGTCCCTCAGAACCACACAGGCGTTGTTCCTCCAGTCGGTGATGGCGTGCTCCGACAGAGGAAACAAGCCGCCGGTAATCTCCTTCTGCAGCGACATGTCTACGCTTCTGCTGACGCAGTACAGGAGCCAAATCACTTACCCCCTGGAGAGTTACGCGGATGGTCGGACGGAAGAGGCGGTCCGCGTTGGCGAAGTGCCGGTGCACTGAAGCAGTACCGTGTAAATGTGACAAACTGCTTTCGGCACCTAATGTGAGCACTTCGCCTCCACAGGTTGGTTGGTCAGGATTGAACCCCATGTCATTGCAGATGCCTCAGTTCTCAGATGACGCCGCTGGACCTGACCGGAGACCGGTTCGGAGTGACGAGTTTGGCATGAGTTAGCCTGTCCATCAAAACCATACTTCATGCCCCGCGCGAGGCATGTAACTCTTGAGCGCGCCCTAACCATGGTTGGGTCCCGCTCAAATGATTTATATGCCTCTCAGCTCAGCTGAGAGGCATATCTTGAATGCCGCCATAAGACACATACAACGCACTGTCATTGGTGATGTACTGAGCACCAATAACAAAAATAAAGCGTCCCCCGCAGGGGCGTCTGCCTCTGCAGGCGTTTGGTGCGTTGCGACACCCCGTAACGAGCACACGAGGGTTGGACCTTCCCGCGTGTAGCCGTGCGCGGCTTAGCCGTGTCTGGGGAAAGGGGGATCCTGGGGGTTGAGCCGATGCCGGGTGTTCGGACCTATTAGGCCCCCCGGCGGAGGCAAGACACCTCTTTGGCCTCTGTTTCACATAGACGGCACCCTCGGACTGACCCACCCGGGGGAAATCGGTAGTTGCCTTTTCCTGACTCTCTTTTACTCCAATCTTCGTCTTTCTCTCACTTTCCATCTTTCCTGTGTTCTCCTGGCTTCCCTTTACTTCCAATTTTTCCAGTCAGCAAGCGTTAACCTTATGTGAATAGCCAACCTAGGTTATTTCATATTTGATTATAGTAATTACGTAGAGCTGGCGTTTGCAGGACCTGTTTTTAGAGTTCCTGTAGCGTCCCCTTGTAGGGCTCCACGGTGGGTGGCTGGCGTTATTGCCGAAAACTACACATTCCTCTATGAATAGTTCCTTCCCTCCGCTTCCTGATCGCCCTCAGAAAAGAGGGCGCACCGATGAAGTTTTCTAGTTTTTTGACCGGCAAAAAGAATCCTTCCCGCGTTTAATGTCATTCATTCTGAAAAACCAGATAAACCAGTACGAAGAATCTCACCCTTGTTTCCAAGAGATTGACTGAAGTGCTTGATCCAGGTTATAAGCCGTCGTGGATGGCAAGCGCTGATCTGCTCTTGGAGCTCCGCGATCAGAAACAGTATGAGAAATTGTCAAAACTAGTGTCATTTGGGGAAACCCAAATAATTGTAACCCCGCACCGTACGATGAACACAAGCCGCGGTGTTGTCTCGGACGATGACTTGCTCGAGCTCACTGAGGCTGAACTCTTGCAAGGCTTCAGAGAGCTGATCGAATGTTATCGATGTTAAAAGAATTAAGATGAGGCGTGACAGCAAAGCAATCAAAACCAAATACCTGATACTCACATTCGGCTCAAGTATTCTGCCCTAGTCTGTAGAGGCCGAGTACATCAAGCTCCGTGTTAGGCCATATGTGCCAAATCCTCTCAGATGTTTCAAATGCCAACGTTTCGGCCACAGCCCGCAGAGCTGCCGAGGCCGCCAAACATGTGCGAAATGCAGTGCCCATGAACACACGCCTGAAGCTTGCGGAAACTCTTTGCATTGTGTAAACTGTGATGGAGAGCACGCCGCGTACTCGTGGTCGTGCCCGTCTTGAAAAAAGAAAAGGAAATTGTCACGCTCAACGTGAAAGAAAATGTATCACTGAAGGAGGCACATATGCGGGTGTCATACCAGCCTAAGAACAGCTTTGCCGAAGTGGCACGTCAGGGGGCAGCGCCACAACGATCTCCGGCGGCTGTCCGACCCACACCCAGTGAGGCGGCAGTGACGCCATCCGCCCCCCCCCCCCCCCGGCGGCTGCAGCTAGCGCTGCTACGCCAACCCAGCAGAAGGGGCTATCTACCTCCGAGCAGGTGGCCTCAAAGGTCTCGTCCAACATGCCGAGGCCTTCACATCAAACAAAGCGCAGCGCGTGTCCAGCGCCTTGCAAGAGGCGATGGACACAACGACCAGCCAGACCGCGCCGCCCGCGCCTAAGGAGAGGCGAGCATCATTCGACCGGTCCAAAAAACACAAAACTCCCGTCACGGCGCCTCGAAAGGGCCCGTGAACTAATCTTAATCTCTTAAACACACAGCACCCAACACATTTATGAAAATGGAAACACAAATACTACAGTGGAATGTACGAGGACTACTACATAACCTCGACGAGATTGGAGAACTAATACACAAACACAATCCCATGTTGCTGTGTGTTCAAGAGACACATTTGAAGCCCACACAGACAAACTTTTTACGTCAGTACATAATCTATCGTAAAGACCGCAACGAGGCTAACGCCTTAGCAGTGTTGCAATAGTTGTGGATAAATCTGTAGCTTTTCAGCAGATCGCCCTCCAGACGCCCCTTTAGGCCGTGTCGGTTCAGGCAATCCTTTCTAACAAACCGGTGACTGTGTGCTCTTTATAAATACCGCCTAACTATCACCTAAAAAACGATTTCCATAACGTATTTAATCAGCTTCCTGACCCCTACATACTCGTGGGTGATTTTAATGCCTACAACACGATGTGGGGAGATTCACGATGCGACGCGAGAGGTCGATTAATTGAAAATTTTCGTTTGACCTCTAGTGCCTGCCTGTTTAATAAGAAGGAGCCGACTTATTACAGTGTCCAACACAACACATATTTAGCAATAAATCTAGCAATCGGTTCTTCTTCTCTTCTGCCTCACCTAGAATGGTCCGTCATCAATAAAATGTATAGAAGCGACCACTTCGCTGTAATTTTAAATGTGATAACTCTGCATGAGAACCCTCCGCATATTCCTCGATGGTAATTAGCATCGGCGGATTGGGAGCGTTTTAAAGCATCATCTTATTTACCACCAGATTTTATCACTAATTTTATTACAGATGATGCCATTGCATATTTTACCGCTTTTGTTATTGATTTAGCCGAAAAGTTTATCCCGCAGACGAATGGTGGTTCACTAAGAAGACGTATTCCCTGGTGGAACAACGACTGTAGAGAGGCGCGAAAGAGACAGAGCAAGGCATGGGGCGTATTGCGCAGATCGCCTAATGCCGAAAATCTAATTCACTTGAAACAAATTAAATCACAGGGAAGGCGGACACGACGTCAGGCAAAGAGAGAAAGTTGGGTGAGGTTCCTCTCCGTCATTAATTCATACACGCAGGAGGCAAAAGTTTGGAATGGCTTGAGAAAGCTACAAGGGCAACAAATCCATCCGTTGCCTCTGGTGAACGACCAAGGGATTACCTTGCAAGACCAGGCAGACTCTCTTGGGAAACACCTTGAGCGTGTGTCGAGCTGAATACACTATTCAGAATCTTTCCTTAAATACAAAGAAATAGAAGAACTTAAGCCATTCGTACGTAAGTCCAGACACGACGAACCGTATAACCGGCCATTCAGTATTGCCGAGTTGAGAGCTGCCTTGATCTCATGCAAGAGCAGTGCACCGGGACCTGACCGAGTCATGTATGACATGATCAAAAACTTGCACACTGACACACAAGTTACACTACTCGCACTCTTCAACACTATTTCGGCTGCCGGATACCTTCCACAAACATAGAAAGAAACAATTGTAGTCATTTTGAAGCAAAGGAAAGACCCATCCCTGGCGGCAAGCTATCGCCCGATAGTTCTTACAAGCTACCTGTGTAAGCTTTTTTAAAAAATGATTAATCGCAGACTTATACATTTCCTTGAACTCAACAATATACTTGATCCTTATCAGTGTGGCTTCAGAGAAGGCCGATCGACAACAGATCATCTTGTACGCGTTGAAGGACATTGTCACGTGGTGGTGACGGTGAAGAACACAATAGCAACAGTGTGAACGACTAAGCTTAATTTTATTGGGCGAACCTGTGCCCACAAAACAGGCTACACTTATAGCACAACGATAGCGGCGAACACAGTCGGCGATCGTCGAAAATCTGATCAGCGGGCCAAGCGCGTCGGCTTTTATACAGCAGTCGTCGAATGTTCCAGACTAATCGTTGGGACCCGCGTGCCTGCCACAAAGTTCTACACCATGCGCGTCACGCGGTGAAATCTGATAACACAGGGTTCGGCGACAACAGACAGCCGGATAGAAGCATCGATAACTTTCCAGAAACTTCGGATGCATGCAGGCGCGTCCCGCGCCGTGCGATAAAATTTGTTAGGCGGCGAAACGTGGTCGCCCGATAAAGATAAGTACACGTGTCCATACCCCCCTCTTAAAAAAAGCATCGACCCCGACGCTGCATACAAACTAAAGTAATAAAAAATCACCCGTAGCAAAGAAAACAAAATAAGGAAGTTCGTCAGCGTGCGTAAAAGGGTTTCAGACGCACCACGTGGACCACTTCAGATCGTGCGCGGCGCCGCTGTGAATGCGAAATTCCGTCTGGCACGACATCATAGTCCAGAGCGCCAATACGGCGAATGACCTTGTAGGGTCCGAAATAGCGGCGCAATAGTTTCTCACTCAATCCTCGTCGGCGTATCGGGGTCCAAACCCAAACACGGTCGCCGGGCTGGTACTCGTCGAAGCATCGTCGCAGGTTGTAGTGTCGGCTGTCGGTCCTCTGTTGGTTCTTGATCCGTAGGCGGGCGAGCTGTCGGGCTTCTTCGGCGCGCTGCAGATAGCTAGCTACGTCAACATTCTCTTCGTCAGTGATGTGGGGCAGCATGGCGTCGAGCGTCGTCGTCGGGTTCCTGCCGTAAACCAGCTTAAACAGCGTGATCTGTGTTGTTTCTTGCACTGCCGTGTTGTAAGCGAAGGTTACATACGGCAGGACCGCGTCCCACGCCTTGTGCTCGACGTCGACGTACATCGCTAGCATGTCGGCGAGGGTCTTGTTCAGGCGTTCCGTGAGACCATTCGTCTGCGGATGGTCGGCAGTTGTTCTTCTGTGGCTTGTCTGGCTGTACTGCAGAATGGCTTGGACGAGCTCTGCCGTAAAAGCCGCTCCTCTGTCGGTGATGAGGACTTCTGGGGCACCATGTCGCAGCAGGATGTTCTCCACGAAAAATTTCGCCACTTCGGCAGCGCTGCCTTTTGGTAGAGCTTTAGTTTCAGCAAAGCGTGTTAGATAGTCCGTCGCCACGACGATCCCCTTATTCCCGGATGTTGACATCGGAAACGGCCCCAACAAATCTATCCCTATCTGCTGGAATGGTCGGCGAGGAGGTTCGATCGGCTGTAGTAATCCTGCTGGCCTTGTCGGTGGTGTCTTGCGTCGCTGACACTCTCGGCATGTCTTGACGTAATGGGCGACGTCGGCGGTCAGACGCAGCCAGTAATACCTTTCCTGTAATCTCGACAGCGTCCGGGAGAATCCGAGGTGCCCAGCGGTTGGATCGTCGTGTAGGGCGTGCAGTATTTCTGGACGCAGCGCTGACGGTACAACAAGAAGGTAGCTGGCGCGGACTGGTGAGAAGTTCTTCTTCACGAGCAGGTTGTTTTGAAGCGTGAACGAAGACAATCCACGCTTAAATGCCCTAGGGACAACGTCGGGGTGACCTTCCAAATACTCGACTAGGGCTTTTAGCTCCGGGTCTCCTCGTTGCTGTTCGGCGAAGTCTTCCGCGCTTATTATTCCAAAGGAAGGAGTCGTCATCCTCGTGATCTTGCGGCGGCGGGTCAATGGGGGCACGTGATAGGCAATCAGCATCTGAGTGTTTTCGTCCAGACTTGTATGTTACAGTGATGTCGTATTCTTGTAGTCTGAGGCTCCACCGTGCTAGCCGTCCTGAAGGGTCCTTTAAGTTAGCTAGCCAACACAACGCGTGATGGTCGCTGACCACTTTGAATGGCCTGCCATATAGGTAAGGGCGAAATTTCGCTGTAGCCCAAACGATGGCGAGGCACTCCTTTTCGGTTGTAGAATAATTGCCTTCCGCTTTTGACAACGACCGGCTAGCGTAAGCTATCACGTGTTCATGTCCATCTTTTCTCTGGAATAGGACGGCACCGAGGCTTAGGCTACTGGCGTCAGTGTGGATTTCGGTATCGGCGTGCTTGTCGAAGTGCGCAAGTACGGGCGGCGACTGCATGCGTCGTTTGAGTTCTTGAAATGCGTCGGCCTGCGGCGTTTCCCACTTTAACTCGACGTCACATTTAGTTAGCTTTGTCAGCGGCTCAGCGATGCGTGAAAAGTCCTTGACAAATCGCCTGTAGTAGGCACACATGCCAAGAAATCTACGCACTGCCTTCTTGTCGGTGGGCTGCGGGAATTTTGCGATGGTAGCTGTCTTCTGCGGGTCAGTGCGGACTCCAGACTTGCTGATGACGTGGCCTAGGAACAGAAGCTCATCGTAAGCGAAGCGGCACTTTTCTGGTTTCAGAATGAGCCCTGATGACTTGATGGCCTCTAGTACTGTGGCAAGCCGCCTAAGGTGAAATCGAAATTTCCGGCGAATACAACGACGTCATCCAAGTAAACGAGACAGGTCTGCCACTTCAATCCTGCTAAAACCGTGTCCATCACGCGCTGGAACGTTGCAGGCGCCGAGCACAGTCCAAATGGCATAACCTTGAACTCGTAGAAGCCGTCTGGGGTGATGAAGCCGGTCTTTTCGCGATCTCTGTCGTCGACTTCTATTTGAAGATATCCAGACTTGAGTTCCATCGAGGAGAAGTATTTAGCGTTGCAGAGCCGATCCGATGCGTCGTCTATCCGTAGGAGGGGCTATACGTCCTTCTTCGTGATCTTGTTCAGACGACGATAATCGGCGCAGAAACGTAGGGTTCCGTCCTTTTTCTTCACCAGGACAACACGGGATGCCCACGGGCTTTTCGACGGCTGGATGATGTCGTCGCGCAGCATTTCGTCGACTTGTTCTCTTATAGCTTCGCGTTCTCGCGGCGAAACTCGGTAAGGGCTCTGGCGGAGTGGTCGAGAGTACTCTTCAATTATTATGCGATGATTTGCGACTGGCGTTTGTCGAATCCTCGAAGACGTCGAAAAGCAGTTTTTGTATCGTCGAAGCAGACTTCTGAGCTGTTGCTGCTTAATCGCGGGGAGACTTGGACTTATGTCGAAGTCTGGCTCGGGAACTACGGTCGCCGGGGTAGATGCGACAGAATCCGAGAGGACAAACGCATTGCTGTTTTCCAGAATTTCCTAGATGTATGCGATCGTCGTGCCCCTGTTGATGTGCTTGAACTCCTGGCTGAAGTTTGTCAGCAACACTTTCGTGCTTCCTCCATGCAGTCGAGCGATCCCTCTTGCGACGCAAATTTCATGGTCTAGCAGTAGACGTTGGTCGCCTTCGATGACACCTTCTACGTCAGCGGGTATTTCGGTGCCGACCGAAGTAACAATGCTGGAGCGAGGCGGGATGCTTACTTGATCTTCGAGCATACTCAAGGCGTGGTGACTACGAGGGCTCTCCGGCGGTATCGCTTTATCTTCTGACAGCGTTATTGACTTCGACTTCAGGTCGATGATTGCGCCGTGTTGGTTCAGGAAGTCCATACCGAGAATGACGTCTCGTGAACACTGTTGGAGGATAACGAAGGTGGCAGGGTAACCCCGGTCATGAATGGTTATTCTTGCCGTGCAGATTCCAGTCGGCGTAATCAGGTGTCCTCCAGCGGTGCGAATTTGAGGGCCTTCCCATGCAGTCTTAACTTTCTCCAACTGGGCGGCGATGTGTCCACTCATGACGGAGTAATCAGCACCTGTGTCCACTAAGGCGGTAACTGCGTGGCCGTCGAGAAGCACGTCGAGGTCGGTGGTTCTTAGTCTGGCGTTGCAGTTAGGTCTTGGCGTCGGATCACGGCTGCGTCGTGTTGAACTGAAGCTGGAACGTCGCGTCGTCAAGTCGTCTTTCGTCCGTGTAGTCTTGGCTTCCTGACTTCGTCGCGACGGCGGCGGGTCGTTATGTCGTCGAGATGGTTTCTTCGTCGTCTTCGTCGGCGGAGGATCTCCGTCAGTTCGACGAACAGCAACCGCACCTCCATCGGTTGCTGCTTTTAGTTTTCCGGATATGGGCTCGCAGAGCGGCCCCTGGCTGGGCCGGTGTATGGTCGGCGCTTCGGCGACAGGTAGCGGCCTGGTGAGGGCGAACGGGACGGCCGTCGAGGGCTCCACTGAGTAGCGGCGAGGTAATCGGCGATGTCACGTGGGCGCTCGCCAAGCTGTGGACGCGGCGCGTTGACAGCGAACCCTCTCAGTCCCAAGTCGCGGTATGGGCATCGGCGGTACACATGGCCGGCTTCTCCGCAGTGATAGCAGAGCGGGCGGCGGTCGGGCGCTCGCCAAATGTCCGTCTTCCTCGCGTAGGTGCGGTGGGCGACGGGTGGGCCTGCTGGTGGCGGCGGCGGCGGACGACGGAATTGCGGCGTTACAGGGCCCTGGCGCGGTCGCGGAGGGGTGCCTTGACGGCGTGCGAGGGCGGCGTAGGTCGTCGCTTCCGGCTGGGACTGTGGTAATTCTGGTTGCACCTCAAGAGCTCCAAGCGATCGGTGCACCTCTTGTTTCAGGATGTCGGCGATCGAGGCCACTTGAGGCTGCGACGAAGCCAAGACCTTGCGCAGTTCTTCGCGCACAATGGCCCTGATGGTCTCGCGCAGATCGTGCGTGGGCAGTGATTGAATTCCTGCGTAGTGGTTAGAGCTTGTACGGCGGTTGAATTGCCGGTTCCGCATTTCGAGTGTCTTCTCGATGGTGGCCTCGCGAAGGAACTCTTCTGCGGTCTTCGGTGGGCTTCGTATCATTGCACCGAAAAGTTCTTCCTTCACACCACGCATGAGAAGGCGGACTTTCTTCTCCTCGGGCATATCCGGGTCGGCGTGGCAGAACAGACGGTTCATTTCTTCCGTGAAGATGGCAACGTTGTGTAGCTGTACTCGGGCGTCCAGTATGGCTTCGGCCCTTTCCTTGCGCACGACGCTCGTAAAGGTGCGCAGGAAGCCGCTACAGAAGAGGTCCCATGTCGTCAAGGTCGACTCCCGGTTCTCAAACCACGTTCTGGCGGCATCTTCTAAGGCAAAGTATACATGCCGCAGCTTGTCGTCGGAGTCCCAGTTGTTAAAAGTCGCGATTCGATCGTAGGTCTCCAGCCAGGATTCTGGGTCTTCAGTCGCTGCTCCATGGAAGGTCGGTGGGTCCCGAGGTTGTTGTAGGATAACGGGGGACGCTGCGGCAGCCATTGGGGTTGTTTTGACCACGATCTTCTTTGTGGACTCAGGTAGAAGTCCGTGCTCTGGGGGCAGTCCTTGCAATCTGCGGCTAGCACGCTGGTCTTGGGCGATGTTGGCTTTGTCCTCGGGCTTCGGGCTTGGGTCGCGGCTTTGCGGGGGCGGTCGGTACATGAACGCACTAGCACCTCCACCAGATGTCACGTGGTGGTGACGTTGAAGAACACAGTAGCAACACTGTGAACGACTAAACTAAATTTTATTGGGCGAACCTGTGCCCACAAAACAGGCTACACTTATAGCACAATGATAGCGGCGAACACAGTCGGCGATCGTCGAAAATCTGATCAGCGGGCGAAGCCCGTCGGCTTTTATACAGCAGTCGTCGAATGTTCCAGACTAATCGTTGGGACTCGCGTGCCTTCCACAAAGTTCTACACCATTCGCGTCACGCTATGAAATCTGATAACACAAGGTTCGGCGACAACAGACAGCCGGATAGAAGCATCGATAACTTTCCAGAAACTTCGGATGCATGCAGGCGCGTCCCGCTCTGTGCGATAACATTTGTTAGGCGGCGAAACGTGGTCGCCCGATAAAGATAAGTACACGTGTCAATATATTCGTAATGTATTTGTACATAGACAATTTTTCTTATCAATATTCCTTGACATGGAGAAGGCGTATGACACAACATGGCGTTACGGGAACTTACTAGAGCCCTTGTGTTTCAAGGGCTCTGGTAAGGCAGTTGTGCTGTAGGTAATTTTTGCATCTTACATGTTCTGTATATCATATCATTCTTCCACATTGCAGTGTAAGGCTCCTAGTAATCATCCTTAGTCATCGCCATAATCTTATTGCACGTAGAGTTTACGCACTTTAGAGCGACAATTTTTCGGCCTCTTTACAGCCACGTCGCATCAACTTCACAGAACTCATCATTCCACCGCGAAATCACTAACACTGTCTTGGCGCTCCTTGGCCATACCTGGCCCTTGCGCCACTAAACAACACACATTCTTTCAAAAATAAAGCGTCGAGTATCACTGGCTTATGCATACATCTCGCGCTATGATGGCGATGCTGAGGATTGTGTCGTGTTCTGCAACGACAACGTATTGCAACTGTTGTTTGAGATGGCTGCTCTGTCATCGCTGATGTACCGGAGCCGCAGTGTGGCAAGCCCGGTCAGCGTCGAGAATCGCTCGCTTTTCTAGATGCAGTGCGATAGCATTTCTTCATCACAAGCACTGCACACTAAACAGTTGCCACCCCTCCATCTGCTGGAAGTTTCATTTGTTCGATGCACACAAGAGCATTCACCTGACAAAATGCGATTGCTGGGTGTCGTTACGATATCCGTCTGCTCCAACACTGATCGCAGAGGCAATCGCCAAACACCTTGGAGTTCAGAAGACCCTGAAATACTGCGTACATTCGCACAGAGGCACCTTCACTGGACATGCGATGAATTGCGTCGCTAGACATCCCGCTCTTCGTAATGCATCGCGAAGGCTTCGCGCACACAGATAAACAAGAAAATTTTCGCGGTGCTTCGTCCCTACAGACCCTAGAATACCGCACCGCCATTTTGCAACAGCCGTTTCGTCCGTCTTCACGGCGAGAGTGCCGTTGTTACTTGGCAAAGTGGCGGTGGATTTAGGAACAATATTTGAAGTCAGACCAGCACTACATCTGTGTTTCCTAGAAACTGCTATGGAAAAAAATTTATTGACGAATTGGGTCCCATTGAACATCTGTTTTGGTGAAAATATACGAGGGCCCAGTAACAGTCTGGTTGGCTATATCATTCACAAATTTCTTTAATGTGTGCCTGGAATGTGTGATTGTATAGATAAATCACCCACATTACAGCATAAGCACAAACACGAGCAAAAATAGCTAAACTGGCGCTACAAACCACGGCCAAACATACCTACATCTATCCGTCCGTACCACGCCGGCGTGGCAAAGATATTGACATCGATATCATGGTCTTCTTTCCCACGACTTAAACCACTTGCAAAGTTGTGCGCATACATGAGAGAGGCATGCGACATTCTTTTCATCCACCAGCTTCGCCTGTGACTCCCGCTGAACCCAACGTTACTAGACTAGCTTCACTTTTAAAACTCGGCGCCGTTGCGCGGAACCGCCACCCGCCCGCGCCTTCGTGGCGCTGCAGTCGTGCCCGGCTTCACTTCCTCACTGGCCGGCTACGCGGGCGGGCCGGATTAAGCACGCGGTGCAGCGTTGGTGTATTCTGTGGTTCGTTGTGGACGGCGAATTTCAGCAAGCATGTCATCCGTGGAACTTTAGCCTTCGCTGAGTTTCTTAAGAATATCAGCAGACGATGCCGACGTGCTGCGTACCTGACTACATCGGCCGCTATCGGAACGATGTCGACAGTTCGGCGCACCACCTTTTCCGTGCTCCCAGCAATGCGACGCTTCGCTCGGCGTGAAACAGAGCGATTCCTCGTGCCGACCGGGAACACTGCGAAATCAACGGCACGCGCTCGTGCCACTGCTCCCGCGTTCGTCGTCGTCTTCCACAGCTGGCTGCGTGGCCGTTCATCTTTCCAGCGTAGAATTTCATTTCACTTCTGTCGTCGTAATGGGGAGGCCGCGTTACGGGGGTATGAGCCACTCATGGTCTTACGTAATGGAAAGATTTAATTTTGAAGAAATTTAATTTCAAGGAATCACAAGCGGCAAATCGCAGGCGAAGGCTGCTAACCACGCCACCGAGCAAACTCGAGACATCGAACGCAAGCGACAACTGCGGACTGCGGGCATACCGTCAGTGACGTCGTTCTCTCCGTCGCAGCCGATTGTGTGTGTAACCTCATAACTGAGAAATACTTTAATGAACCCTCGGGATTAAAACCCAGTGATAAACACAGGGGCCGCACGTTTCAGCGTCGCTGATTAAGCATCTTCAAGGAATGAAAAATCCGACTTCCTTTTTTTTTCCTTTTTTTTTTTGTGGCTTGTGTGTAGAAAGACCGACCTCATCTTCTTTTTTTTTTTGTAGCGCTTCTTTGGTGTGGTGAGAAGCTTCGGTGGGGATGAAGATCATCCTACAATCACGCACTTTGGCCAGATATACAGGCTCGTGAGCCTAAACTGCGCGAAACGTTAAGACGACAGGAAGAAACACACGACATTTAGAAACGCTCATGGGAGTGGCTTGTTGGGCTAGTTGGTAAATGGTTATACTAGGAAAATGCCAGCAAACTAGAGAGTAGAAGAAATCAAGAGGCAGACACAGGAAGGTGGTGACAAGCCACCTTCCTGTCTCTTTGTCTATGTCTGCCTCTTGATTTTTTCTACTCTCAAGTTTGCTGGCATTTTCCTCGTATAATTTAGAAACGCAGCATCTGCGCTTCGCTGTATGCGTTTCTTCCTTTCGTGCAGTATACCCTTCTTTCAGTATTAACGAACTGGTGCGATAATTCTTATTGCTGTAGGTGGATACCGCTTTCTCGTGGTATAACTAATTCGGACAAGGGAGAACGCGAGCGAGCGTGAAACACGCGCAAACTGCCCGTCCGCTCGAGCTCAAGGCTGTGACGAGGCGTCTGCAGTGGAGCCCGATGGAACAGCGTTGCCATCTGGCGGCTGTCACAAAAGTGGCGACAGCGGCTGTAAGCGCGCGGGCGGGGAGTTTTAAGGCCCAACCACACGCGGTGAATCGTGCGCGCCTGGCTGCGCGTCACGCGTCTGCGAGGCCGTACGCGCCTGTCCTACGCGTCTAGAGAGGGCAGACGCGCAGGAAACGCGCGCGTCAAGGAGGTCTTGATCTTGGGCGTCATTTTGAGCGTACGCGACGGAAGTGGCAGCTTGTGCACCGACGTCACGTGGGCTGCATGTACACTTCCGGCGGTTCGGGAAGGTTGTTGAAATTTCAGAATCGTGCGGAGACGCCGGGAGTCGCTGCTGGTTTCGTGTCGATAGAGCACAGAGGCTATGGAGGCGATCAACAACGAAGCGCTGATCGCCTGCGTTGAGGCTCGACCTGCGCTTTGGTAGCAGGCGAAACACAAGCGCCACTACAACAAGCACTTGGCGAGGTGGTCGTGGATCGTCATGCCCAACGCTGCCGAACAGGTGTGTGCTCGGAATTTATACGGGCGTCATAGCAGAGCAGTTTCAATCGCGATCGAGCCCGATCGGGGTCGGATTTTGTGATCACGACTGCCTGCACCGCGCAATCTGCGTAGAACCGATCGTGATCGAGAAATTTGATCGCGCTCGACAGCCATCGAAAGCCTAGCTGTGTGGCACTGGCATAAGCTGCCTCTCTCATCAGCCGACTCGCAGATGTCGAAAACGCGTTTCATCTGTGCAGATGACGTTATCACAGCGCTGCAGAAGTGATGGAAGTCCCTGGGGAATAAATTTCGGCGCCTGGGAAGACGTTTCAGAAAGAAAAGAGCCGCGCCGTGCCAGTCGACGTTCACGACGACGTCATCTGGCTGTTTTTCGACCAGATGATGTTTCTGCGCTACACAATGGAGTGTAGACCGTAAGTGATCTTGAAGTTTCCATCTTAGCCGGCGCGTTAAAAATGAAACACGGGATTTTAGTGCTTTCCCTTTACCACGTTGACCGGCGATGCCGTATGTTTGTATTATAGCTGGCAATGCACCGCACTTATGGGAATCGACTCAAAATTGTGCTTACACAAGCAAGTCGACGCACAGTATGCATTATATTCAGCTTTGTCTAATTGGCGATAAAATATTTGTGCTGCATCGCGGCCCCGATTATCGCATATTTCGTTAAATGTGATCCGGTAAGGGGACATACAAGCAGTACAAGAATAGCTTTGTATATTTATTTATTTAGGTACCCACAAAGCCAGTTTGGCTTTGCAGTGGGGAGCAGAGAAAGCAGAAATACAGATACAAAATAACAAGTAAAATAGCACTTAAAAACCTAACAATAAAGCATAAGCCAGAAGTACAGAGAATATCACATACAAATTAGCAGGATGAATAAAAAGAAAAGGGCTTGCATGATGCACACACAAAAACAAAACACACAACATCCAAGTAGTTTTTTTTTTTTTTATTCTGTGCACTGATCCTAGAAGGCAGCGTGCAAGTCAATGGCCAGTATTTAACTGAGTATTGGATGTTGCTATATTCACGTGTACCTTGGGCACTTCAATGCACAGATTTAATTTTGCATTTTGTTGCTTGCCAACAGTGTGCAAATCGGTGCTTCATCACAGACCCTCAAGTATTACCTAGCTTGCTTAGGGATTCATTCAGTGTCATCATGCTGTAGGAATAAATGCGCCATAGTACTAACATCGTCAGCTGTGTAATTGATAATTCTTTTTGTGTCTGCTCAGCAGTGTCCTTACCTAATTATCAGCCTGCGGTTATTCTGCAGATCCCAGGTTCTGTGGTTACTGGTTTAAGCGAAGCTTTCACGATGTTTGTGGAGAACGCTGTTCCTGCTTAGCAAAATTTCCAAGGAAGGACTAGATGATCCAGTTTAACACATTCGCACTGTGCAAAAAATGATTATTGAAATTTTACATGCCAAAACCACGATCTAGTTACATTATTTTAATTGGTATTTGCATTACGTCCAGTACTGATCACTCGTGCAACACAGTAGCCAGTAGTCAGCTGGGATGACAATGGTTCAACGACTACATTAATATCAGTATGAGGCGAGCTATTTGGCAAGACAGTAGGAGCAGCGGTAGGAAAGTCCAGAGAAGAGGCAAAAAAAGCTTGGCTGTAAGAAACCTTCTGGAAGGGTTTGCTCGCTAAGGTCAGCTTTGCTGGGCCAAAACACCCTTTACAAGGCAGATGGCAAAAAGACAAACATTATTAGACGTAACTTCCTAAATACAAACAACAAATGCACTGACTACTACGTACACAGCTTCACACTGTGTTTAGACGTACATTCAGTTAAGAAAAACAGTTTAGAATGAGATGAAGTTTACAAACAAGTGAAAGGAAAACAAAGTTACAAGCCAAGAATGTTTCAAGTAGAAAAACTAGAACAGGAGAGAGCCTTATGCTAAAGCAAGACCTAACAGTACTACTACTCTATGTTTAGAATGTGCAAGCATAGGTCTTTCAACACGAAATTTATTAAGTGGTTTTACTGAGTAAATGTAGTGGAATGCTTCCTGCTAATTATTTCAAAACTGAAACTTTCCAAATCTCATGCACTGTTTTGAGTAGAAGTAATCAGTAGGCTTTAGGCATGCAGATTTTGTAACAACTGCTTAAATGCATCACAAGCAAAAACAGAAAAAAGATACAAAAGCTACACTTACGCGCATGCAGAAACTGTTCATTCTGGTTGTGTAGGCAAGCCACTTTTGTCCCTACAAAACTGATTCAGAGCTTCAGTGTACTCTAATAAAATCACACACTAAAACAAATGTGGACGGATTTGAGCCTTCATATATTTTTGCGTCCAGACTGGCACATTATTTACACATTGACAGTATGTGCAAACCTTATTACGCTCACATGCAGGATGTCCGCCAACCTTCCACCAGTGCCCCCATCGAGTGAGGAGGGAAGTGCTGCAGACATCTTAACAAAAAATGTGCCAGTTTTCCGATCTGGCAACACTTGAAGTGCCATCACCGTCAAGTGAAGAGTCACAAGCGCCAGCATCAACTCTGTCTTCGGCATCGCATGAGTCTGTGGAGTCTCAGGACATTTTGGAATCTCTTGAATTACCGATGTTTCAAGAAGTTCTGGTTCCTGAGGATTCTGAGGCACACCACAGCAGTCCGCAGTCAGAAGCATCGCTGGCTTCAGCAGGCAGTCGTAGGCTGGATACGTTAGGACGCATTGCTTCTGAAGCAAAGTCAAGGGGGAGGAAAAGGAAAAAAATTAGAGTCAGTTAATATTGGAGGAATTAGGCAATGTTTCAAGTGCAATCAAAACATGCAAACCACAGGACGACCTTAAACTTATGCCGTCTCTCTGCTCAAACACATTAGAGAGGTCAGTGAGGATACGCATCTGGACTTAAAAATTAAATTGATGCAAGTAGGAGAGTAATTCAAAGATTAATGTTTTTTAATGTATACTTTTTGCATAATAAAACCAAGAGACAATGAAACAAAAGGAAATCATTGATGAATTTAATTACTTTATATCGAAATGGAAAAATAAGGAGGTAAATGAAAGTATATGAAAAGGTAGCTTCCCACTAATGGGAGATGAACCCACAACCTTTGAATTATGCTTGCATTGCTTTACCAGTAGAGCTGTAGCAATGGCTATCCCTCTGCAAACTTTCTTGGGCCTGTATGTGCATGTACTAGATCTCACCCTGGTAGTGTTAGCCAGTGCTACTCGTGCAAGAACACTCCAAGAGCCTAATCTAGTTCACATAAACATTCTATGAAATTGATGGTGGAATAGCCTCCAGCTCAATTGGTTTGGTTTTAGCTCCCACCAGTGGCAAGTTATATTTTGTCCACTTTCATTTCCCTTCTCCTTGTGATGTTGACATTACAAATAAAATGACAGTTATTTTCCTTTATGCTTTATATACGTTCCCTTGTCTGTTGTCGTCATGTCAAAGCCCCTCAGCTCTTCTTTTTTGTTTATTTTACATTCTGTTGTATCCCTATTTTTGTGCGGTATTCAAGAATTTCATAAAGTTGATATCTGTGGGCCTGGTTGGCTGGCCATTGCTCCTGTAGAGATGTGTGAACATGTTTTAGCAACACACCTACGATAAAGAAGCACTGACTTGCAACTAAAGGTTTGTTGTTGCAACACAGATGTTTATCGCTTTCATCTGTGTTTACTCATTCAGCCTGTCTTGCAGCAATGAACCTTTTTGAGTTCACCACCTGTGCATGTAGAGTTTGTGCATGCATGTAGAGATGCCTGTACATGCCTGTAAATAAAAAGAAAGGTAATGTACCTTCAACCAGACCCCATTGAAAATTTCGGTTATATGCTGCAAGTTGTAAAGCCTGTCGGGGTGTTCTAGCAGCGCAAGCATTTTTCAAATTGTTTTATTATTATTAGAAGAGGTAGCACAAAGGGAAAAGTCTTGCCATCACATAGCCAGGAGGCGAGGTTCACTGCCAACATAGACAACCTCTACCTCTCCCACAACTATCATCCACAAGCCACATTCCTTGCATTTTTTTTTCTTTGTGTTCCGTGGCTCAGTTCCAGAGTTGGTTTTGCATGTTCTGCATTGGATGTTTGGCCAAAGTCTTTGTACGTAATCAGTGACATTGAAGGCAGTGTGTAAATGAGACATTTATACGTATGACCCTGCTTCTCTGGCAGGAAGCAGGGCTACCTGACGGGAGCCGTGAACAGCATGTGAGCTTTAAAAAATTTATTAAGCTGAAAAAAATGTAAGAAATTTCTGCGGCTGTCGTGCTGTTCTGCAGTTGTTTAATACTTTGCAGGCACGATCGCCACTATATGACTTACACACCACTGCAGAGTCTAGCTGCCTCAATACCCACACAGAAAGTCAAGGCAACGTCTTTTATGTCTTACCGGGATGCCAAATAGCTTGAATGCAAGTTGAAAAAAAATTAGTACGCATGTCTCAATTGTTTGAATACTAATTATGATGACATGATTTTTCTTGACAATGATCTACATGGCTGTGGGGGCCTTTTTCGGGTGACATCGGATCAAAATTCATTTGTGTAAGTTAGCTACCACCTTTGTTTAATACTACATGTGCAAGCATACCTCAGTGCATGTTTTACAGGTTGCGCAAGGTCAAAAGCACTGAGGTAGCTTTTGTGCGATGCCAGTCGATGTGCTGTCAACCTGGACGAACCTTGCACCGACGACGCGATGCTGTTCTGCGAATTGGGCGTTCGCGCGCTGAGAGTACGTTCCCCGCATTACTACTTTAACCCTTTCTCTTATGCGCGCACTTAAAAACGCTGATAAGTAATTGCTGCCCTAACGAAGATAAGTCCCCATGTCCAAACACTGGCTCCTAGTTCTACCACTGTAGATCATCGAAAGGAAAGAAGTTACTCACAGCCGTAAATTCCTTGTTCTTTACGCAGTTGAAAGACTGGCCGGACCCACCAACGTCGCTGCAGAGGCCGCAGACGCTTTCTGCGCTCCCGCCGCCTTTGCAAGAGCAGCAGCAGCAAAAGCTTCTTTCTCATGTGGTACATTGCGGGGAGAGAACGCTGATGCCGGCGAAGCAAGCGGCTAAGCAAGAGCTCGGCAGCAACGTCGTGCGTGGTCGCGCGCAGATGTCAGCTGCAGTTGTGAGCAAGCAGACGCTATCGCGCGTGATGTTGATAATTGATGTAGCTTTTCTTGCCATAAGGATGTATAGATACGAACAGCGTGCATTTCTCAACTTAAAAACAATGTACTAGCTCTAACATTGATAAATTAAATAAAAATGGCTAGCCATAATGAAATTAAAGATAAACTTTTCTCAAAGCCAAAGACGACTGTTTCCGCCATCGCTGGGCCGCTGGTCTGTCGCCCTGTGCTACGCGCAGCGAAGCGCGCACGTGTGCGCGTATCGTGTGGCTGGACGCCCTTCCCTTCATCACCCGCGTACGCGCACGCAGACGCGTACGCTTACGTGTACGCGTAGCGAGACGCGTATCCCGGGCTGCGTGTGGTTGGGCCTTTACAACTGAAGCTAGTCTAGTAACGTTGGCTGAACCATAGCCGAACCATGCACACCCCTCTACCTCGCGAGCGTTGAATGACAACCTTGCATTTCTTCTCGGTGAGAAGCTCAAGTGGGACTTCGCGAACGCTTCCCTTCTTGAGGTACGGCACTTAATCTTGGGGGACTGCACTTAAGAGGGAAGAACGCACGCTATGGCCGACGTTGAAAAAGCAGCCGGCTTAATTTTGTTATGGGTTGGTAGAATTTTATTTTTCCAGACAATTATTGTTCTGAAGCTGACTGTTTCTGCAGATGTATTAAAAATTGAAAATGAAGGTCATATAGGGTAACTTGCGTGATTAGTCCATTTTACACTAGAACATCTTTTAGCACTTACCGCTCTGAAAGACAAAAATTCGCTTCTGGGCGCCCAGCGCAAGCTAATGCTGAAGTCTATTCTTGTGAAGTAGTATTTTAGTATTTATATGGACGTTCAAAGCGCGACGGTTATGATGTTACCGGTCTTCAGGCGCCCGAAGCAGGGCAAAACTATGACCTGCAACGCCTTGGCTTTTGGTACCGCGGAATGCAGTAATAACGAATGTCGGAAGGCGACCGCAAAACCTTTATGGTGCTCAGTACTTTATCTCCGTTTTATGAAGCGGAAGCACAGAATATTATAAACCAGTTTTCTCAAAGCAAGCAATAATCGCCGTAAAGCAAATCAGCTGACTTTTTTTTTACTTTGCATTCGCTTTGATGCAATGTCGTATTTGTTTTATTTAATCTGGAGCAGCCGTCGGTAGGAGGGAGGGACGAAAGCATGCGAATGGGGGCGCAAACACCATTTTTATTTTTGGCAGAATAATTTCTCAGAAGGTTGACGCTTGCAACCAATTCAGCCTTTCTCGGTCTTTGACCTGTGCACTTTCTTAGGTCAACATTCGCTCTCACTAAATAACAGCTCTATTTCGCATCGTGTTGGATGTTTGAGAGGCAGCGTTCCAGCCCCGTTTTGCTGAGTTTTGGCTCATTTTCTTCCTTTTAAGAAAGATTGTGACGCTACTGCGCTGACATGTTCCGGCTTAGGGCGTGCTGTTTCTATCGCAGAGTCCACGAACCTGATTATCTCGTCAGAAAGCTAGCTGGTGGCATTTCAATAGCAGGGTGTGGCAAATCGCGCCGCATGCCACAACGCCCGCCTGATGCCCGCGTGTGGTCGGGCTAAAAATTGCACGTTTCTCACTCTGGCGCACAAATTTCGGTGGAGGAGCACCTGCCGTGTAAACTGAAATTTGTGCACCAGCGTGTTACATATGTAGTTTTTAACACGAACGGACGCGTGCAACATACGCGCGGTGCAACTTGCAGCTCGAGCGTAAATCGGCCCTAAGGCGGTGCTTCAGATGTGTAACTGGCCACTAAAGCGGGCTGCCGGCACCGCCCTCCTCTATTATCACACCGTTCCCTTCGTGTAGCGCAAGATAATTCTTTTCGAACTGGGCTGACGTCACCGCAGGCTCATTTAACGCAGTCGAACCTTCAAAACATTAAATTCTGATAACACTTATGTTTAAAGTTACCTATTACTTTAAACATTCTAGCAGCCCTCCGTCAATAATTAGGCCCCGGCTTGGATTTGAATCATGTTTATATATACAAAGCAAATAATTTTGGGCCGACCTCTCGGGGAGATGATCCACAGGCTACTCTCGGCGACCCCGGGTGCCTTTTCCGATAGATGAACACAAAAATAAAAAAAAACGAAGTGAACCCTGAACACACACAAAGCAAGGCAGACCGCCTATATTCAGCCTGGTGACAGAGTAACCTAACACGGAGAGCTGTGACTTGAATACTACCCAGCCGAATTTTGAGCTGGCGACCAAGTTGTCCCACAGCGTGCCAGGCCTATGACTCTCACGACAATTCACCTCGCGTGAATAACGGCGGTAACGATCCTTAGGCGTCTGGCCTCTGGGTATGCTGTTCTCAACAGCTGCTTCAATGAAGAGAAGTTCTCATGTGGATCGGTTTATAGTACAAGGAACATGGTATGCCAAAAAACTTTAGACTTAGGAGGGATTCCGCGATTGTGAAGAGCTGACTTCTCATGGTTGAGTGCTAGCTCCTTAGAGGTAGTTCAGTCAGTTTAAGTAGGTTTAGAAAACGGGTGTAGCATTGTCAGAAAATCAGGATTGCATTCCAGAGATCTTGTATTGTCCTATTTTTTCTCACGTTGACTTCTCTTTCACTCATTATTGCGTGTTTTCTCTTATGTCTTAAAAGTTAAGCATGTGGCTACAGGGAAAAAGATGCACAAACACAAGAATACAATAGATTTCCCCTAGATAGCTTGTTCATAGGACGTCTTGGCGAGGCTTGTATTGGATAGTAATAGCGAACATACGCAGGGTGCTACCCACCAATTGCTGGTCCTTCTCAAACGTCCACTGCACTAAGTCCTCCTGTGGCCACAGATACCACTCAAGCCATGCGGTAGTCCCTTTTTATTAATGAGACTCTTTAAAATAATCGTTATAGGACAGGTATGCTCAGATAATTTCAACCAGAGAGCCGGCAGGTTCACTAAATGTGATTTCACCGCATAACAACAACAAAAAAAAAATATTCTGTCGAAGAGCTCATAGAGATAACTAAACAAATTAAGGCCTCTTCACCTTAAGTGATTCTGCAAAAGATCATCATATACAAAATAGGGCATGTTCAGATTAGGTGACTTCGCCAAAAAGACATGTTACAAAAGAGCTATCCGGGCAGGTTCACAAGATGTGATCTCGTCAGGATACCAAGGCACAAAACAACTCCCAGAGTAGTCGCTTTTTATGAAGGAGACTCGCTGAAATAATCGTGCTAGACATGCACGCCCAGGCGATTTCAACTAGAGAGCCGGCAGGTTCACAGAATGTGATTTCGCCGGATAACAAAAAAAAAAATCTGTCCGAGAGCCCATAGAGACGATCTTAAAAATGTAGGCATGTTCACCTTAAGTGATTCCTCAAAAGATCATCATATACAGAATAGGGCATGTTCAGATTAGGTGACTTCGCCAAAAAGACATGTAACAAGAGAGCTATCCCGGCAGGTTCACAAGATGTGATCTCGTCAGGATACCAAGGCACAAAACAACTCCCAGAGTAGTCGCTTTTTATGAAGGAGACTCGCTGAAATAATCGTGCTAGACATGCACGCCCAGGCGATTTCAACTAGAGAGCCGGCAGGTTCACAGAATGTGATTTCGCCGGATCACACACAAAAAAAAAAATCTGTCCGAGAGCCCATAGAGACGATCTAAAAAATGTAGGCATGTTCACCTTAAGTGATTCCTCAAAAGATCATCATATACAGAATAGGGCATGTTCAGATTAGGTGACTTCGCCAAAAAGACATGTAACAAGAGAGCTATCCCGGCAGGTTCACAAGATGTGATCTCGTCAGGATACCAAGGCACAAAACAACTCCCAGAGTAGTCGCTTTTTATGAAGGAGACTCGCTGAAATAATCGTGCTAGACATGCACGCCCAGGCGATTTCAACTAGAGAGCCGGCAGGTTCACAGAATGTGATTTCGCCGGATAACACAAAAAAAATCTGTCCGAGAGCCCATAGAGACGATCTAAAAAATGTAGGCATGTTCACCTTAAGTGATTCCTCAAAAGATCATCATATACAAAATGGGGCATGTTCAGATTAGGTGACTTCGCCAAAAAGACATGTTACAAGAGAGCTATCCCGGCAGGTTCACAAGATGTGATCTCGTCAGGATACCAAGGCACAAAACAACTCCCAGAGTAGTCGCTTTTTATGAAGGAGACTCCCTGAAATAATCGTGCTAGACGTGCACGCCCAGGCGATTTCAACTAGAGAGCCGGCAGGTTCACAGAATGTGATTTCGCCGGATAACACAAAAAAAAATCTGTCCGAGAGCCCATAGAGACGATCTAAAAAATGTAGGCATGTTCACCTCAAGTGATTCCTCAAAAGATCATCATATACAGAATAGGGCATGTTCAGATTAGGTGACTTCGCCAAAAAGACATGTTACAAGAGAGCTATCCCGGCAGGTTCACAAGATGTGATCTCGTCAGGATACCAAGGCACAAAACAACTCCCAGAGTAGTCGCTTTTTATGAAGGAGACTCGCTAAAATATACGTGCTAGACATGCACGCCCAGGCGATTTCAACTAGAGTGCCGGCAGGTTCACAGAATGTGATTTCGCCGGATAACACAAAAAAAGAAATCTGTCCAAGAGCCCATAGAGACGATCTAAAAAATGTAGGCATGTTCACCTTAAGAGATTCCTCAAAAGATCATCATATACAGAATAGGGCATGTTCAGATTAGCTGACTTCGCCAAAAAGACATGTAACAAGAGAGCTATCCCGGCAGGTTCACAAGATGTGATCTCGTCAGGATACCAAGGCACAAAACAACTCCCAGAGTAGTCGCTTTTTATGAAGGAGACTCGCTGAAATAATCGTGCTAGACATGCACGCCCAGGCGATTTCAACTAGAGAGCCGGCAGGTTCACAGAATGTGATTTCGCCGGATAACACAAAAAAAAATCTGTCCAAGAGCCCATAGAGACGATCTAAAAAATGTAGGCATGTTCACCTCAAGTGAGTCCTCAAAAGATCATCATATACAGAATAGGGCATGTTCAGATTAGGTGACTTCGCCAAAAAGACATGTAACAAGAGAGCTATCCCGGCAGGTTCACAAGATGTGATTTCGTCAGGATACCAAGGCACAAAACAACTCCCAGAGTAGTCGCTTTTTATGAAGGAGACTCGCTGAAATAATCGTGCTAGACATGCACGCCCAGGCGATTTCAACTAGAGAGCCGGCAGGTTCACAGAATGTGATTTCGCCGGATAACACAAAAAAAAAATCTGTCCAAGAGCCCATAGAGACGATCTAAAAAATGTAGGCATGTTCACCTCAAGTGAGTCCTCAAAAGATCATTATATACAGAATAGGGCATGTTCAGATTAGGTGACTTCGCCAAAAAGACATGTAACAAGAGAGCTATCCCGGCAGGTTCACAAGATGTGATCTCGTCAGGATACCAAGGCACAAAACAACTCCCAGAGTAGTCCCTTTTTATGAAGGAGACTCGCTAAAATATACGTGCTAGACATGCACGCCCAGGCGATTTCAACTAGAGAGCCGGCAGGTTCACAGAATGTGATTTCGCCGGATAACACAAAAAAAAATCTGTCCAAGAGCCCATAGAGACGATCTAAAAAATGTAGGCATGTTCACCTCAAGTGAGTCCTCAAAAGATCATCATATACAGAATAGGGCATGTTCAGATTAGGTGACTTCGCCAAAAAGACATGTAACAAGAGAGCTATCCCGGCAGGTTCACAAGATGTGATCTCGTCAGGATACCAAGGCACAAAACAACTCCCAGAGTAGTCCCTTTTTATGAAGGAGACTCGCTAAAATATACGTGCTAGACATGCACGCCCAAGCGATTTTGAACTAGAGAGCCGGCAGGTTCACAGAATGTGATTTCGCCGGATAACAGAAAAAGAAGAAATCTGTCCAAAAGCCAACAGAGATGATAAAAAATTAAGGCATGTTAACCTTAAATGATTCCGCGAAAAATTATATGCGAAGCACATGTCAACTGATTTCGTCAAAATGAAATTCAACAAAAGTGCTACCCCAGCAGATTCAAAAATGCGATTACTTGCACCATAAACCAATCCACATGAGAACATCTGCACATCGAAGCAGTGGTTGACAACAACATACAGGGGCCTTCTCGCCTCATTTATGCTTTAAAGCCCCCTTCATTTAGTCCCAGCAGCAGCTTTGCCTATTCTCATAGTATCTTCACCAGTCTCAAAGACAAGGTCGGGTTTCAGTGTGGTACCATTGCGAGATGTTAAGCGAAGTTCTTCCCGAAAAAGAACATTGTTCGCGAAAAAAATTATGGGATATTTTTCTGGTACCGAGATGTAGGGTCTCGGCTCTGATTGTTACTGACGCACCCTGTTGGACGAAGATTTCCCCGAAGACGACGTGCCGTGATAAAATGACCGTCATCTAAGAGCTTGGAGTCATCGCACAACAAAGCGAGTGTGAGCGAGTAAGTCATTGTTAGAATATTGCTTCGACGCGCTGCAGGAGCGAACGATGATGAGAGGACTGACGACTGACTGATAAGAAGACTGGGTCCAACTGTACGAACGGGTGAGCATCGGCAAGTACTGGGACCCGACTCTGAGGCTAGCGAACATCATATCTCACTTGGCGGGCACAGCACAAGTGCAGTTTTTGAACCACGAACAGGAACTTACGTGCTGGGAGGTATATAAGTAAAATGGGTGGGAGGGGCTCATAGATTTGTTCGGCAAACCCATCGGACGCCGTCGTGCTGCGCATAAAGAACTTGCATGCCGTGTTCAGACATGCATCGAGTCCTATGTGAAGAACATGTAGGACGTGCACGCGCTGTGTCGCAAAGTCGATGACACAATGCCGGGAACGGAAGATGTTGCACATATCCTCAAACTATCGCGGATGATGCACTTACGTTTCTGGCTTTTAAGAACTCATCCACAGTGCAAAACAACATAAAGGAATGCCAACGCTATGAAGAAGCAAGAAGTCACCGCGTTACTCCGAATTTCACACGTCAACCTGCGAGGACCTCCGTCTCCCACCCGTTCCTGCTGCATCCGACAATATTGAGTGCATCATCCGCCGCGAGATTGAACCTGCCTCCCCGTTCCCCTTCAGGTACGTAACCCCGACGAGTCCCATGCAACCATTTCCCTCATCCATACCGTTGTGCGCCAAGAACTAGCAAGCGCAGGATCACAGAAAACCTTGGCTAGTCAACGAACCTGGCAATGGCCCGCCAGCCGCACCTGAGTTATGCAGACGTCCAATCTTTCACCTTCGTAAGCAGAATGGCGCACTTCCGATGACAGACCCATCTGCTTCTGCTGTGCATGTGTTGGACACATTTCCCACCATTGTCACAGTCCTTGGAACTCGCAGCATTTACCCAGTTGTCGAAACATCCGACGTCCAGGTGGTATTTCCCGAGTGCCGGTACACAATGACGACGACAGCGCTTCGCCATCATTGCCAGCAAGCTCAAACCGCTCCCCTTCGACATCCCTACACCTCCCGCACTTACCTCCGTGTCGTCACCCGCCTTCTCCCTCATACTCACGCCGCTCATCGGAAAACTGCGGGCGCAGCTCCGACAGGTCAGCCTGCTACGACGACCCGACCCGAAATTCCTCTGCTAAGACTTCCTGGACATCACAACCTCATCAACGTAGACGTGGACGGAATACCTGTCATCGCACTCACTGAAACCGGCCCGCATATATAGGTCATGAACTCAAACATTCCTATTGGTCTGTAGAAAGCTTTTACCCCTGCTTCGATTGCTGTATTCCATGTAGCCGATGGTGCGACTCTGGCTGTTGCTGGCTTGTGTAGAGTGTGTCACTGTTGCCGTACACCACACTTCAGTTTTGTTTTACGTCTTCGATCAGTGCCTAACTGCAGTCATCTCAGGACTTGTTTTTTCTCTCGGCA
Source organism: Dermacentor andersoni (assembly GCF_023375885.2). NCBI lineage: Eukaryota > Metazoa > Arthropoda > Arachnida > Ixodida > Ixodidae > Dermacentor > Dermacentor andersoni. The sequence goes on from NC_092817.1 coordinate 218,610,198, forward strand.
CATTCGGCTCTTATTGACTGCTCTACAGGGGTAGCAAGCTTGCCTTACCTCATGCCGTCGAGCCTTCTGACACTGCGCGGAGTCGGCTGTGTACTGCCGATTACATTCGTCTACCACAACTAGCCGGGACGTACATCGACGTCTTTCCTGGTCCCCCTGTGGACGACAGTCATCACATCGTGTCGCCCAACGCTACCGTCCTCTGTTCGCAGGATGTCATGTTCCCGCACTTGATCATCAGTATAAAGGAGAGCGCCGCATGTCTCCTTATTGTGAATTTTGCAAACCTAGATCCAGCCTCCGGCTATCATGTTCCCCTCTTAACTGAGCCTGCTCCGCCGCCTCCTGCTGCTATTGATTGGAACCCCGTGATGTTAGATAACACAATGAAGATGATGAAGTTTTACAAAAGGAAGTTGACAAAATGCTTGCAAGGGATATTATCGAACCTTCTTCCAGCTCATGAACGTCTTCTGTCGTGCTCGTTAGAAAGAAGGACAACAGCTGGCGCTTCTGCATCGACTACTGCAATCTTAGCCAAGTAACAAAAAAGACCTCTACCCCTTACCTCGGATAGATGACGCCCTTGACTGTCTCAGTGGTTCCAAGTATTTTTCTTTGATGGATTGACCTTCGTTCCGGGTATTGGCAGATTGCAGTCCACGACACGGATCGTGAGAAGATGGTGTTTATTACACTTGACGGGCTCCATCAGCTTAAAAGTTATGACGAAACTCATTTTGAGAAACCGGCCGCCATTATGCATCACATATTAGACCCTTGCCCATTTTTTCTTGCTAATAAATTGGGTGCGCACTTGATTTATACTTCATTTACAGGTTTACTGTAATTTCTAAGTTAGTTTTCCACTTTGGACACATAGAAACTGCGTGCGCGCGTGAATTAGGGGTGCGTAGACTCGGGCAAATGCTGCCAGCGTGCTCTGCCGTTATTTGAATCCTTGCATAATTCGATAAATTTTGTCCCATCAGGGTCGAATTAACCGAAGTGGACTGTGTACGCTCTTGCAACAAAATTAATGGAATACCAACTTGACAAATCAGCAGCTTTTTCTTGAACGTAACATAATTGGGTAACCATCTTCTCAACATCACAGATGTTGTTTGCTGTGATGCAGAGCAATGTCAGCACTACATTATTTTTTTTCCTAATGCATATATCACTATTTACACCTACGTGATGCGCGAGGAATGCAATGCAGTACCCCATTGTCATATTCACTTCCGTGCAGTTACTAAACAAGAACAAAGCTTTTGTTCACTCAACGCTGGCAGACGCTGCATACATAATATTTATATACATGACGGTTTTCACTTGAGCCTGAAGTAAAAATTAGGCAGGTACCATGATAATCATCATCGCTATCAACGTCATCATCATCATCATCAGCCTGGTTAAGCCCACTGCAGGGCAAAGGCCTCTCCCATACTTATCCAACTACCCCGCTCATGTACAAATTGTGGCCGTGTCGTCCCTGCAAACTTCTTAATCTCATCCACCCACCTAAATTTCTGCCGCCCCCTGCTACGCTTCCCTTCCCTTGGAATCCAGTCCGCAACCCTTAATGACCATCGGTTATCTTCCCTCCTCATTACATGCCGTGCCCATGCCCATTTCTTTTTCTTGATTTCAACTAAGATCACATTAACTCGCGTTTGTTCCCTCACCCAATCTGCTCTTTTCTTATCCCTTAACGTTACACTCATCATTCGTCTTTCCATAGCTCGTTGCGTCGTCCTCAATTTAAGTAGAACCCTTTTCGTAAGCCTCCAGGTTTCTGCCCCGTACGTGAGTAGTGGTAAGACACAGCTGTTATACACTTTTCTCTAGAGGTATAATGGCAACCTGCTGTTCTTGATCTGAGAATGCCTGCCAAACGCACCCCACCCGATTTTTATTCTTCTGATTGTTTCAGTCTCATGATCCGGATCCGCAGTCACTACCTGACCTAAGTAGATGTATTCCCTTACCACTTCCAGGGTCTCGCTACCTATCGTAAACTGCTGTTCTCTTCCGAGTCTATTAAACATTACTTTAGTTTTCTGCAGATTAATTTTTAGACCCACCCTTCTGGTTTGCCTCTCCAGGTCACTGAGCATGCCTTGCAATTGGTCGCCTGAGTTACTAGTAAGGCAATATCATCAGCGAATCTCAAGTTACTAAGTTATTTTTCATTAACTTTTATCCCCAATTCTTCCCAATTCAGGTCTCTGAATACCTCCTGTAAACACGCTGTGAATAGCACTGGAGAGATCGTATCTCCCTGCCTGACGCCTTTCTTTATTGGGATTTTGTTGCTTTCTTTATGGAGGACTACGGTAGCTGGGGAGCCGCTATCTTTCAGTATTTTTACCTATGGCTCGTCTACACCCTGATTCCGTAATGCCTCCGTGACTGCTGAGGTTTCGACTGAATCAAACGCTTTCTCGTAATCAATGAAATCTATATATAAGGGTTGGTTATATTCCGCGCATTTCTCTATCACCTGATTGATAGTGTGAATATGGTCTATTGTTGAGTAGCCTTTATGGAATCCTGCCTGGTCCTTTGGTTGACAGAAGTCTAAGGTATTCCTGATTATATTTGCGATTACCTTAGTAAATACTTTGTAGGCAACGGACAGTAAGCTGATCGGCCTATAATTTTTCAAGTCTTTGGCGTCCCCTTTCTTATGGATTAGGAATATGTTAGCGTTCTTCCAAGATTTCGGTACGCTCGAGGTCATGAGGCATTGCGGATACAGGGTGGCCAGTTCCATAATATTCATATATTAATACCAATAATAATAAGAAATTGACACGAGCACTTGTTTATCTTTATCAGGCGGCCAGGTTTCACCCCCTAACTACAGTTGCCGCACAGCGCAGGACGCGCCTGCATGTATCGGAAGTTTCTTGAATGTTATCGATGATTCTATCCGCTGTCTGTCACCGCACCTTGTGTAATCTGATTCCACGTAGGCGCGACGCACTTTGTGGAAGACGCGCGGGTCCCAGCGATTACTCTGGAACGTTTGACAACTGCTGTATAAAAGCCGACGCGCTTGACCCTCTGATCAGGTTTCCAACGATCGCCGAGTGTGTTCGCCGCTGTCGTTGTTCTTTGAGTGTAGCCTGCTTTTGAGAGCACAAGTTCCCCCAATAAAACGCTAGCTTCATTAACCACAGTTTTGCTGCCTCCTTCACAGTCACTACTACGTGACAATATACCTTCACGAATTGTACAAACAAGGTAGGCAGAATTCATTAGTTTTGTAACACACGCATATTTATTATCTTTTATTAAAGGGAAAACTTCAGGGAAAAATCTGCCTTAACGAGACTTTCCTAAATTTTGATTGAGGAGCAAAAACTGGTAATTATCAGGCTTTACGCGAAAATGAAGGACGCTAACCATGTTTAGGTTTGACAGTATGAACGCCTCTTATATTAAGAACAGCGAAGGCAGTGAAAACAAGCGAGTACTCAAAATTAAGGAATTCACACCTACTGCAAAGAATGTAAGTACTAGTAAAATAGTACTAGTTACATACATTTAGTTATATATATAATAAATAACGAACAGTATTAGATTGCACACAGAGGTTAGTGATATGAGCAGGAATTGAATCTTTAGCGTCAAGAATTCAAGATAAATCAGGATAAGTTAGTCTTCTGATCTCAGACTGATATAGAAGAAAGCGCCAGTCATTGCCAAGGAGCAGAGCACCTCGGCTGCTGTGTAACAATCAAGGCCAAGCAGGGCCCCAGCACACACCTGCATTGAGCCGCTCTCGGTCGGCCTTGAACAGACTCAAGTCGCCGGCAGTGGTCACAAGCCGATCCTGCAGTTCCCGGTGCTCTCGGCGACACCGCTCAGCTTCGGCCGCCAGTTTCTTCTGCAACAGATAGAGGCACCGGAGTGGCTCACTCGCTCCACACTGCCTAGAGCGACAGGCTGAGTGCTAGGATGGGACTGCAGCCCAATATATTCTTCTTGTACCAAGCAGGTGCAGTGATACAGTGACCGCATGACACACCTTCGTAACCCCAGTCTGCTTAAGAGGGGTGCGAATAATCGAATACCCAAATATGAATCGAATAACGAATGTTCGAATAAAATTAAATTCACAAATCAAACATCTACTATTTGAATTATCAAATATTTGGCACACTCTATGAAAGACCCGGCCGTCGTCGGTGCTTTGATGCGCGCAAGCTTTTCGCGAGGCACGGTCTCTGTTTGTACAAGTTTGTCGTGGAGGACAGGACCAATCAAAATGGTAATATAACGCAGGCAGACAGAACAGCAACAAACACAGCTAATATGGAATGCTCAAAAGCGTGTGGGAAGATCGGGTGATTCGGCCACCGGAAGACACGAAGCTAGCATCGAACACGAATATTCATGGGCATATCTTCGTGCAGTTCGGATATTTCTGTCCACACGTGAGCCGAGCAGAGACAAACTCACTGCGCATACTCACAGTAGTTGCTGGTTGTTCACCCACATAGTAACACTGCCTAGCACGTTAGGCCTAATCGGTGCTGCTTTGGTGGGTGTCGGTGATTAAAGTGACATATGGTGTCGAATCGATCCAGATCTATTCGCAACGACTGCACGACACTTGGAAAGCTAACGAACCACCTTGCCAACGAAAGTGACTGTGCAGGACGGCGCAGTTACCAACCTTTCGTTCCCGGTACCATTCGTAGACGCACGTTGCAGTCTCTTCTCGTCGCTCCAAGCGACTCATAAGAAGAGATGCACTTGCGTCTTTCTCGTGAATTGGTATTACCGAGCAAACGATAACCTACGCAACCCACCTGCTGTAAAGATGGGAGAACTCTTCTGTTTTCTGGAGGAACTAGAAACTATAAAGCGACACTCTCCAAGCAATAGAAGATTGCCATGATACACATTATGGTCAGAGTCCTCCCCACCACGCTACGCTATAGGAGAGGTTCGTATACTGCTGCTGCCACGATGCGGCGCCGCTGTGCGTCATAGGGCATCGTTCGCATACCGAAACGCTTGTGCGTTGCAAGACTAGCTGGTTAATATGCTGCGCTCTGTTCACGTGCTTCGCTCTTTTTGCGTACATGAGCATTGATGAGAATGTTTTGATGGACAGCCACGCTGCTACAGCTGCTGTCGGCTGCAAATCGCACCTTGTAAACACCACTGCAGAAGTAGTTCAGTTTTTTTCATAAGACCCGCTTGCATTTTTTCACCAGGGAGAAAAACAAGCAGACGCGAGCAAAGGGGCGAGCTTCGTGTCCAGCAGCCAATTAAAACCAGTTTTAAAACGAAACCAGCCAGTTAAAAGGGGCACCAGTTTGAAGGGGCGTGGTAGGAAGCACTATTATCGCGTAAGAGCGACCACTTAGGAAAAACTGCAATGCCAACCAAGAAAAAGGGTGTTGCAAGGCCTGAGCAGGGCATTGATGATAAAAGACACATTTGTTTCACGCTTTTATGTGGGCTTTGTTGCAACCTCAATTTGCGTCATACCAGCGTAGCAAAGTTCACATCACAGCAATAGCGCTTTCACCCCTTACTACCGACCACGACAATCTACAGAAAGGATAGCATTAGAATGCCGTTATATACCAGATTTAGAACCATATGCATTGCTTTACTTTCCATTGTCATTTTGTCTTGGCTATTGATAAGCTACGATTCTTGAACTGCATGTGCTTTTAATTTTAAGTCAATAAGAAGATTATCAGCACTCTGTTGCTAGCTATATTTGCATTATGATTTGTTAAGCAAGTAATGTACGCATGATTAGGTAACAGCTGAAGAACTAGAACGGTGGTATCTCTAACAGGCCAATTTTAAAAGAACTGTATCACTTAAAAATGGGAAAGCTGGTATATTAGTGTTGTGGCTATTTGTGTTCGTTTAAGAGCGTTTATGAAATGCTCATTATTTACGCTTTCTTTTGCATAGAAAAAATCGATTATACATTCTGTATTTACAGCCATTCGTTTGCTGGTGTTTTCTGCCCCCCAATGCACAACGGCATATTTGATGTTCTTTCTTTCGCTTCTTATATCAGTGTTATGATTTCAACAAGCTTCTTGCATTGTGAATGGTAGGCCATTCGTGACTGGATCCCTATCTGGGCTGTCTGTACGTCGCTTATTTTACATAAATAAATGATTGTACTTGCATGTGGTTTTTGCACCAACACATCTTATTTATTTTTCTGATTAAATTCCAAAACTGTTTCTTTTTCGATTATTTTACCATGATAAGAATATCAGGACTGGCGATTAGATTATTTTGACCTCTTGTTAAGAGTCTCGCATTAAGAATGAAAATACCTAGTTTTCTTATTTTTGCGTCGAAACCGTGAGCAGCGTGAATAAGTGCTGGGATTACTGACGCTTCTAAACGACTGCTTGCTAAGACAAGACAAAAACTAGACCGCCTTGTAAAAGTCGCCTTTAGGTATGTAGATGACTAATTTTCTTGCAGCCTCCTTCTTCGGTAATAGTAGCAACTTGACCAAGCATATTCTAGGTGTTTTCAAAAAAAACGGCGGGGGTTTTGGACTTTACGTGCGAGGTTCCTCGGGACCACTCGTAGCGATTTTTAGACATTATTATTAGACAACTGTGAGATCATATTTGCTGAGTATACTAACCACGAAGCGTTAAGCTCTTCCTTAATTACGCCTCTAGTCCCTCTAAACTGGTAAAGAGAGTGATTGCTTTGTCCATCATTAGCGCCGCGTTAACAAAATCTAGTTCAAACATCGCAGAGAACAGCATAAAATAACAACATAAAAGCATAAAAGGCTACTTTCGACCGGATTCCAAAGGTTCGACATTTCGTCAGTTTGCGAAAAAAATTGTTGCAAGAAAGTAAAAAATAAGCGGGACCAGGAAATGCCAGAAGGGCAAAAAAGAAAGGAACAGGCAGCAGTTACCCCATATATGCGCAAAGTTTCACGTGGGCTAAAAGGAATAGGGTCACGATATGATGTCGAGGTAGTGCTGTCAGCCCCTTGGAAGATTGGACATATTTGCAGGATGACGGGCGAACACCTTAGTGGGACATCAAATAAATACAGATGGTCATGCGCGGTAAAACATGAAAACAAAAATAAATTTGTGATCTGCTGTGTGGGGGCCGTCTATCGAATACCTTTATCATGCGGCCGCAGTTATATTGGGCAAAGGGTGCGTTGTATGAACCAAAGACTAGGGGAACACAAAAGTGGCTTAGATAAAGGAAGAACTTCTAACATGAGTGTTGCAATGCAATAGCTGTGGATGTAAGCCTCAGTGTGCTGGATCGCCACCACCATAGGGAAATGCGAGAAATATCAGAGGTACATTTTATTCAGACATTTGGAGGCAGATGCGTTAGTCAACCATGACTGGTGTTACACGATAAGGAGCTCGGGTTAAAAAAAAAATATTTATCTTATTTATTTATTTTTCATACCCTCAGGGTCAGAGGCATTAGAGAGGGGAGTGGTACAAAAGAAAATATGGTTCATGGGAAGCAAACGAAACTCAGCGATTAATATGGACAAAACACAATGCCAGAATACAAGAGGTTTCTTTCTATACAATGTTAGCTGCTGTGTAACAAAATATGAAATTCCTGGTTATACAATGTTAGCTGAATTTTCGCGAAAAGGGCTGTTATCAGCAGTATTTATGATATCAGCGGGAAGGTGGTTCCAATTTATACAAGTGCGAGGAAAAGAGACTTGGAAGAATGCTTTGTGTGGCATAGATAGGTCCGAACTCTATGACAGTGATCAACATGCTGCGATACATAGTGGAGTCTTGTAAAGAATTGCGTGTGCAGTGTAGGATGATGATAAATCCTATGAAGGAATGCTAGACGTGCAATTCTACGTCGAACCGACAGCAAAGGAAGACTAAGGTTATGTTTCATGGAAGAAATGCTCGCAGTTCTATTATAGTTACAAAAGATAAATCGAACTCAGTTATTTTGGACAAGTTCTTAAGGTATTTTCAGGTTATCTTGCCCAGGATCCCACACAGAAGTAGCATATTCTAATTTACGACGTATTAGAGTTTTATAGAGTAGGTATCGGTCACCTACTAGAAGTGAGCTAGCGAAGTTACGGTGCAAGTAGCCTAACGTACGGTTCGTGTTGTTAATAACGTATTCAGTATGAATTGACCATGACAGGCTTGTAGTGACATGGACACCTAAGTACTTGTAAGAGTTAACTGTTTCTAAAGGAACGCTGTTCAAGTGGTAAGTGGTATGTTGGCGAAGAACATTGGATATATGTAGTACTTTACATTTGTTAATATTTAGTTCTATTCACCACGAGTTACACCAATTAGATCCATGGTAGAGTGTATAAGCGCGACTGGACGAGGACGAAGAAAGAAACAGATACACAGACACAGCGCTTCACTTTCAACTATAGATTTTATTTTCGCACGCGTCGATAAATATATACCGTGCGAGCGGAAACAAACGTAACAGCAAAAAAAGAACATTGAGTGGTACATTTCGTTGAACCGGACACGTGTGCAAGGCAACGGAGAAAAGAAAAAACATGTAGTACAATCGTCACAAAGACAGACCAAGGAATCGTATCTCCTTTTCCGATAGTGACACGGAAGGCTTGCTTACGCACTCATTCTCTAAAGTGCTGTCCCCTTTGTCTTTGACACATGAAATCCCCATAGGCAATTTCATAAGGTTTTTAGACTTGGGATTGTACTTTTATCCACAAATGACATGCTGGAGTTATCAGCCGAGAGGCAATAAGCCAGTCCTACCATTTCATTCCGCTCATTCAAAACTTGTAAAACGCGCAGTAGTGACATCATGTTTGAACAATTCTTTGACGAAGTCATGTGACCACAAAATGGAAGCCAGTTTCAAAGAGCAGGCCAAGCGCCTGGCAGATTCTGGTTACCCGATGCGCATGCTAACTTCTGTCGCGGAGGGCTTAAGCAAAAAGTGCAAAAACGCGTCGAATGCAAGCAGTACCAACGCTAGAGCGAAGAAAGTTGCTGTGGTACCGTACATTCATTGCATTTCACATAATCTCAGAAGAATAGCGGCGAAATCGGGAGTGGACGTGGTTTTCTCTGCCCCTGAGCGTCTACAGAAGCTGTGCAAACAGGTTAACAGAGAAAATAACAAAAGGCACTCATGTTCTACCCAACATCGCAAACAATTTGTAACCTGTACTCATAACGTTGTCTATGCCATCTCACTTTCATGCGGAGGTACGTACATTGGTCAAACCGGCAGATGCATCAACGAGAGATTAAAGGAGCATCAATACAACGTCACTAAGGTAATCTCGGGCCATTTGGGTATTCACTGCCGAGATTGTTCCTGCAAGCCCATGTTTCAAAGCACTTCCGTTCTGTATAAGGCTCATAGCAGGATGACGAGGGAGATTGTAGAGGCCTACGAGATAGCAAAATTAGAGCAAAAGTGCGTAAGCAAGCCTTCGGTGTCACTATTGGAAAAGGAGATACGATTCCTTGGTCTGTCTTTGTGACGATTGTACTACATGTTTTTTCTTTTTTTTCCATTGCCTTGCACACGTGTCCGGTTCAACGAAATGTACCACTCAATGTTCTTTTTTTGCTGTTACGTTTGTTTCCGCTCGCACGGTATATATTTATCGACGCGTGCGAAAATAAAATCTATAGTTGAAAGTGAAGCGCTGTGTCTGTGTATCTGTTTCTTTCTTCGTCCTCGTCCAGTCGCGCTTATACACTCTTCCATGGATTCTAACCAACTAGCCCGCCAACGTGTTTTAACCAATTAGATATTGCGTCAAGGTCGAGTTTCAACCTGTTAACGTCGGTTTCATTGGTTGTTTTGCGAAAAATAACACCGTCATCAGCAAACAAGTGTACCTTGTTCCAGGAAGGTCGTTAACATAAATGAGAAAAAGGAGAGCGCCCGGAACTGAACCTTGGGGTACCTGAGAATGTACATCGCTGAAAGAAGAATTAAAACCATTAACTGTAACAAACTGAGTGCGGTTTGTTAGAACGAGCTTAATCCACTTGAGAAAGTTAGGAACTAGATTTTGTTTATTTATATTGTACAGGAGAAGTCTGTGGCAAACTTTGTCAAACGCTTTAGGAAATTGATAGAAAATACAGTCGGCAAGAGAAGAACGATCCAAAATCTGATATAGCTCGTTATTGAATGAAGCCAGTTGTGTTTAACATGAGAAAGTTTGGCGAAAGCCGGGCTGGGCTGGGGTGAAAAATGAGTTATACTCGAGGAATTTAACAAGATTTGAAAAAAAAATTATATGTTCAAGTAGTTTACAACACGTGCTGCTAGTCAACGAAGTGGGACAGTAGATATTTGGTGAACTTGTGTTAGGTGACTTATGTAGGGGAACCACCTGCTCGATCGTCCATTCCTTAGGTTGTGCGGACATATCTAGGGACTGCTGAAAAAGCTTTGTAAGAATAAGTGAACTAACAGCATTAGTTAGTATTTTTTAGGAATTTTGTGGTAATTGAGTCATAGCCGGGAGAAGAGTTAATACCGAGAGAATTAATTACTTTTGGGACACCAGACATTTCAACAATAATTGGAAGAATTTGTATATAGTCATATTCACGTGTGGCAGGTAGGACACTTCTGCACTTGGTGGAAAAGTTTTGGACGAAGGTATTGTTTAAGAGAGCCGCACATTGCTCACGTAGAAGACGGCAACGCGAAGAGTCGTCCAAAGCGACGTTTGTCGCTAGATGGGGGATTGAGTATTCCAAAATTTTTTAACATTATTTGTTAGCAATGATAGAAGAGTAGTAAACAAACTTTTATGCTTAGCAACCTTTGACGCAGTTACGCAAGTATAGAATGCTAATTTGCAAGTAGCCCACCTCAATTCGGTGGGTGAGCTTTTAGCCAGCGAAAAAAGCAAAAAGAAATGTTTCTTTCGGTTGGCAAGCCGCTTGATATGGGGACCATACCAGGGTGCTTGTGGATTTAGAACAATTTTGCGAGTCGGTATATGCGTGTGGGTTAGATCGTTTACTTTAGCAACGAACAAATTCCAGTTAGTTTCAACTGAACGGTTGTCAAACTCATGGAGCAAGTCGTCTAGAAAGGAGGTTAATTCTCTGTTAATTGCATTAGTCTGCCTTTTTCTAATTGTGTATAATCTTTCGTTGTTTATTGGTTTTGGAACTAGTTGAATTGAAAGCGGAATGAAGAAATATGCCAGGTAAATGTGTGATTGAAGATATCAGGTCAGGATGAGATGTTAGAATTAGGCCAAGTGTATTTGCTACATTGGCAGAGGATTGCGTAGGATCGGTAACGAGTTGTGAAAGCGAGAAAGCAGAACATGTGTCTAAAAACTCCTTGGATTGTTGGAGAAAAGGCGACAGCGAAGGTTGGTCATTGTTCCATGTAATGTTTGGAAAGTTGAAGTCAGCGAGGACAACTATGGGCGATGAAGGAAAGCGATTGCGTGCACGGTGTCATGGAATTTATTGGCAAATAAAGATGACGTTGAGGGTGGGCGGTAGAACACATTATGGTTTGATTACCAAGGGTAATGGAAGCCTAGACAGTTTCCAGGGCCCCAATAACGCTGATGGGTGATGAAGGTACGTCTTTTGATACGGCCAAACGAACACCGCCTCCTCTGTGCGCAGTGTGGTCGAAACGGTATAAAATGTAGTTCTGTGCGCAATAAAAAAGTTGGACGTCACTGACATGAGGTGGCAACCATGCTTGGGTTAAGGCAATGATTTTGGAATCGCATGAGTCTATTGGGGATGATAAGGGGTCGTATTTGTTAAGAATACTGTAAATGTTGGTAAACAAGACTGATGTCAGAGCACGTGATGACGGTAGACAGCCACTGACCCTCACGTTTTCGTATGATGTTACACGTGTCGTAAGTGGTAAATGATTGTCATAGTTTATTGCGTTGTCGCGATGTGTCACAAATCCTTGAACGGAGGCAGTAGTAGCGTTTCCATTAGTAGCGTTTCCAGTAGTAGCACTTTCTATTCAGATTCCGTTCTAGTTGTTGTCCTGTTCTAGTTTCAGTCCCGGACCCGGACAAATTTTTCTTCAACTGCGAGGCTTTTCTTTCAAGGACCCCGTATGGGTTTCCTTTGTAGCAATTGCTACGAATGGGTGGATGTCGCATTTTCCCTTAATTAACAACTTCTCTCCACCTTACGGATTTCCGCAGAACTACTACGTCAAACATTTGCCTTTGCTTCATGTTGTCGACAAATTCGACTTCCCCCTGCCATCTGCTAGCCGCCTGTTTAGCTCAGATGGTAGAGCGGCTGCCCCGGAAAGGTGGTGGTCCCGGGTTCGAGTCCCGAATCAGGACGAAGTTTTCTTCAACTCTGAGGCTTTTCATTCGAAGAACCCGTATGGGTTTCCTTCGTAGCAATTGCTACGAACGGGTGGATGTCTCATTTTTCCTTTATTCATTACTTCTTCTCTCCACCTTGCGGGTTTCCGCAGAACTTCTACTAGCTCAGAAACAATCTGCGTAAGACTGAACTCTAAGGACAGACAGCTCAATAAAATCACCTGAATTAATGCTCGATGAAGACAAGCAAGACCAATTAATATCAGGGAACTTAAAATCCCCAAATAGGTACATTTTATTAGTGGGAAACTGTTCAAGGGCCCTGGTAATACTTTTATGAAGATCCGACATGAACAAGCGGTCAGCGGCAGGTGGGCGATAACAAACGCCCATCAGTAACTTCCCGTATAATGTAGGACAAGCCACCCAAATTACCTCAAGAGCAGTGTCAGTGTCAACAAGGAAAGAAGGAATAGTTTTATTGATGGCCACCAATGCGCCTCCACCGTTCTTATGTGAACGATCATGGCGATAAATGGCGTACTGATTAGAAGTTTGAAATAACTCGGAGTCAATCTGCATGAGGCCAGGTCTCGGTTAGCAATACATCAGACATGCTATCGTCAAGATATGATTCAAGCAGGGCACGTTTTGACAACAGAGTGCGGATGTTACTAAATGATACTGAAAGTCAAGGTGCATGTGAAGTTGATGGCCGCTGGACTTTAGCACTGCGCACATCAGCAACTAGCTATCGAGCGGGTACTACGGAATCAGAAACAACTGTCGTGAATATACGTGGTATTATCGATAGGAAGTTTGTCGACATTGTTTGTGAGGACAGTTACGTTCTCTGGAAAATTGAAGCAATTTCTTACGTCCCTGTCGAGTAGCTAGCGAAAAATGTTCTCTAATAGAGATCCCAGTATTTTTCAGCTTATGTGCACTAGTGAGAATTTCCTGCTGATCCTTAAACAACGTATACTTAGCAATTACTGGTCCAGATTCATTTGAAGCAAATTTTTCCAGCCGGTGCACACGTTCAAACTGAGAACTGGCAGTTGTGATTTCCAACTTATCTGAGCATTGGACAATATTTTTTTCTTTCTGTAGTTGACCAATTCTCTTTATCCTCGTCGGGGATTCCAAAGAACAACAGATTGCACCATCGCATTCTGTTCTCAGCTTTGTCACACCTTGACATTACTGCCAGAAGTTGATTGGCATATGAACCAGTAGCATTGTCAGAGCGGTTAGACAGTGTGGGGGCACGCGAAACAAGCTTTGCCTCCATAATCATAATCATTTGTCTCATAATCATATCGTGACTTGTAAAATCCAAAAATTGTTTTTTTATTTTACTTCGACTGCCGCTAGCTGCGTGTTATCCAGCGGCGACTTTTCTTCCCGTAGGTGCTCATTTCATGGCAGAAGACGCACTCATGAAGTGATTGATGCGTGTGGAGTGTTATAAGTAGTTACGTGAAAGTAAAGCAATGGTTGTGGAAGTTTACAAAGCCACAGTACCGAGGCTGCCCCACCCACAGCGGGGTTCGCATGCCCACTCATGCGCAGTTGCACTCCTAGCGGCGGGCGCTGGCTCTATATGAAGCTGAAGTGACAGTTTAGTGACCAGAAAAAAAATGGAAGGACTCTGGTATGGCCCACTACCAAACTGAAAATCTAGCTGGTTTTCAGCATTGCCATTTGTTGGGCGTGTTGGTAAACTGAAAGCATATTTAGCGCCAGCAAACAAGGACGGAAGGGCGTCTCCCTGGCGTCGTCTCCCTTCCGTCCTTGTTTGCTGGCGCTAAATATGCTTTCTGCTTTTGGTTTTCAAAACAACATAACTTCACTATTTTTTTCAGCTTGAAAGGAAAGAAAAAGCGCTTGTTTCTAGTCAATAGACATTCGATTGAAAATATATTTGTCAGATCTCATATATGAACTTAGCTGTAATTAGTGCTGGCATACTAATTTGGTGTTCCCTTAGTTTGAGTTGACCACATTGTGCATCTTGATTCCTAGGTACCCAAGTTACTGATGTCTTGCAACGTTTTTGTTATTCGAGTCTACTCTCGAGTATCCGGAGCACCGTACTTTCTTGCAGAAAATTTGTAAGCATTAGACTGTGATGAATTTTCTGGTATTTGATTAAATGTAGGGTTTTTTTTCAATTCCACATTTTTCCATTCCATATTTTCATTCCCATTCCCATACCATATTTTCAATTCCAATTTTTCTATATTCAATTCAAGATCTACTATTCGGCACTCACACACCCTTTTTTTCAATGTGGACGGCAAATAGTGAGTGCACAGTCTAGTAGCGCCCTCATATTCCCTGTCTTTCAGCTCCACTCTGACACTCGGGCACCTCATGCCACATACTCGTGAATAAAACCAGCGGCTTCTGGTTGCTGGCCTGATTGGTCACCTATGCATCTTGTCTAACCATCCATACGCCCTTGAGCCATGGGACCTCAGTTTGGTCTTTATAGTCAGCACTGGCCCGTACGAGCAGGCTCATGAAGAAATTGAAAACAGACTATTCAGTTGGTGAATACGTGCCACAGAAATTACGAAGAGAAACACCAACTGAAGCAAAGAAATCATGTCCTCGCAACTTACAGCTGCCATTGATCATTTTTCTCTGCTATGTGCTTTTGTACCCTGCGTAACGATGTCGGCGATCCCAC
Source organism: Dermacentor andersoni (assembly GCF_023375885.2). Classification (NCBI taxonomy): domain Eukaryota; kingdom Metazoa; phylum Arthropoda; class Arachnida; order Ixodida; family Ixodidae; genus Dermacentor; species Dermacentor andersoni. Next base: position 218,625,236 of record NC_092817.1, read on the forward strand.
AAAGCCTCAACAACGCAGAGCCGGCTATACAATTCAGTGTGGAACTAGAACAGGACCACAAACTGCCTTTTCTCGATGTACTTGTGTGTCATTCAATGGTGGCATGTCCTGCTCCGTTTACCGGAAGATGACGCACGCTGGCCATTACCTCGACTTTGTGTCCTGCAGCCCAATTGGGAACACGATTTTTGTTGTCATCCTCATTTCGTCGTGCTATTCGCTTGTGTTTCTGTGAAGATTAACTTCAAGGAGAGCTTCTCAGGATACGGCAAGAGCTGTACAAAATGACTAATCCGTGGCTTTGTGCGAGAAATTGAAAAATGGGTGCTGCACCCTCAACTGGTGGCAAAGCAAGCTTCTGAGAAACGGGCCAGCATTCCGTACGTGCCTTGTATCAGCGAAGCAATGTCAGAAATTTTTTTTTCGTAAGATGAGCCACGCCTTGCACACTTGCCATCCAACAAACTCCGCAACCACTTTGTGAAAGTGAAGGATTGCCTAGAAGACAATAAGTTCCCGGGGGTCATCTATATAACTTCTGTTATACAAGCGAAACGGAAAATGCACACGACAACTGAAAGAGACCAAATGCAATATGCAAAATGATAGCCATGTATCTGACGCACTTACAGAGCATGTGCAGAAAAGTAGTCACCTCATCAGTTGGAACAATGCTCCAATCATAGCCAAAGAAAGAAACACGACGGCTAGACTGCTCCTTGAATTTCTACTGATACAGGTGACACCATACTATCAACCAGACAGACAAAAATTTACGCCACCTTTGCGTCCACCCATTGCGTCACATACAATGCATTTAAACGAGTAACACCACTTGTCTGCTGCATTGTGAACAAGGAAACCATATGGGTTTTGAAATGTCAACTAACCCTTTTGGTCTGTGAAGGTGTGGTATCTTCATTTGTAACGTGCTACCTCACCAGATAAGTTTTCGTCAAAATCTTGACTATGTAAACAGAACCACATTACATATGAAAATGAATGAAACACTTTAACAAAGCAGAAGCGACACTGCAGGCCCAAAAAAAAATTGTAAGAAAGGAAAAGGACCTAGAAATTTTATCTGCAAGCCAGCCTTAAAAAGAGGTAGCAATGTCGCTAGCAAGCAAGGAATTGTTATATTTTTAATGCATAGCAAGCAGTGTAGTCCCTCAACAATTTGCTATCCGTGCTTATACTCACCTATACTCGGCTAGTGCCATCCAGCACAGAAGAAAGTATTGTTTTAGCTTCGCTTTCGGGCTGTTTTTTTTTCACCGCGTGGAGATTTTTAACCCTTTGGGGGTCGATTTATTTCGCCATATGTGACCAGTAAGGGTCGATCTTTTTATTGCAAACATTCGATGCATTGTTATACATATAATGCTTAGAAAATGCGCACACGAGAATATTTTGCAAGTGTCAAATGTTCCTGATCTTACACTAATATGTACGTCCATAGCGTAATCGAACTGCGTAGTGCGTGCACTCAAGAAAACTGTGTGGTTGTGGGCCGGTCAAAAAAGCAAAACGTGTCACAAACTTCCGCTAATCTTCATCTTATCGCCAACCACAGGCAATTAGTTTTCGCGAGTCTCAAAAAAGAAAAGAAAAGAAACGGGAACGCATGCATAGTGGCATCCTTCCTATGCACACCCCTGTGAGCACTAAACAAGCGAGAAACAAGCGGTCACCCTTTGAGCGGTTTAGTAACGAGATAGCCATAATTTTGGAAGCGCAAGAAGCTGACAACGCCCGCAAGGCACGTACCCAAGAAGGGGGGCCGGGGGGGGGGGGGGGCGCCTCCCGCCATCTAAATTAAGACGCTTACCCCCCCCCCCCCCTCCACGCCCATGCCACCACTTCCCACACACATTCCTAAAGCGCCGCCAAATCAATGTGGAGACTTGACAGCTATTCGGCGGTCAACATTTTGCTGCCTTTTTCACTCCTTTTGGATGGCGGTAGTTATCGGCGTCTCCTCGTATGTTAAGGCCAGTTTCCTCATCAATTAGGTGCCCGCGCGATTAACTCCACATACATTCAGTTGTCACCGTCTATTCAACGGTCATGCGCATCGTTGTTGCTTCGTTAGTTCAACCTTCTTCGTTTAGACTGATCCAGGGACCAGGAAAGGGATTCAGTTCGAGGTCAGCTGGTCTGTATGCACGTGGAACAAGTTGCGGCCAGAGAAAATGCCAATTGCGCTTAACTTTTCATTTTGTTTGATTATTTCCTCGAGTGACGGCTCGCCGCGACGCTGGCAGATCCTCGGAACCATATACCCGTCATATGGTTTAGATAAGGTGCGATGCAAGACAGCGTCCATCATCAAACCCTGCAATAACCCTTAAACTCATAGGCAATATGACTGTCACCCGTTAAATCGTCTGGTTTTTGCTTAATTGTACAGCTCTTTTTGTGCAAAGTTGCCAAATGGAAACAAGAGTCGCAAGGATTTGAGAAATTAAGTCATCTACTAGGGAGAGAGCCAAGGCAACAGCCAAACAGGAAGGAAAAGCGAAAATTAACAAATTTAACCGTTGTTTATGAAAATATTTATGGATCAACATATTTTTATTTAAAAAGGAAGTAGAGAAATTGCCGCCGGAAGTGAAGGGCAATTCCGTGTGCGCTGAATGACGTTTCTACAGTTATCATTCGAACCGCCTAACGTAGCCACTTCGCTGTTGTGCTTATCTAGGTGTTTTTCTAAGCTTCCGGCGGTGGGCGCAGTACGTGTAGAATCGCAGCTTCTTGCGCCATACGCGGTTGTACGCGACTGGCGGCCACGCATCGTTACGTAACTTCCCAAATAACAATACGACTCGGTTGTGGCACTTCTCAGAGCAGTAAACGAGGGATCGAAAAGAACTGTGATTGTTCCACAAATGTATATTTCTGTATAATTCTTCCCGAGCTAATTCAAAAAACGCTGTTATAGTCGGATACAACTTAGGTCTGCAATGAAGCCCCACCCATGTCCTTATAACCGCCAGCCACTGTGCCTCCGCGAGGCAGCAAATAATTCGTACTTGAAACTTTTTCTGTTGCCCAATTAAGGCGGCAAGTACAAAAATAAAATTATTAGCGCATAATTTTATACCTTTTCCCTCGCCGGGGCGAGTGCCTAATTTTTTATTTAACTGAAATAACATGCTTGCTTCGCTACAACTATTTGTTGTGAAGTTTCACTTCAAACACGGTGGAAACTGTCGTGTACGAAGAGCGATTTCAACCACCGGTTAGATCGCGATGGATGGACTATATGTAGCTTTATTTGCGGCCAATATGATATGCAGTAAACACCAACTAGGTCAAACTGAAGTTCTTCTTTAGCTGGCCAGCTAGCTCACTGGTGAAAAAACGGGATGTGTGCATGGTAGTGAAAAGCATGTGTCGGATGATGACGCGGGTTTCGCGACGCAGCGGCGCTGCAAAGGAAGTTACGAGATGACCGAAACTGCAGCTCCGCACAGCTTTTGAGCAACATAGAAACAGGATTTGCTGTTTTATTCAGTAAGTGAATGTGCGTTCACAAAGTAAACATTTGTTTATTGTTCTTTTGATACATTCGATAATTCAACATTCCGTGGTGGTGGCCTTGAGGTGAACTGATTACAACATAAGTTTCAATGTTCCAGCTTGAGAATGGTGCAAAAATATAGCACTGACATGAAGGAAAGCACACGCGCCTGTCCTGCCCCTGGGTTATATTATTGTGCCATTCCTAAGCTTAAATCATGTGCCAACTAGCCCAGCAGTGCATTTTAGTCACGAATTACTGCTTAGCATATAAAAGACTATGAGATGAAATGTTACAAGGAAGATTCTTAATGTATTAAAGTCAGTAACTTATTTGTTTCGCCTACTATACAGTTCCCTTTTTTGCCTTAATATTTGCCATTTTTCTGTAACCCTAACCCCCCCCCCCCCCCTAATGCTACTCCGTGCCTGTAGGTAAACTGAATAAATAAATAACAATATGAGCAGCAGGCGAAGCAAAAAGCCTAGTTAGATGCCTTGTGGTACATCAGTGACATTGCAGTCAATGCAGTCAAAGTGAATGAACTGACAGCAGAGACAAAAAAAAACTCGAAACTTAGGAAAAGGGTTATTCAGAAAAGCATTTAGTTTCTGCAGCAGTCTATTACAAACAACCATGTCACAAGGTTTTCAAAAGTCAATAAAAATGGCATCAGCTTGTTCCCAGCATCCATGTTGAAAGCAATGACATTAATGAGCTTGTTTGTCACCCTGTGCTAAAGCCATACCTGAACCCATGTTGTGCATTAGATCACAAAATATATTAGACTTCAAGAATTTCACGATGTGCTTAAAATTATATGCTCAAGCATTTGGCGACAGCACATGGTTAATAATAATAGCCTGTAGTTAGACCAAAGTTGCCTATTTATAAAGCGTTTATAAAGCGTATAAAGCTGTCCTTTAATGTTCTGTCTTTCACCGTCCTCATGTCTGGCATACTTACTGGTTAGCTTCCTAGATCTTTTCCGCCATTGTGAGTCAATGCTCTTTCTGTATAGGTATTTAAATACCTTAAATGCCCACCTGTTATCTTCCAATTTCCTCATGCGTTTTTCGCATAGGATTTTACTCAGAGCTTCCCGTGCTTCGAATGATGCCCAGCCCATATCCCCCTGTGCTGCCTCGTTTGTGGTTTTCCCGTGGGCACCTAGTGCTAATGTTCCAACAGCTCTCTGATTTACTTCTAGTCTCGAGTGACCTTCTGCCCTTAAGCACAGGACCGCATTCCCGAAAGTAAGCCCCGGCACCACTATTCCTTTCCAAATACCTATCGGTACTTCATACCTATTGTACCCCCACAATGCCCTATGTTTCATTATCCCGGCATCTCTTCACCCTTTTGCTATGAGAGACTATTCGTGCTTTTCCGTGTACATCTGCCCTTTGTTTATCCATAACTCGAGACATTTGTATTTGGCATTTCAGGGTATTTCATGGCTTTGTATTGTAAGCTCCTGATGAGTTGTATCGTTTAAAACATACCACCGGAGTTAGCTGCGCTAAAACTGAAACCTAAACTGTCTCCTTCGTCACCACAATAATTAACCAGAGTTGGCAAATCTTCCTGGCTATCTGCTAACAGTACAATATCGTCCGCATACATTAAATTCGGTAGTCGTTGCTCAATAACCTTTCCGCGTAATTAGTACGACAGATTATACCCTAGATTGCTTCCTTGTAGCCTTCTTTCCATACGTATCATACAAAGCATGAACAGCAGCGGTGATAGAGGACAACCTTGCCTTAATCCTTTGTGTACCTTGACAGTTGTCGTACTCCTAATTCCTTCCCATGTTTTCAACATTACTTTCACAATATATTTCCTGTAGGAAATCAATTACCTCATGACTGACAGTTTCATCTTTTATTATGTTCCACAGGAGTTCCCTATTAACGTTGTCGTATGCACTCGCTTGTGTCCAGGAAGGCTAAAAACAGAGGTCCATTTCCCGCCTTAGCTATTTCTATGCACTCGGTAAGCACGAACAGGCTATCATCTAAGCGCCTACCACTTCTGAACCCGTTCTGAAGTTCTCCGACTATTCTATTACTTTCTACTCTTGAGTGCATTTTTAATTTCACCGCCTGCATCGCCAACCTATATATACTTGATGTTATCGTAATTCATCGAAAGGATTTCATGTTCGTCTTATCGCCTTTATCTTTATAAATCAAATTCATTTTACTCTGTTTCCAGCTGTGCGGAATTCGCTTATTTGTTATGACTGCCTCCAATACTTTCATCAGCGTTTTCTTGCTTCTTGGGCCAAGTTCATTAATTAACTTGATTGTAATTTCGCCTATCTCTGCGGACGTGCATTTTGGAACATTTGCTTCCGCCTTTTTCCGGTTAAGATTGGTCAGCTCTAAGCTGTTTTCGATTGTGCTATCCTGTGTTGCCCCCTCATTTGGGGCCATTACCCTATCGTCTTTCCTAAATGATTCAGCTATAACTGAACCAATGTAGTTCACAGCGTCATCTCCCTCTAAACATTTTCCCTCGGCATCGGGAGTCCGTTCCTGCTTTCTGTGATTCGCTTTACCCAGCCAGCTTATATGGTTCCAGAATTTTCTTGACCCCCCTTTAGTTGCATCGCAAACTTGAGTCCTCCAGCGATAAGAGGACTGCTTTTGTTATGCTTGGACGATGACCTGCACTTGTTGTTGCTTTTGTCGATAAGATTCCAATTTTTGGCCTATTTCCCATTCACATAACTGCGCCCTCTTTGCTTCTCTGTGTTCCCGTGATGCCAACCGTCGTTGTTCGATGGTCTCCCTAATTTCCTTAGTCCACCAACTTCGTGGCTTCCTGTTTCCTCTGCAGCGGTTTACTCATTTCACTTCTTTTATTTTTGTACTAATGAGTAGTTCTAACTGATTATAATCCCACTTTTCCATTGGATGTTTCTGTATTGCTTCCTCTATGTCGGCCGCTATTCGCGCTATTTGTTCGTCACTTAATTTTGCGTACTCTTTTTGCCTTCCACGCATTTCTCTTTTAAGCAGGGCTCCCAGCTGTCACTTCCGAGGCGGTACTTCCCTCTTCGTCTATTTCCATTATACATCCCCTGCGACATTGAGCAGTAGTCAATGGTCGTTAGCCTGTTACGGGACTCCCACGTGATTTGTCCCTCACACTTAGTTCCTCTATTTACTATAACTAGGCTGTGTCGCTCACGGAAGTCTAGCATCAACTTCCCATTACAATCTGTGTATTCATCCAGATCCTCGATGTAACCATTCATGTCACCCAGCAGAATAATATCGGCACCTTGTCCAAACTGCTTTATATCGTCATTGAGACACTTCACTACATCCTTGTTCTCTTGTCTGCATTTCTCCCCTGTCCCTAAATAAACTACTCCTAGCCATGTGTTTTTACCGGCAATTGTACCTGATACCCAAACAGTTTCTTTGCAAGTTGACTTTATTCTTTCCCAATTTGTTCCTTGATGTATCAGCATACCTACTCCTCCTCCCTTCCTCTCCGTTGTTGTTCTGCTGCTCCCTTTCCTGACGTAGCCCTCAATAAACGGTGGGTCTTCTAGATCCCTGAGATGTGTTTCGCATAGCGCGTATACACCTACTTCTTCGTCCTTTAACTGCTGTTCTATTTCTAACCACTTCGCTCTCCTTCTTCCGCCTTGCATGTTTATGTACCTGATGCTGGTGTTAAATTTCTTTTTCTTGTAGTTTTCTTCCTGGACCTCCTAGTGGCCATTTTATTGGCGTCAGCCTCTATTGTTGCACTTTCTACATTGTCTCTACGTACCCCTACGCCTTGAGCCGCAGTGGACCCCCTAAAAAAGCTACTGCCAGGTGCCAGCCAATCTCAGCTCCTAGCCTTCCATTAAAGTGGTTGCCGTCACGTGTAAAGCCTCCACCAAAGCCTGTTCTATTTGTGTCTGCCACTTCAAAGCCTTTCTCTTGGCTTAGCTTTCTTATCTCCCGATTAACAGCCACAACGTCCTTGGTAATTTCTCCGTTCCGACCTTGCACCTCCAGCACTGTGATACCACGATCTGGACTTGCTATGCTATCGCCTTTAAAGCGTCAACTCCCTCCGCTAATCTTTCCACCACTTTTGCGGCTTCAACATTCAGGACATCATTTAGCCCCGCCGCTACCACTACCGAATTGCGCACTGCAACATTCTTAGAAAATTCGCTTTTTGTCTCTCTCAGTACTGCGTCCATTGTCCTGCCTGGGAACGCCCGACTGCTACCCGCTTATCACCCTTTACGCGCTACATTATAGTTCTTTTGCACCTACCCATATTTGAGTCAACTCATTCCTTGGGGTTTGCTTGCTCCCCTCCTTTCCATCGCCTCCTGACTTCCTAGTTGCCACGTGTGCGTAGCTATTCCTGTCTGAACCTCCCTGACATTCTTTCCTATCGCTGTCCATGCCAGTACAGGCCCCATCCACGTGGCTGGCGCTGGAGAGTCCGCCAATGTGACTTCGCATGGCGGTGTCAGCCAATTTTTCGTCCAACAATTCGCTAAGCTGCTCTTAGAGTTTGCGCTTCTCTGCCCTCTCTACCTGTAGCTCCCTTTCTAGTGTATCCATACGTAACGCTAGGCTGGTGTTCGCTTCGTCAGCCCTGTCCAGGCGTGCACTTAATACGCAGCATTTGCACATAAAATCCGCGCCTTCGGCATCCTCTACAGATTCGAACCGTGTTTCCTTCCAATTCACCGACGCCTCACACTCCTTGCATTTAACCTTCAGTTGCTTGACCATCTTAGCAGCCCTCTATTATAGCAACCACAAAAGCTAGAAAAAAAAAAAACACTTGCAACCACGCGCTCAAATAAAATTCTGCCTACCGCAAAGCGCCGATCACCTAGCAAAGAAATACTACTACCTCTATAAACTAGTTAACTCACAAATGAGCCCTGCAACTCTATAGCTACCGGCCGGAAAGATCCAGCCGTTAGGTCACTGACCTGCTCTTTCGCGCGTACTTCACCTGACTGGCCTAGATATAAAAACTAGCCTAAATCTAAATTCTCAAAATATTCTTACGTGTGGAAAGACACTGACGAAAGAGGCTATTTGCAGGCTATTTGCACTGGAGCCAGAGAGCCGGGCCGACACTCGCTCGCGCCAAGGGCACAAACCCACTTCGTCGTTCTCGCGGCGGCTCGTCTCTTGAGCATCTCGCAATAATTTCGTAATGCTAACCCCCCCCCCCCCCCCCCCGGCGGCAAAAACGCCGTCACGGTGCTGTTAAATATCCAAGGTGCGTGGAGACTTGTAGGGCTTGAGTCGGGCGACGGGGACAATATCACTGCTTGTCACAGTGGAGGACGCAGTGGGTGCGGCTAGAACGATTTCATAGGTGACATCGGTCACTTGGTGTTACGTTTCGCCTATGACGCGCGGTATAGCCGGCGCGGATGCAACGGACACCGTGGCTTCGTTCAAAGCGGTGGACATTTTGGCCCGTTCAGTGCCGCCGCAACGCCTCCCCGCCAAGCGCGACCAGGCATGTTTCAATGCCAGGTGTCTTCGTGTGTGCGTGTGTGTGTGTGTGTACATGTTGGTGCCCACGCTTGTCAAAGCGCGGCAGCCGGGGAGAGGAGCCCCCCAAGTGTGAAGCGAGGAGGACTGACCGGCGCCGGCCCGGCGGATGCGTCACCTTCTAGTCTCAACGTGCCCGAGCGCCGCCGTCACGTGGCCTCATCCCGAGACGTTCCTGCTTGCCCTCAACTCCGAGAGTATAAAAGCAGCTGCCCCCGGACGCCAAGAGGGAGGCTCCGATTTCTTCCGTTGAGTAACGTGCTCTCCCGTCTCTCCACTTCGGTCGATCTGACCGGCCGCTTTTTTGCGATGCTAGAATAAACAAGTTGTTCTGTTAGCAGTCGATTCATCCTTTGCCAGGACCTTCGGATGCTTCCAGTTGTGCCCCAGGCCGCCAGGCCAACGCTACCCTTGGGGCTTGCGACCCATATGCAACAACTGGTGGCAGCGGTGGGATCGCGACAAAGGAGGCCAGCAGCGAAGATATGCGGTTGACTGTATGCTGAGCAACACAACGACCATCCGGGAGCAGTGCAACGAGCCCTGTGTGATGACTGGTTGCCTGCAGCGGAACGACTGCGCTGAATTCTTGGCTGCGAGGTTTGGTGAGTGCGGTACTTTCTTATTCTGAGTTTTGCCAGGCTTTTGTTAGTGTCAGAAACAGAGCTGGTAATTGTGGTTGTCGTTGCTGACGGGTGAGTTCGCGGCAAGACAATAGTAGGCAGTAGAGAAAGCAGCATTCCGAGCAGCCATGGATTTGAAGTCGTTACGCAAACCGAAATTGCTGGAGCTTGCAAGAGAGTTGGGTCTGGATGTCTCAGACAAACTCAGAAAACCAGAACTGCTGAAGGCTATTCTTGAGTTAGAAGCTGAGGATGACGAGCTGTCGGAATGCCTTGAGACCATTGAGAAGAGGGCAAAAAGACAGGAGCGCGAACTTAAAGAGCAAAAAGAGAAACAGGAGCGCGAACTTAAAGAGCAAAAAGAGAAAGATGAGCGCGAACGTAAAGAACAGAACGAGAAAGATGAGCGCGAACACGCTTTGGAAATAAAGCGGCTCGAGTTAGAGATGGAACGCGCTCGTAATGGAAGTCGGGCACACGGTGCAGGAGAACGAGTATTGTTCAAAATGACTGACCTGATGCGGCCGTTTAAGCTTGGAGAGGACATTGGTTTGTTCCTGGTTAACTTTGAGCGAACGTGCGAGAAGCAGGGGTTCTCTCGGGAAACGTGGCCACAGCGCTTGCTCACTTTGTTACCCGGCGAGGCGGCCGACGTAGTCGCTCGCTTGAAGAGAGAGGAGGCAGAGGATTTCGACAAAGTGAAATCGAGTCTGCTAAAAAAGTACAGGCTGTCAGCGGAGGCGTTCCGTCGGAAGTTTCGGGAAAATGAGAAAGGCAGAAGTGAGTCATATACAGAGTTTGCCTATAGGCTAATGTCAAACATGCAGGAGTGGCTCAAAGAAGAGAAAGCGTTTGGTGACCACGAGAAAGTTCTGCAGTGTTTCGGGCTGGAACAGTTTTATAGTCGGTTACCTGAGAACGTGCGGTACTGGGTCTTGGATAGGCCAGACGTTAGTACGGTGGCTAAAGCCGCTGAGCTAGCCGAGGAGTTTGTGAGGCGTCGGGCTCGCGGAGCTAAGGACGGTCAAAAGGGTGAATTTGGCTCCAAGTTTGAGAGGCCGAAGCTCACACCCATGAGAGCAAAGGGGAACACACGTAGTGCGGATGCGAGTGAAAGCAGTCAAACCGAACCTAAGGAGACGGCGGCAGCCGAAGCCGAACGCAGGAAGCGGTTCGAGACGAGGCAAGCGCGCGTGTGTTATACGTGCCAGAAGCCGGGTCACTTTTCGGCGCAGTGTCCAGAAACAAAAACAAAAGTCGTGTTTTTGTCATTATGCAGCACTGACGAGAACATGAAGCCTCTCGAGCCTTACATGCGAGACCTCCTCGTGAACGGGAAAGAGTGCCGAGTGCTTCGCGATTCCGCAGCTACAATGGATGTAGTTCACCCCTCTTACGTAGGGGTAACGTGCTACCTCACCAGATAAGTTTTCGTCAAAATCTTGACTATGTAAACAGAACCACATTACATATGAAAATGAATGAAACACTTTAACAAAGCAGAAGCGACACTGCAGGCCCCAAAAAAAATTGTAAGAAAGGAAAAGGACCTAGAAATTTTATCTGCAAGCCAGCCTTAAAAAGAGGTAGCAATGTCGCTAGCAAGCAAGGAATTGTTATATTTTTAATGCATAGCAAGCAGTGTAGTCCCTCAACAATTTGCTATCCGTGCTTATACTCACCTATACTCGGCTAGTGCCATCCAGCACAGAAGAAAGTATTGTTTTAGCTTCGCTTTCGGGCTGTTTTTTTTTCACCGCGTGGAGATTTTTAACCCTTTGGGGGTCGATTTATTTCGCCATATGTGACCAGTAAGGGTCGATCTTTTTATTGCAAACATTCGATGCATTGTTATACATATAATGCTTAGAAAATGCGCACACGAGAATATTTTGCAAGTGTCAAATGTTCCTGATCTTACACTAATATGTACGTCCATAGCGTAATCGAACTGCGTAGTGCGTGCACTCAAGAAAACTGTGTGGTTGTGGGCCGGTCAAAAAAGCAAAACGTGTCACAAACTTCCGCTAATCTTCATCTTATCGCCAACCACAGGCAATTAGTTTTCGCGAGTCTCAAAAAAGAAAAGAAAAGAAACGGGAACGCATGCATAGTGGCATCCTTCCTATGCACACCCCTGTGAGCACTAAACAAGCGAGAAACAAGCGGTCACCCTTTGAGCGGTTTAGTAACGAGATAGCCATAATTTTGGAAGCGCAAGAAGCTGACAACGCCCGCAAGGCACGTACCCAAGAAGGGGGGCCGGGGGGGGGGGGGGGGGGGGCGCCTCCCGCCATCTAAATTAAGACGCTTACCCCCCCCCCCCCCCTCCACGCCCATGCCACCACTTCCCACACACATTCCTAAAGCGCCGCCAAATCAATGTGGAGACTTGACAGCTATTCGGCGGTCAACATTTTGCTGCCTTTTTCACTCCTTTTGGATGGCGGTAGTTATCGGCGTCTCCTCGTATGTTAAGGCCAGTTTCCTCATCAATTAGGTGCCCGCGCGATTAACTCCACATACATTCAGTTGTCACCGTCTATTCAACGGTCATGCGCATCGTTGTTGCTTCGTTAGTTCAACCTTCTTCGTTTAGACTGATCCAGGGACCAGGAAAGGGATTCAGTTCGAGGTCAGCTGGTCTGTATGCACGTGGAACAAGTTGCGGCCAGAGAAAATGCCAATTGCGCTTAACTTTTCATTTTGTTTGATTATTTCCTCGAGTGACGGCTCGCCGCGACGCTGGCAGATCCTCGGAACCATATACCCGTCATATGGTTTAGATAAGGTGCGATGCAAGACAGCGTCCATCATCAAACCCTGCAATAACCCTTAAACTCATAGGCAATATGACTGTCACCCGTTAAATCGTCTGGTTTTTGCTTAATTGTACAGCTCTTTTTGTGCAAAGTTGCCAAATGGAAACAAGAGTCGCAAGGATTTGAGAAATTAAGTCATCTACTAGGGAGAGAGCCAAGGCAACAGCCAAACAGGAAGGAAAAGCGAAAATTAACAAATTTAACCGTTGTTTATGAAAATATTTATGGATCAACATATTTTTATTTAAAAAGGAAGTAGAGAAATTGCCGCCGGAAGTGAAGGGCAATTCCGTGTGCGCTGAATGACGTTTCTACAGTTATCATTCGAACCGCCTAACGTAGCCACTTCGCTGTTGTGCTTATCTAGGTGTTTTTCTAAGCTTCCGGCGGTGGGCGCAGTACGTGTAGAATCGCAGCTTCTTGCGCCATACGCGGTTGTACGCGACTGGCGGCCACGCATCGTTACGTAACTTCCCAAATAACAATACGACTCGGTTGTGGCACTTCTCAGAGCAGTAAACGAGGGATCGAAAAGAACTGTGATTGTTCCACAAATGTATATTTCTGTATAATTCTTCCCGAGCTAATTCAAAAAACGCTGTTATAGTCGGATACAACTTAGGTCTGCAATGAAGCCCCACCCATGTCCTTATAACCGCCAGCCACTGTGCCTCCGCGAGGCAGCAAATAATTCGTACTTGAAACTTTTTCTGTTGCCCAATTAAGGCGGCAAGTACAAAAATAAAATTATTAGCGCATAATTTTATACCTTTTCCCTCGCCGGGGCGAGTGCCTAATTTTTTATTTAACTGAAATAACATGCTTGCTTCGCTACAACTATTTGTTGTGAAGTTTCACTTCAAACACGGTGGAAACTGTCGTGTACGAAGAGCGATTTCAACCACCGGTTAGATCGCGATGGATGGACTATATGTAGCTTTATTTGCGGCCAATATGATATGCAGTAAACACCAACTAGGTCAAACTGAAGTTCTTCTTTAGCTGGCCAGCTAGCTCACTGGTGAAAAAACGGGATGTGTGCATGGTAGTGAAAAGCATGTGTCGGATGATGACGCGGGTTTCGCGACGCAGCGGCGCTGCAAAGGAAGTTACGAGATGACCGAAACTGCAGCTCCGCACAGCTTTTGAGCAACATAGAAACAGGATTTGCTGTTTTATTCAGTAAGTGAATGTGCGTTCACAAAGTAAACATTTGTTTATTGTTCTTTTGATACATTCGATAATTCAACATTCCGTGGTGGTGGCCTTGAGGTGAACTGATTACAACATAAGTTTCAATGTTCCAGCTTGAGAATGGTGCAAAAATATAGCACTGACATGAAGGAAAGCACACGCGCCTGTCCTGCCCCTGGGTTATATTATTGTGCCATTCCTAAGCTTAAATCATGTGCCAACTAGCCCAGCAGTGCATTTTAGTCACGAATTACTGCTTAGCATATAAAAGACTATGAGATGAAATGTTACAAGGAAGATTCTTAATGTATTAAAGTCAGTAACTTATTTGTTTCGCCTACTATACAGTTCCCTTTTTTGCCTTAATATTTGCCATTTTTCTGTAACCCTAACCCCCCCCCCCCCCCTAATGCTACTCCGTGCCTGTAGGTAAACTGAATAAATAAATAACAATATGAGCAGCAGGCGAAGCAAAAAGCCTAGTTAGATGCCTTGTGGTACATCAGTGACATTGCAGTCAATGCAGTCAAAGTGAATGAACTGACAGCAGAGACAAAAAAAAACTCGAAACTTAGGAAAAGGGTTATTCAGAAAAGCATTTAGTTTCTGCAGCAGTCTATTACAAACAACCATGTCACAAGGTTTTCAAAAGTCAATAAAAATGGCATCAGCTTGTTCCCAGCATCCATGTTGAAAGCAATGACATTAATGAGCTTGTTTGTCACCCTGTGCTAAAGCCATACCTGAACCCATGTTGTGCATTAGATCACAAAATATATTAGACTTCAAGAATTTCACGATGTGCTTAAAATTATATGCTCAAGCATTTGGCGACAGCACATGGTTAATAATAATAGCCTGTAGTTAGACCAAAGTTGCCTATTTATAAAGCGTTTATAAAGCGTATAAAGCTGTCCTTTAATGTTCTGTCTTTCACCGTCCTCATGTCTGGCATACTTACTGGTTAGCTTCCTAGATCTTTTCCGCCATTGTGAGTCAATGCTCTTTCTGTATAGGTATTTAAATACCTTAAATGCCCACCTGTTATCTTCCAATTTCCTCATGCGTTTTTCGCATAGGATTTTACTCAGAGCTTCCCGTGCTTCGAATGATGCCCAGCCCATATCCCCCTGTGCTGCCTCGTTTGTGGTTTTCCCGTGGGCACCTAGTGCTAATGTTCCAACAGCTCTCTGATTTACTTCTAGTCTCGAGTGACCTTCTGCCCTTAAGCACAGGACCGCATTCCCGAAAGTAAGCCCCGGCACCACTATTCCTTTCCAAATACCTATCGGTACTTCATACCTATTGTACCCCCACAATGCCCTATGTTTCATTATCCCGGCATCTCTTCACCCTTTTGCTATGAGAGACTATTCGTGCTTTTCCGTGTACATCTGCCCTTTGTTTATCCATAACTCGAGACATTTGTATTTGGCATTTCAGGGTATTTCATGGCTTTGTATTGTAAGCTCCTGATGAGTTGTATCGTTTAAAACATACCACCGGAGTTAGCTGCGCTAAAACTGAAACCTAAACTGTCTCCTTCGTCACCACAATAATTAACCAGAGTTGGCAAATCTTCCTGGCTATCTGCTAACAGTACAATATCGTCCGCATACATTAAATTCGGTAGTCGTTGCTCAATAACCTTTCCGCGTAATTAGTACGACAGATTATACCCTAGATTGCTTCCTTGTAGCCTTCTTTCCATACGTATCATACAAAGCATGAACAGCAGCGGTGATAGAGGACAACCTTGCCTTAATCCTTTGTGTACCTTGACAGTTGTCGTACTCCTAATTCCTTCCCATGTTTTCAACATTACTTTCACAATATATTTCCTGTAGGAAATCAATTACCTCATGACTGACAGTTTCATCTTTTATTATGTTCCACAGGAGTTCCCTATTAACGTTGTCGTATGCACTCGCTTGTGTCCAGGAAGGCTAAAAACAGAGGTCCATTTCCCGCCTTAGCTATTTCTATGCACTCGGTAAGCACGAACAGGCTATCATCTAAGCGCCTACCACTTCTGAACCCGTTCTGAAGTTCTCCGACTATTCTATTACTTTCTACTCTTGAGTGCATTTTTAATTTCACCGCCTGCATCGCCAACCTATATATACTTGATGTTATCGTAATTCATCGAAAGGATTTCATGTTCGTCTTATCGCCTTTATCTTTATAAATCAAATTCATTTTACTCTGTTTCCAGCTGTGCGGAATTCGCTTATTTGTTATGACTGCCTCCAATACTTTCATCAGCGTTTTCTTGCTTCTTGGGCCAAGTTCATTAATTAACTTGATTGTAATTTCGCCTATCTCTGCGGACGTGCATTTTGGAACATTTGCTTCCGCCTTTTTCCGGTTAAGATTGGTCAGCTCTAAGCTGTTTTCGATTGTGCTATCCTGTGTTGCCCCCTCATTTGGGGCCATTACCCTATCGTCTTTCCTAAATGATTCAGCTATAACTGAACCAATGTAGTTCACAGCGTCATCTCCCTCTAAACATTTTCCCTCGGCATCGGGAGTCCGTTCCTGCTTTCTGTGATTCGCTTTACCCAGCCAGCTTATATGGTTCCAGAATTTTCTTGACCCCCCTTTAGTTGCATCGCAAACTTGAGTCCTCCAGCGATAAGAGGACTGCTTTTGTTATGCTTGGACGATGACCTGCACTTGTTGTTGCTTTTGTCGATAAGATTCCAATTTTTGGCCTATTTCCCATTCACATAACTGCGCCCTCTTTGCTTCTCTGTGTTCCCGTGATGCCAACCGTCGTTGTTCGATGGTCTCCCTAATTTCCTTAGTCCACCAACTTCGTGGCTTCCTGTTTCCTCTGCAGCGGTTTACTCATTTCACTTCTTTTATTTTTGTACTAATGAGTAGTTCTAACTGATTATAATCCCACTTTTCCATTGGATGTTTCTGTATTGCTTCCTCTATGTCGGCCGCTATTCGCGCTATTTGTTCGTCACTTAATTTTGCGTACTCTTTTTGCCTTCCACGCATTTCTCTTTTAAGCAGGGCTCCCAGCTGTCACTTCCGAGGCGGTACTTCCCTCTTCGTCTATTTCCATTATACATCCCCTGCGACATTGAGCAGTAGTCAATGGTCGTTAGCCTGTTACGGGACTCCCACGTGATTTGTCCCTCACACTTAGTTCCTCTATTTACTATAACTAGGCTGTGTCGCTCACGGAAGTCTAGCATCAACTTCCCATTACAATCTGTGTATTCATCCAGATCCTCGATGTAACCATTCATGTCACCCAGCAGAATAATATCGGCACCTTGTCCAAACTGCTTTATATCGTCATTGAGACACTTCACTACATCCTTGTTCTCTTGTCTGCATTTCTCCCCTGTCCCTAAATAAACTACTCCTAGCCATGTGTTTTTACCGGCAATTGTACCTGATACCCAAACAGTTTCTTTGCAAGTTGACTTTATTCTTTCCCAATTTGTTCCTTGATGTATCAGCATACCTACTCCTCCTCCCTTCCTCTCCGTTGTTGTTCTGCTGCTCCCTTTCCTGACGTAGCCCTCAATAAACGGTGGGTCTTCTAGATCCCTGAGATGTGTTTCGCATAGCGCGTATACACCTACTTCTTCGTCCTTTAACTGCTGTTCTATTTCTAACCACTTCGCTCTCCTTCTTCCGCCTTGCATGTTTATGTACCTGATGCTGGTGTTAAATTTCTTTTTCTTGTAGTTTTCTTCCTGGACCTCCTAGTGGCCATTTTATTGGCGTCAGCCTCTATTGTTGCACTTTCTACATTGTCTCTACGTACCCCTACGCCTTGAGCCGCAGTGGACCCCCTAAAAAAGCTACTGCCAGGTGCCAGCCAATCTCAGCTCCTAGCCTTCCATTAAAGTGGTTGCCGTCACGTGTAAAGCCTCCACCAAAGCCTGTTCTATTTGTGTCTGCCACTTCAAAGCCTTTCTCTTGGCTTAGCTTTCTTATCTCCCGATTAACAGCCACAACGTCCTTGGTAATTTCTCCGTTCCGACCTTGCACCTCCAGCACTGTGATACCACGATCTGGACTTGCTATGCTATCGCCTTTAAAGCGTCAACTCCCTCCGCTAATCTTTCCACCACTTTTGCGGCTTCAACATTCAGGACATCATTTAGCCCCGCCGCTACCACTACCGAATTGCGCACTGCAACATTCTTAGAAAATTCGCTTTTTGTCTCTCTCAGTACTGCGTCCATTGTCCTGCCTGGGAACGCCCGACTGCTACCCGCTTATCACCCTTTACGCGCTACATTATAGTTCTTTTGCACCTACCCATATTTGAGTCAACTCATTCCTTGGGGTTTGCTTGCTCCCCTCCTTTCCATCGCCTCCTGACTTCCTAGTTGCCACGTGTGCGTAGCTATTCCTGTCTGAACCTCCCTGACATTCTTTCCTATCGCTGTCCATGCCAGTACAGGCCCCATCCACGTGGCTGGCGCTGGAGAGTCCGCCAATGTGACTTCGCATGGCGGTGTCAGCCAATTTTTCGTCCAACAATTCGCTAAGCTGCTCTTAGAGTTTGCGCTTCTCTGCCCTCTCTACCTGTAGCTCCCTTTCTAGTGTATCCATACGTAACGCTAGGCTGGTGTTCGCTTCGTCAGCCCTGTCCAGGCGTGCACTTAATACGCAGCATTTGCACATAAAATCCGCGCCTTCGGCATCCTCTACAGATTCGAACCGTGTTTCCTTCCAATTCACCGACGCCTCACACTCCTTGCATTTAACCTTCAGTTGCTTGACCATCTTAGCAGCCCTCTATTATAGCAACCACAAAAGCTAGAAAAAAAAAAACACTTGCAACCACGCGCTCAAATAAAATTCTGCCTACCGCAAAGCGCCGATCACCTAGCAAAGAAATACTACTACCTCTATAAACTAGTTAACTCACAAATGAGCCCTGCAACTCTATAGCTACCGGCCGGAAAGATCCAGCCGTTAGGTCACTGACCTGCTCTTTCGCGCGTACTTCACCTGACTGGCCTAGATATAAAAACTAGCCTAAATCTAAATTCTCAAAATATTCTTACGTGTGGAAAGACACTGACGAAAGAGGCTATTTGCAGGCTATTTGCACTGGAGCCAGAGAGCCGGGCCGACACTCGCTCGCGCCAAGGGCACAAACCCACTTCGTCGTTCTCGCGGCGGCTCGTCTCTTGAGCATCTCGCAATAATTTCGTAATGCTAACCCCCCCCCCCCCCCCCCCCGGCGGCAAAAACGCCGTCACGGTGCTGTTAAATATCCAAGGTGCGTGGAGACTTGTAGGGCTTGAGTCGGGCGACGGGGACAATATCACTGCTTGTCACAGTGGAGGACGCAGTGGGTGCGGCTAGAACGATTTCATAGGTGACATCGGTCACTTGGTGTTACGTTTCGCCTATGACGCGCGGTATAGCCGGCGCGGATGCAACGGACACCGTGGCTTCGTTCAAAGCGGTGGACATTTTGGCCCGTTCAGTGCCGCCGCAACGCCTCCCCGCCAAGCGCGACCAGGCATGTTTCAATGCCAGGTGTCTTCGTGTGTGCGTGTGTGTGTGTGTGTACATGTTGGTGCCCACGCTTGTCAAAGCGCGGCAGCCGGGGAGAGGAGCCCCCCAAGTGTGAAGCGAGGAGGACTGACCGGCGCCGGCCCGGCGGATGCGTCACCTTCTAGTCTCAACGTGCCCGAGCGCCGCCGTCACGTGGC
Source organism: Dermacentor andersoni (assembly GCF_023375885.2). Lineage (NCBI taxonomy): Eukaryota > Metazoa > Arthropoda > Arachnida > Ixodida > Ixodidae > Dermacentor > Dermacentor andersoni. The sequence goes on from NC_092817.1 coordinate 218,644,652, forward strand.
CTCATCCCGAGACGTTCCTGCTTGCCCTCAACTCCGAGAGTATAAAAGCAGCTGCCCCCGGACGCCAAGAGGGAGGCTCCGATTTCTTCCGTTGAGTAACGTGCTCTCCCGTCTCTCCACTTCGGTCGATCTGACCGGCCGCTTTTTTGCGATGCTAGAATAAACAAGTTGTTCTGTTAGCAGTCGATTCATCCTTTGCCAGGACCTTCGGATGCTTCCAGTTGTGCCCCAGGCCGCCAGGCCAACGCTACCCTTGGGGCTTGCGACCCATATGCAACAACTGGTGGCAGCGGTGGGATCGCGACAAAGGAGGCCAGCAGCGAAGATATGCGGTTGACTGTATGCTGAGCAACACAACGACCATCCGGGAGCAGTGCAACGAGCCCTGTGTGATGACTGGTTGCCTGCAGCGGAACGACTGCGCTGAATTCTTGGCTGCGAGGTTTGGTGAGTGCGGTACTTTCTTCTTCTGAGTTTTGCCAGGCTTTTGTTAGTGTCAGAAACAGAGCTGGTAATTGTGGTTGTCGTTGCTGACGGGTGAGTTCGCGGCAAGACAATAGTAGGCAGTAGAGAAAGCAGCATTCCGAGCAGCCATGGATTTGAAGTCGTTACGCAAACCGAAATTGCTGGAGCTTGCAAGAGAGTTGGGTCTGGATGTCTCAGACAAACTCAGAAAACCAGAACTGCTGAAGGCTATTCTTGAGTTAGAAGCTGAGGATGACGAGCTGTCGGAATGCCTTGAGACCATTGAGAAGAGGGCAAAAAGACAGGAGCGCGAACTTAAAGAGCAAAAAGAGAAACAGGAGCGCGAACTTAAAGAGCAAAAAGAGAAAGATGAGCGCGAACGTAAAGAACAGAACGAGAAAGATGAGCGCGAACACGCTTTGGAAATAAAGCGGCTCGAGTTAGAGATGGAACGCGCTCGTAATGGAAGTCGGGCACACGGTGCAGGAGAACGAGTATTGTTCAAAATGACTGACCTGATGCGGCCGTTTAAGCTTGGAGAGGACATTGGTTTGTTCCTGGTTAACTTTGAGCGAACGTGCGAGAAGCAGGGGTTCTCTCGGGAAACGTGGCCACAGCGCTTGCTCACTTTGTTACCCGGCGAGGCGGCCGACGTAGTCGCTCGCTTGAAGAGAGAGGAGGCAGAGGATTTCGACAAAGTGAAATCGAGTCTGCTAAAAAAGTACAGGCTGTCAGCGGAGGCGTTCCGTCGGAAGTTTCGGGAAAATGAGAAAGGCAGAAGTGAGTCATATACAGAGTTTGCCTATAGGCTAATGTCAAACATGCAGGAGTGGCTCAAAGAAGAGAAAGCGTTTGGTGACCACGAGAAAGTTCTGCAGTGTTTCGGGCTGGAACAGTTTTATAGTCGGTTACCTGAGAACGTGCGGTACTGGGTCTTGGATAGGCCAGACGTTAGTACGGTGGCTAAAGCCGCTGAGCTAGCCGAGGAGTTTGTGAGGCGTCGGGCTCGCGGAGCTAAGGACGGTCAAAAGGGTGAATTTGGCTCCAAGTTTGAGAGGCCGAAGCTCACACCCATGAGAGCAAAGGGGAACACACGTAGTGCGGATGCGAGTGAAAGCAGTCAAACCGAACCTAAGGAGACGGCGGCAGCCGAAGCCGAACGCAGGAAGCGGTTCGAGACGAGGCAAGCGCGCGTGTGTTATACGTGCCAGAAGCCGGGTCACTTTTCGGCGCAGTGTCCAGAAACAAAAACAAAAGTCGTGTTTTTGTCATTATGCAGCACTGACGAGAACATGAAGCCTCTCGAGCCTTACATGCGAGACCTCCTCGTGAACGGGAAAGAGTGCCGAGTGCTTCGCGATTCCGCAGCTACAATGGATGTAGTTCACCCCTCTTACGTAGAACCCGATATGTTCACGGGCGAGTGCGCATGGATCAAGCAAGCCGTGGAAGCTCACAGCGTGTGTCTGCCCGTAGCAAAAGTGCTTATTGAAGGACCTTTCGGAGCGCTTGAGACGGAGGCCGCAGTGTCATCTATGCTGCCCCCCCAGTACCCGTACCTATTTTCGAACAGGTCCGATCACCTCCTGCGCGAGAAGGGGCTTTTGTTTGGTGAGGCTAGCGTTCAGGCCTTAACCAGATCGAAGGTTCGGGAGCTCGCTGCAAAGGCGGTAGTTGCGGGGCCGACGTTGTCGAACAATGAGAAAGGGTGGGAGGCGCAGCAAGCTGATATTCAGAGCACGTCCGAACTGAATAAAACTGAGCCTGTAGCGTTGAAGGCACCAGATACTGGAGAGGAAATGCCCGACATGGGAAAGTTAGAAGAGCTATTTGCAGATTTGCTCATCGCGCCTACGTCAGACGGACTTAATTGGTTGCTAAAAGTCAGCCGGTCGGCTTTGATAGCCGAGCAAAAAAGGATGGCAGCCTAGAAAACATACGCTGCAATGTCAAGGAAAGTATCGCCAAGAAAAATGCTCGTTTTGTGGAAAGGGGTGGGATCGGAAGATACCGGAAGTATCTAGACCGCAGGAGAGTGGAGTTCGATCAGCTTATCGTGCCTCAGTGCTACCGTCAGGATCTGTTGCGCTTGTCGCATGGGGGTTCGTGGTCCGGACACCTAGGAGTTAAGAAAACTAAGGACCGTCTCTTGCAAGAGTACTATTGGCCAGGGTGTTTTCGGGACGCAGACCACTTTGTGAGGACATGTGACACCTGTCAGCGGGTGGGCAAACCAGGGGACAAATCGAGGGCGCCGTTGAAGTTGGTACCTATCATTACGGAGCCTTTTAGACGGCTCGTTATTGATACAGTGGGACCTCTTCCGGTAACAACCACGGGGTACAGACACATTTTGACTGTGATCTGCCCAGCAACAAAGTTTCCTGAAGCAGTGCCGCTTAAAGAACTCAGCTCAGTTGAGATAGTCAATGCACTACTGTCCATATTTGCGCGAGTTGGTTTTCCTGCGGAAATCCAGTCAGATCAGGGCACAGTGTTTACTAGCGCTTTGACGACAGCCTTTCTCGAAAGGTGCGGGGTGAAGCTGTTACACAGCTCAGTGTACCACCCACAGTCGAATTCCGTTGAGAAGCTCCACTCCGTCATGAAGCGCGTGTTGAGAGCGTTGTGTTTTGAACAACAAACTGACTGGGAGCTGTGTCTGCCGGGGGTGATGTTTGCATTAAGGACCGCGCCGCATGCGGCTACAGGGTTTTCGCCAGCTGAGCTGGTGTATGGTCGCTCGCTGCGGTCTCCGCTTCGCATGCTTCGAGACTCGTGGGAAGGCAGGGGCGACGACCCAGTCGTGGTAGAGTACGTGCTTAGGCTCCTCGAACGCTTAAGAAGGGCACAGGAGTTGTCAGGTGAAGCAATGGCAAAGGCACAGCAGAGGGCCAAGATTTATTATGATCGGACAGCCAGGGCCCGTCGTTTTGAGGTGGGCGATGAGGTCATGATATTGCGCACATCGCTAAAGAACAAACTCGACGTGCAGTGGGAGGGCCCAGCACGGATTGTTCAAAAACTGTCGGACGTTAACTACGTGGTGAGTCTGCCAGGAAAACGGAACGCACAGCAAGTTTACCACTGTTCTCTGCTCAAACCCTATAGACAACGGGAAGCAGTGGTGTGTATGATGGTAAACGTTCCCGAAGAGCTTCCGGTCGAGCTTCCGGGACTAGGCTCAGTGACGAACAGGAAAGACAGCGATCAAGTCATTAGTGACTTAATCAGTAAAGCACCGCTGTCGCCTGAGCAGAAAACCGAACTACACCAGCTCTTACAATAGTTTCAAGGTCAGTTCTCTGAGAGGCCTGGTAGGACTTCTGTCCTTACTCATGACATAGAACTTACCTCCCCAGAGCCAGTACGATCCAAGGCGTACCGGGTGTCACCCCGCCAGCGCGATATTATGGAGGCTGAGTTAAAGAAAATGCTACAGCTCGGAGTTATTGAGGCGGGTGAGAGTGATTATACCTCGCCTTTGATTTTAGTTGAGGTACCGGGCAAGAAACCTCGTCCTTGCGTCGACTACCGCAGGCTTAATTCCATCACTAAGGATCAAATTTATCCGATCCCTAACATCGAGGAGCGCCTTGAGAAAGTTAGTAGCGCTCAGTTTATTTCCACCCTAGATCTTGTCAGGGGTTATTGGCAGGTTCCACTTACAGAAGAGGCTAGTAGGTATGCGGCGGTCATTTCACCAATGGAAACATTCCGTCCTAAAGTGTTAAGTTTTGGTTTGAAGAACGCGCCATACTGCTTTTCAAGCCTCATGGATAAAGTGTTGCGGGGACAGCAAGAATTCGCTTTACCGTATTTAGATGACGTAGCGATATTCTCCGCATCCTGGTCTGAGCATATGGCACACTTGCGGGCAGTGCTAACCCGCCTGCGCGAAGCGGGCTTGCCAGTCAAGGCTCCCAAGTGCCAGTTAGCACAGGCCGAGGTTGTCTACCTCGGTCACCTGATTGGTCGGGGTCGCCGCCGCCCATCTGAAATAAAGGTGGCCGCTGTGCGAGACTTCCCGCAACCGCGCACAAAGACCGATATTCGGTCGTTCTTAGGTGTCGCCGGCTGCTATCAGAGGTACATCCCCAGGTACTCTGATATCGCGGCTCCCCTGACGGATGCTCTAAGAAAAACAGAGCCCCAAACAGTCGTCTGGGACGAGACAAGGGAAAGAGCTTTTAGCGCCCTAAAGAGTGCCCTAACAAGCCAGCCTGTGCTACGATTGCCAGACTACACAAAAAAGTTCGTTGTTCAGTGCGATGCTAGTGAGCGAGGCATGGGCGTTGTACTGTGCCAACGGGAAAATGGAGAAGTGGAACACCCCGTCCTGTATGCTAGTCGTAAGCTGACCAGTCGTGAGCAGGCGTACAGCGCCACCGAGAAAGAGTGTGCGTGTCTAGTATGGGCCGTTCAGAAATTGTCATGCTACCTAGCCGGCTCGAGGTTTATCATTGAGACGGATCACTGCCCTCTCCAATGGCTGCAGATCATCTCTCCCAAAAATGGCCGCCTCCTGCGCTGGAGCCTCGCTTTGCAACAATATTCCTTTGAGGTGCGTTACAAAAAGGGGAGTCTCAACGGTAACGCCGATGGCTTAAGTCGAAGCCCCTAACGTAGGAACCAGCCTCAAAGTTGTTTGTTACGGATGTTTTTCTTCGTGAGGCAGGATTTTTAACATATTGCTTTTGTTTAGTGTTTCAAAGTGATGACGTGCTTTCTAGTGCAATTTTCCAATTTCTGGACGTGTTCTGGGTGCTGCTAGACTACTGTAAGGAACTAGGCAGTAGTATAAAAGGGGAAAGAGCCTGGCATGGCTTAGTGAGGGTTGTGTCGTGCTTGCTGACTGAGCGGCTGAGTTTCGGCGTAGTTCTAACGCTTCCTGGGAACGAGAGAAAACTGGTAACTCTCCCGAAGTCACTTTGCGGTGTCCTGTGTGAACCTGAACGTGAGAACGAGGCCTTCTCCGTGCGCTGCGCTCAAGAAACGCCGAGGGACGACCGACTTCGGTTATGAGCATCATCGAGCGACATCCCTCCGGACAGCGGATGCAGTCCCCTGACCATTGGGATCTCCTTCCCCCGGCGGGGCAGTCTGTTACGTTTCGCCTACGACGCGTGGTATAGCCGGCGCGGATGCAGCGGACGCCGGGGCTTCGTTCAAAGCGGTGGACATTTTGGCCCGTTCAGCGCCGCCACAACGCCTCCCCGCCAAGCGCGACCAGGCATGTTTCAATGCCACGTGTCTTCGTGTGTGCGTGTGTGTGTGTGTGGATGTTGGTGCCTACGCTTGTCAAAGTGCGGCAGCCGGGGAGAGGAGCTCCCCAAGTGTGAAGCGAGGAGGACTGACCGGCGCCGGCCCGGCGGATGCGTCACCTTCTAGTCTCAACGTGCCCGAGCGCCGCCGTCACGTGGCCTCATCCCGAGACGTTCCTTCTTGCCCTCCACTCTGAGAGTATAAAAGCAGCTGCCCCCGGACGCCAAGAGGGAGGCTCCGATTTCTTCCGTTGAGTAACGTGCTCTCCCGTCTCTCCACTTCGGTCGATCTGACCGGCCGCTCTTTTGCGATGCTGGAATAAACAAGTTGTTCTGTTAGCAGTCGACTCATGCTTTGCCAGGACCTTCGGATGCTTCCAGTTGTGCCCCAGGCCGCCAGGCCAACGCTACCCTTGGGGCTTGCGACCCATATGCAACATTGGTAACCCGCTGTGGTTGCTCAGTGGCTATGGTGTTGAGCTGCTGAGCACGAGGTCGCGGGATCGAATCCCGGCCACGGCGGCAGCATTTTAATGGGGGCGAAATGCGAAAACACCCGTGTACTTGGATTTAGGTGTACGTTAATGAACCCCAAGTGGTCAAAATTTCCGGAGCCCTCCATTACGGCGTGCCTCATAATCAGAAAGTGGTTTTAGCACGTAAAACCCTATAATTTAATCGGTCACTTGGCGGAGCATGCGATATTAGTCTGTGTAGCAGGAAAGCAGTTTTTCGCAAAGGCCAGCTTTAAGCGATGGTGACCAAAGCAGCACGAGAGTACCGGGCGCAAAATGGACATTACGGTGACGGAGATCGTAGCATTGCTTTTGTTGGTCTTGAGACACTTGTAGACGAGCTCACGCAAGTTGGCGAGCATGGTCAGCATGGGCGATTGCATCACGGGCATAATCGCTAGTTCAAGATGTGGTGGACTGAAGCACAGTGTCCAGTGGTAGCGTCGGTTCTCGGCCATACAAGAGGTAAAGCGGGGAAAAGCCAGCAGTTTCGAGGACGAAAGAGCTGTACGCAAAGGTAATGTAAGGTAGAGTCAGGTCCCAGACACGGTGGTCGTCTGAAACGTATTTGGATAGCATGTCTGTAAGGGTGCGGTTCAAGCGCTCACTGAGTCCGTTCGTTTGAGGTTGGTAGGAGGTGGAAAATTTATGCTGCATTGAGCAGGCACGCATGATGTCGTCAATGACATTGGCCAAAAACGTACGGCCACGGTCTGTTAGCGATTGACACGGAGCACCATGCATCAAAATGATATCATTTAGGAGGAAGTCCGCAACATCAGTTGCGCAGCTGGTCGGAAGAGCGGGGGTTACGGCATAGCGAATCGCGTAGTCCGCCGCGACTGCAACCCACTTGCTTCCTGATGTAGATTCCGGAAATGGGCCGACAATTAAGGTCCAGGCCGACACTATATAAGGGCTCGGCAGGGATGTCGAGCGGCTGCAGGTAACCAGCGGGGAGCTGGGAAGGCTTCTTGCGTCGTTGGCAAAGTTCACAAGCGGCGACGTAACGTCGTACGGAACGGGCAAGGCCCGGCCAGAAAATTAGCGACGGACACGGTCACAGGTTCGAAATATGCCGAGGTGGCCTGCTGTTGGTGCGTCGGGAAGTTCTTCTAAAACGGTGGAGCGGAGGTGTTTAGGTACTACAAGCAGGAACTCAGAGCCGTCCGGATGAAGGTTACGACGGTACAGAGTACCGTCGCGGAGGACGAAGAGGCGTAGAGTGTCATCGGCCGGAGAGTGTTCAAAACGGTCGATGACTGCTTTGATGTAGGCATCACGATGTTGCTCGTCGGCGAAATGAAGCAGCTGTGATACAGAGAATACGTAAGCAGCACTGGTAATATTGGAGGAGTTAGAGCCGTCAACAGGGTAACGCGACAAGCTGTCAGCGTCTTGGCGCCGGCGGCCAGACTTGTACACCATGGAATATGAAAATTCTTGTAGCTTCAAAGCCCATCGACCAAGCCTGCCTGTAGCATCTTTTAGCGATGAGAATCAGCATAGAGCATGATGGTGAGTGACTACGGAAAAAGGGCGACCGTAAAGGTAAGGACGGAACTTCGCAACCGCCCAGACAACAGCAAGGCATTCTCGTTCCGTAATAGAATAGTTGCGCTCCGATGGTGTGAGGAGGCGGCTCCCATAAGCAGTAACGTGATCGTGGACACGCTGGCGCTGGGCTAAGACAGCACCCACGCCATGACCGCTGGCATCTGTACGCAATTCTGTAGGGGCATCAGGGTCGAAGTGGGCGAGAATGGGTGGTGAGGTTAGAAGAGTGACGAGACGAGAGAAGGCGGCGGCTTCCCAAGTACCCCACGAGAATTTTGCGCCTTTCTTCAAAAGATTAGTGAGGGGTCTAGCAAGTGCCGCAAAATCTTTCTTTTTTATTTATTTAACAATAATGTATGCCTTTGCACAGTCCCAAAAAGGAAGTGAATTAAAAATACACATGACCATGGGAAAAACAGGCAAAAAAAGAAAAAAGAAAAAATATAGAAAGCGAAAGAAAACTGCCATACAACAGCACTGGTATTCAACACAAGACACTTTCTTTCTTTCTCATGAATCAAGAAATAACAAAAGGTGCTCAAAACAATTGCAATATTAGCCGTATAACATTCTTGAAGTTATCGTGGATCTATAAAACGCCACTATTCAGCACATTGCAATATTTACATAGGAAATCATAAGGCAGTATGCAATCATCCGTGCACTAGTATCCAATCACTCAACCAACGCATTACCTTTAAACTACGCACTCAAATACTTTCATGAACAACCAAAATATGGCTGCAATTTTGCGACAAAGCCATCCACAGAATCTGATTCTACAATTTCCTTTGGCAACGAATTCCAGATTTCGATTGCCCATGGGAAATATGAATATCTAAACGTGTCGCACTGTGTCGGATAGTGCCTGATGTGTTTATTATGACAGGTTCTATTGGAGTGTCGGTGTAGTGGCTGCACGTAATCTCGCTTATCTATATTAATGTTGTTATTACATAGCATAAAAAGGAATTTCATGAAAGCCACACGACGCCGACAAAGAAGGGTAGGTAGTGCTGCCTGGCTTCTAAGAGCACTTAGGCTTTCGTGTCGAGAATACTTTTCGTATATAAATCGCAACGCTTTATTTTGAATACTTTCTAATTTCTGTGAGAGACCTTTCTGGTGCGGGTTCCACACTACGCTACCATACTCAAGAATTGGCCTTACTAAAGTTTTATATGCTGTTAGTTTCACATAAGATGGTGCTGCAGTTAATTTTCTTCACAAGAAACCGAGTGTTCGGAAGGCCTTCGTACATGTATTATCGATATGGGTATTCCATTTTAACGCGCGTGTAAAGGTTATGCCTAAATATTTTACTGTGTCAGTTTGTATTAAATCGTTGCCCATTAATGTGTAATTAAACCTAAAGATCGACTTTCTATGAGTTATGGTCATATACTCTATTTTCTTAAGATTAATTTCCATTCCCCACACGTCACACCAGCGGGCTAAATTGCTTATTGTAGTATTTAGTCTAAGCCGGTCCTCGATTCCTTGCACGCTTGTATAAATTACGAAGTCGTCGTCGAAGAGCCGCAATCTTACACCATTTTCTGCACAATCAGCGATGTCGTTAACGTATATGAGAAATAATAATGGCCGCAATACGCACCCCTGTACTTGAACAAAACAACGAAAGTTCGAGCATAGCCCTACGAAACTTCGGACGTCTGCGGCTGTCTTCGGAACGGGAAAGTCTCGGACAGCGCGAGTTTTGTCGGGATCAGGCTGTACTCCGGAAACGTCAACGAGATGCCCCAGAAGAGTAATTTGGTGGTGGCCAAAACGACATTTGGACGAGTTAAGTTGCAGCTTCGCCTTTCAAAATATATCGAGTATATTTGTTAGATGCTCAAGGTGAGTGTCGAACGTTTGCGAGAAGACGATGACGTCGTCGAGGTAGCAGAGGCAGGTGGACCATTTGAAACCTTGGAGCAAGGAGTCCATCATACACTCGAAGGTGGCAGGGGCGTTGCATAATCTAAATGGCATTACATTAAATTGGTATAGGCCATCAGGTGTGATGAACGCGGTTTTTTCTCTGTCCATATCGGTAACACCAATCTGCCAATATCCCGAACGAAGATCAATAGACGAGAAATAGCTGGAACCGTGCAGGCAGTCAAGGGCGTCGTCTATACGTGGGAACGGGTAGACGTCCTTCTTCGTAATGCTGTTCAGATGACGGTAGTCTACACAGAAGCACCACGTGCCGTCCTTCTTCTTAACCAACACCACAGGTGACGCCCAGGGACTCGAAGGCTCAATGATGTTTTTATCTAGCATATTGTTCACTTTGAATTACTCGGCGTTCCGACGCAGAAACTCAATACAGTCTTCGGTGAATAGGTGCAGCATCGCCAGTAAGAATCCGATGCTTGACTGCGAGCGTTTGGCTTAAAAGGCGACTGTCGAAGTCGAAAATATCTCCGTAGGATGATAATACTTGGCAAAGTTCTTCAGTCTGCGGAGAGGACAGGTCCGTCGCATCCATTTTCTTTATGTTGGCATCGGCGCCTGAGGCTGGCGCGAGGGGCCTGCTGAGCTCGCAAGAACCATCGGTCGATAACACTGCCACGTGATGGTTGCCGAGACAATCAACGTTGGCAAGCAAATTCTACCTTGCGGTAGAATTTTATTTGCCAATCCAAAGTTAAACATAGGCATGCGAGTGCGGTTCGCAGTAATAGTAAGTATACTGTGAGGCACGGTAACGTCAAACTGTAGTGGAATGTCGGGCAGAGGAGTGACGAGGTACTCGCCATCAGTAACTGGTGCGGAACACAACAGTTCAATGTAGGCTATTGACTTTGGCGCAGGCGAAGAAAGCTGGTGGGGTAAAGCGGCACTGGGGTGCGTCAGAAGGTACTGCGAGAATCGGTAACTCAAGGCGAAGGGTACTGGCAGAGCAGTCAATGAGAGCAGAATGGGTGCTTTAATCATAAGCAGTGAAGCTCCTAAAGAATTTGTTAATGCGTGCCTTAATTTCAGTTAACCTCAACTTGTGCTAGAGCCCACGCGGGTTGCAAAAGACACATCTAATGTACTCGACGTTATACTAAGCAGCCATCCTGACAGTCTATCATCCACAACTTACCTCCGCGAGGTCATCATCAGCCTGGTTATGCCCACTGCAGTGCAAAGGCCTCTCCCATACTTCTCCAACAACCCCGGTCATGTACTAATTGTGGCCATGTTCTCCCTGCAAACTTCTTAATCTCATCCGCCCACCTAACTTTCTGCCGCCCTCTGCTACGCTTTCCTTCCCTTGGAATCCATTCCGTAACTCTTAATGACTATCGGTTATCTTCCCTCCTCATTACGTGTCCTGCCCATGCCCATTTCTTTTTCTTGATTTCAACTAAGATATCATTAACTCGCGTTTGTTCCCTCACCCAATCTGCTCTGTTCTTATCCCTTAACATTATACCAATCATTCTTCTTTCCATAGCTCGTTGCGTCGTCCTCAATTTAAGTAGAACCCTTTTCGTAAGCCTCCAGGTTTCTGCCCCGTACGTGAGTACTGGTAAGACACAGCTCTTATAAACTTTTCTCTTGAGCGATAATGGCAACCTGCTGTTCATGATCTGAGAATGCCTGCCAAACGCACCCCAGCCCATTATTCTTCTGATTATTTAAGTCTCATGATCTGGATCCGCAGTCACTACCTGTCCTAAGCAGATGTATTCCCTTACCACTTCCAGTGCCTCACTACCTATTGTAAACTGCTGTTCCCTTCCGAGACTGTTAAACATTACTTTAGTTTTCTGCAGATTAATTTTTAGACCCACCCTTTGCCTCTCCAGGTCAGAGAGCATGCATTGCCGTTGGTCCCCTGAGTTACTAATCAAGGCAATATCATCAGCGAATCGCAAGTTACTAAGGTATTCTCCATTAACTCTTATCCCCAATTCTTCCCAATCCGGGTCTCTGAATACCTCCTGTAAACACGCTGTGAATAGCATCGGAGAGATCGTATCTCCCTGCCCGACGCCTTTCTTTATTGGGATTTTGTTGCTTTCTTTATGGAGGACTACGGTGGCTGTGGAGCCGCTATAGATATCTTTCAGTATTTTTACATACGGCTCGTGTACACCCTGATTGCGCAATGCCTCCATGACTGCTGAGGTTTCGACTGAATCAAACGCTTTCTCGTAATCAATGAAAGCTATATATAAAGGTTGGTTATATTCCGCACATTTTTCTATCACCTGATTGATAGTGTGAATATGGTCTATGTCCACCTCCGCGAGGTAAGTGATCATAAAGTAATCCATGCCACCCTCACGTTTCAACCTATGCGACAACAAAAATCCAACAAAACTATATGCCTATATGATAAAAGGAATCAGGAAGTTGTTAATTACGAGTTTGGCGACTTCTTTTCAACTTTTGAGACATTATTTTATATGCACTCGCCTCAAGAAAACTGGACATTCTTTAAAAACAAAATTAATGAACTCGTAAACAAACATATACCAAGAATAATTATGCGCACCAATCAAAATAAGCCATGGTTCACCTGAGCTCTAAAGAAGCTTGAACACCAAAAGAAACGTCGCTTCCGGCTAGCCACGCGTCTTGAAAGCACCGAGGCATGGTCAAAATACTACGTGGCAGAGAACGCCTACCTGAGTGCCGTTCGCACTGCTAAAAAATATTTTTATAACGTCGACCTACCACAGCTACTTGCTTAACATCCTCGGCAGTTCTGGCGCATTTTAAATCCCCAAGAAGCTCGTACTTTCAGGGTGAAGAATGCAGCAGGCGACACCGCCACGGACGCCGAGTGCGCTGATATATTCAACACAGCATTTTACCGTGTCTACAAAAAAAACTACCACTCCAGACTTTTCGCTACCTACTAAAATAACATCGCATATGCAACCCATTGTATTTTCGATAGGTGGTATACTATCAATCGTTGAAAAAAAAACATTATGTGATTCTTCTGGTGTGGACGAAATTAACTCAAAGATCCTAAGCATATATCCGCGGCATGTTCCACTCTGTTGTTCGCGCAATCATTGTCTACAGGTGCTTTACCGGATGATTGGAAAGTGGAAAAGGTCGTTCCAGTATTCAAAGCAGGTAACAAACACTCCCCACAGGCACGTACGCAGGATTCTTCTTTTTTTTTTGAGGGGGGGGACAAACCAAGGTAACTTCAATGCAAATGAGGGGGGGCGTACTTTACTAGTACAAATGTGAATAACGTCCACCATTCGACATAAAAACGCGTAAACCTACAAAAGAGAAATGAAATAAGGGGCCGTATAACGTAAAACAATTCTAATATGTTTTTGTTCCAATCTCCTGACGTCAAATCTGCGTAACCGCCGACGCAAGCATCGGAGGGTCACCCACAGGGTTGTCTGAATAAACCAATCAAATGTTCCCCTCGTTCATAGGAGGTCAATTTTGTTTACTTGAAAAACGAATAACATATATTGCCTGCACTGTGCGGCTTGTCTTATCTAATTGGCTCAAAAGTGGTGAGGAGCATGCTCAAGTGGAGAGGGATTCGATGAGGCCGAGCCACTGCACTGAATATCCATAACCGGATGTAGAGAGTGCTGCCGGCGTCTGTGATTGGTCCGCTTTCTCTTACTTCGCTTGCGATGGCTCGTCGACAATCGCGCGGCATGCAATGGAAGCTTAAGAATGACGCTAAAACCGATCTTCAGCAAAGAAGAGTTGGCCGAACGAGGTCGTAAACCTGCCGAAAGTTCTCGAAAACATTACACGGTCACGCAAAAAAGTTTTATTGCACGCAAATAAACCCATGCTCTCCGGCAAGGGTGAGGTATAGCCACTGCTGGAGGGATCGGCGGCAGCCATCTTTTATTCCTTTCGGAACGGAGCAGCCTGCGGCTATTCAGAAGAAAATTCACTTTTGTTCGGCATATTAATGCATCTTTAACGCGTACACGTCACTTTGACGCAGTAGGCTTTTGCGGTTTTGTGACCTCGCGTGAGAGACAGGTGAAGTGGGTGCAGCCCGAAAACTTTTGACCAATAGCCGAGTGCTAATCGCGGAAAGGCGTCAAATCAGAAAAAACTATTTTTGTTTTGTTCGGTCAAATTATGCGTAATCAGTGTGTACACGTCATATCAGATGGGGAGCTATCGCGCTTTTCGTGACGTCGTGCGACAGACAGATAAAGTGGGGGTGGCCCAAAACAGTTTTTGACCAATCGCGCTGGACTGATTGCTGAATTGGGGCGATCTAATGTAAAACTATTCCAAACTTTTCTATTCCATTTCCGCAATCAGCCCTCCGCTATTGGTCAACAACTTTTTTAGATCACCCCCACTCCACCTGTCTGTCACGCGACATCACGAAAACTGCAATAGCTCCCCATCTCATATGACGTGTACACGCTGATTATGCATGATTTGACCGAACAAAAGAAAAATAGTTATTTCTGATTTAACGCCTTTTCGCCGTTAGCCCTCTGCAATTGGACAAAGTTTTCGGGTTGCACCCACTTCACCTGCCTGTTGCGCGACGTCACAAAACCGCAAAAACTCACCGCGTCAAAGTGACGTGTACGCGTGAAAGATGCATTAATATCATCATCATTTATTGTTCATTAAGGACCCCTTTCAGGGTATTACGTAAGGGGGGGGGGGGGAAAGGAATCAAGAAACACTATGGTCATTATTATGCAATGGTTAACTAATTTGTACAACGGTAAACAAAACTTAGTGTACATGCTAGTAGACGATGAGCAAGAAAAGTTTTTAAAAATAACAAAACAAAGTAAGGTACAAACCAGCAGTAGAAATGGCAACACAACAGGGAATATAACAGAAAAGTAAAAAAAAAGTTAGACTTTAGAATAACAGCATAGCAGTGGTAGGTTAAGGGTTTAAAAAACATGACAATAGTTGTCTAAATTTATCTGGATTACTTTCATTCACTATGCTGTTGGGTAGAGCGTTCCACAATTCAATAGCACTAGGTAAGAAAGAGTTGTTGAAGGCATTAGAGGAACCATGGAGACGTTGTAAACTCAGGTTGTTAAAGAGACGTTTAGAAAAGCGGTTGGGCGGTAGTAAAAGACTGTTCCTGAGATGGTGGGAAATTATAATATAGTTTGTGGAAAAGGGAAAGCAGTGAAATCTTCCTACGAAGTGTTAGGCTAGGAATGCTGAGGGATGATTTAATGCCGCTTATACTTGTATGCCAGTCATAGTTTGAAGCGATGAAACGTGCTGCGCGATTCTGCGTTGCTTCGAGCGAGTTAATAAGATAAGACTGGTGAGGGTTCCAAATTGCTGAGGCATACTCAAGTTTAATCCGAATGAACGTTTCATAGGCGAGCTTGCGTACGGGAACAGGAGACAGAAAAATCGATCGTTTGAGTGGGCCAAGTGATTTAGAACAGCTGTTAATAAGTTGAGTTATGTGTGCAGACCACGTAAGCTGATTAGTGATAGTAACGCCTAGATAACGGTAAGAGTCAACTTTAGTCAAGGCTGTGGAATTAAGAAAATACTGGTGGTTAATGATGCCCCGCTTGCGAGTTACACACATGTACTTGCACTTGGAAACGTTCAGGGACATAAGCCAAGCATAGCACCAATTTGCTATTTTGCTTAGGTCTTCCTGGAGTAGGTGGTCATTAAGGGAGGATATGTGCCGATACAAGACGCAGTCATCAGCGAATAACCGAATTGATGAAAGAATGCTATTAGGGAGGTCATTTATAAAAATTAGAAACAAGAGAGGTCCGAGCACAGAGCCCTGTGGTTCACCTGACAAGACTGGACTACTTGACGACTTGAGGTTATCGATGACAGTATGCTGTGAGCGATTTGTGAGAAAACATTCAATCCAGGACAATACAAGTGGGGCGAGATTAAGACAAGCAAGTTTCGCGTCAAGACGTAGATGGGCGACACGATCAAACGCCTTTGCAAAGTCAAGATGGATAACATCGGTTTGGAAACGGGAGTCAAGGTGGAGGTGAAGGTCTGTGGTGAATTCGAACAGCTGCGTTTCACATGAGTGATCTCGTCCAAATCCATGTTGATTGGGAAAGAAAAAAGAGTGCTTGTCTAAATGAGATGCAATGCTGGAGTACAATATACGCTCTAGTATTTTACAAGGTATACAAGTTAGGGAAATAGGGCGGTAATTACATGGACTGGAACGACTACCGAATTTGTGCACAGGTACAATACTGCTAATTTTCCAATCATTCGGAATAGTGGAAGAGGCAATAGATTGAGTGAAAATCAATTTCAAGAAGCGGCTAGATTGAGATTTGGTACCCTTTAAAGCTTTGGCCGTTATGCCATCTGGGCCTGGCGCATTGGAAAGTTTAAGGTTATCGAATAAATTGGAGATTCCTTGAGTATTTATAATAACAGCCGGCATTTCCGAAAAGTGAGTGGATGACAACGTAGGAATATCAGTGGGAGGTTCATTAGTCAGAACAGAACAAAAATAAGAGTTCATGACATCGGGACGCTGATTCACTGAAACAGGAGACCCATGCGAGTTGAATAATGCGATACTATGAGATGAAGTACGTTTAGGTGATAATGAGTTCCAGAATTTGCGAGGGTTGGCACGCAGAATGCTCAGCAGGCCCTGGTGGAAATATTTGCGTTTAGATTGTCTCAGCAAACGTGTGTATTCCCGCAATACCGTGAAGCATTTCCCATTTTTGCGGATCGTTGCGTCGTTTGAGTTCGCGGAAAATGCGCTTTCTTTTTCCTAGATAGTTTTTTAAGGTTGTTCGAATACCAGGCTCTGCCGGCATCCCCGCGAATTCGTACAAGAGGAACATGAGCATCAAGAAGAGACAAAAGTTTATGTTTATAGAGTAACCAGTTTTGCTCAACTGCTCTGGAAGGGACTGATTGATGGAAGTCTACAAATCTGCATTTTCTTCTGAATAGCCGCAGGCTGCCCGGTTTCGAAAGGAATAAAGGATGGCTGCCACCGACCACTCAGGCACTGGCTATCTCGCAACTGCTGGAGAGCATGGTATTTTTTTGCATATGTAATGAGGAAGAATACCACAAGAACAAGGCCAGCCAGATCGTCTCTTCCATGCCTGCTGTCCAACCAGTGCGCCAGCCGGATCACCCGTGCTTAGCACGAGTGTGACCCGTTCTGGCAACCAGCTGTTCCTGCTCTGCGTCACCTGCCTTCTCGGCTACGAACAGACGTTACCATCGGAACTGTTCAGTGCACCAATTTCAATTGGTGGAGGTGCGGGGTATTCAAGAACATCTACTCCCTGGAACTCAGATCTCGGACTCTGCCTCCTGTCATGCCTGACTCTCCCCAGCCTACGTCGCCGCCACACCCCGTTGCCTGCTCTGGCGCTGTCCCGCAACGCCATCCAGCGGTTTTCAGCGGTACGGATGAACAGGACGTCAATTACTGGTTGTCTACCTACGAACGGGTGAGCTTGCACAATCGATGGGATGATACAGCCAAGTTAAATGCCGTCACATTCTGCCTTGCCGGAGTGGCTCATCTGTGGTTTAAAAACCACGAAGCCGACTTTCAGTTCTGGTCCGCGTTCAAGACCAGTTTCGCTGCAGTTTTCGGTCGCCCTGCCGTCCACAAGTTGCGCGCCGAGCAGCGGTTACGAGAGCGAGCGCAACAACCCGGTGAAACACTTCAATCCTACTAGAATGCATTTACTCACAATCTTACAACTCTGGCACCTTACCGTATGATTGGAAAATTGGCAAAGTAATCCGTCGTCGATAATCGCCGTCTTAATAAGATAACGCGAAAAGACGTCTACCCTCTACTGCGCATTGACGACGCTCTGGACAGCTTGCAAGGCGCTAAATTCTTCTCTTCGTTGGATTTACGCTCGAACTACTGGTAGGTCCCGATGTCAGTAGTTGATCGCCATAAAACTGTATTCATTACTCAGATGGTTTATACGAATTTAATGTGATGCCATTTGGCATATGCAATGCGCCTGCTACCTTTGAAGGAGTGATGGACAATATCTTGCGCGGCCTAAAATGGAGCAAGTGTTTGTGCTACCTCGACGACATCGTTGTGTTCGCCCCTGATTTCAGCAGGCATCTTCTTCGCCTTAGGCAAGTGTTGACGTCCTTCACCAACGCAGGCCTGCAACTGAACCTGAAAAAGTGCCAGTTCGCCGCGCGCAAGCTCATGATTTTAGGTCACGTCGTATCACAAGATGGCATTTGCTTCGACCCATCAAAACTTCGCGCTGTGGCAGAATTTCCGAAACCTAAGACACTCAAAGAACTCAGCGCCTTCACCAGCCTCTGTTCTTACTTCAGACGCTTTGTTCGCAATTTTGCCTCGATAATATCACCTCAGACACAATTCTTAAGTGGTGCCAGCGACCTATCCTCCTGGTCTCCTGCATGCGACACCGCGTTCGTGACCTTACGCCGTCTCCTGACGTCTCCGCCTATACTGCGACACTACGACCCCGCCGCCCCAACTAAAGTGCATACCGATGCCAGTGGTATTGGCCTTGGCGCTGTCCTTGCGCAGCGCAAGTCTGGCTACTCCGAGTACGTCGTTGCTTACGCCAGTCGGGCGCTGACCAAAGCGGAACGCAATTACAGCGTCACAGAAAAAGAATGCCTGGCCATCGTTTCGGCACTCGGGAAGTTTCGTCCTTATTTATACGGCAGGCCTTTCAATGTGGTTACTGACCATCACGCCCTTTGTTGGTTACCCTCTTTAAAAGACCCGTCTGGATGCCTTGCTCGTTGGGGTCTGCGCATTCAAGGATACGACATACACGTCATATACCGCTCAGGTCGCAAGCACACTGACGCTGACGCTCTGTCCCGCTCTCCACTGCCAGCCGACACGGCCTCCCTCTCCACCATTAAGGCGGTATCCTCGGTCGACATCGACACCTTCGCATCAGAATAGCTCAAGGATCCTTGGGTGGCCTCTCTTTTGGATCTCCTTTCTGGCTCGCCTGCATCTCCCATCTCCCGCTCCCTGCGTCGCCAGGCTGTCCATTTTGCTGTCCGGGAAAACCTCTTGTATCGACGCAACTACCAGCCCGATGGTCGCACGTGGCTCCTGGTTATCCCTAGGACTTTGCGTTCCGACATGTGCGCGTCTTTCCATACTGACCCACAATGTGCACACGGAGGCGTTTTGAAAACGTATGAGCGCCTGCGGCAACGTTACTACTCGCGACGAATGTGTACTTTTGTCCAAAAGTTTGTCCGCTCGTGCCCGCAATACCAACGCCGGAAATCTTCGCCTCATCCGGCCCACGGTTTATTACAGCCGCTTCCGTGCCCTGCTCGTGCCTTCGACCGTGTGGGAATTGACCTGTACGAGCCGCTACCGCTAACACCCGCTGGAAAACGGTGGATTATTGTCGCAGTTGATCACCTTACACGCTATGCTGAAACCGCTGCTCTACCAGCAGCGACCGCCAGTGACGTTGCATCCTTTCTTCTCCATCGTTTCATTCTTCGTCATGGCCCACCTCGGAAGCTGCTGAGTGATAGAGGCCGTGTGTTTCTGTCGCAGGTGGTTGAAGCTCTGCTTGCTCAATGCCGCATAGTTCACTGGACCACCCCGGCGTACCATCCTCAAACTAACGGGCTTACAGAGCGTTTCAATCGCACCCTTGGTGATATGCTCGCCATGTACGTTTCATCGGAGAATACAAACTGGGACATCATCCTCCCATTTGTCGCGTACGCATATAATACGGCTACACAAAGTACTACAGGATTTTCTCCATACTTTCTTCTCTACGGCCGCGATGCTTCCCATACTATTGATACGGTTTTGCCGTATACACCAGATACGTCAGAGTGTGCTCCCGTTTCAGCCGTCGCCCGATACGCCGAGGAATGCCGTCAATTAGCCCGAAAGTTCACCTCCGCCGACAAACAACGACAAAAAGCCAACCGTAATGACGATGCTACGAATCCGAACTTCGCTTCTGGCACACTTGTCTTCTTGTCCGTGCCTTCTACCACGCCTGGACTTTCGACAAAACTTCTCTCGCAGTATGATGGACCATGCCGCATCGTCGAACGCACCTCTCCGGTCAACTATGTCATAGAGCCGCTTACACCGACATCCGACAAGCGCCGCCGTGGGCGGGATGTTGTTCACGTTCGCCGCATGAAACAATTCTATGACCCGCTCGTCTCCACGTCGTAAGTCGCCAGGATGACTCCGCTTTTCCACCGGGGGTAATTGTAATGAGGAAGAATAGCAAAAGAACAAGGCCAGCCAGATCGTCTCTTCCATGCCTACTGTGCAACCAGTGGGCCAGTTGGATCGCCAGTGCTTAGCACGAGTGTGCGCCGTTCGGGCAACCAGCTGTTCCTGCTCTGCGTCACCTGCCTTCTCGGCTACGAACAGACGTTACCATCGGAACTGTTCAGTACACCCATTACACATACAATAAACCTGTTTGCGTGGCCCTGTAACATTTTCGAGCACTTTCGGTACGTTTACGACCTCGCTCTGCCCACTCTTCTTTGCTGAGGATCCGTTTTAGCGTTATTCTTAACTTTCCGTTGCATGCCGCCGCGATTTTCGATGAGCCACCGCAAGCTAGTAAGGGAAAGTGGACCACTCGCAGACGCCGGTACACCCGGCGCCTGCCCTGAAAATCGGCTTATCGATTTTCAGTGCACTGGCTCGGCCCGATTGAATCCCTCTCCACTTGAGCGTGCTCTTCGCCTTTTGTCAGCCAATTAGATAAGACAAGCCGCTCAGTGTAGGCGATGTTATTCGTTCTTAAAGCGAACAAAAGTGACCTCCTATAAACGAGGAGAGCATTTGATTGGTCTTTTCAGACAACCCTGCGGGTAACCGCCTGGTGCTTGCGTCGGCGCTTACGCAAATGTGACGTCAGGAGATTGGAATAAAAACATATTTGAATAGTGTTACGTTCTACGGCCCTTGGAATAGAAAAGTTTGGAATAGTGTTACGTTATAGCGCCCAAGGTGTATTCTACAGGCACGCCCTGTGAGATACACTTCTCCTTTACTTGGCAAACAAGGAACTGCGTCAAATGGACTTGCGCAGGAGAGAAGCGCAGGAAGAACACTGCCAAGGACAAGTAAAGAAGACAAAGTGTAAAATAAAGATTACATTAATAGACTACAAGTAAAAAAAAGCAGCAGTTGGCAACCAAGGCACAGAAACCGCGCGGGGTTGTGTTACTTCGCCAGCCAATCACAGAAGCAAACAAAATTGTCGGCGTGCGGCCTTTTCAAAATGGCGTCGTACTTGATACCTGCGGAGCGTCTGCTGTTCTTGGAGAGTCTTTTCATCAGTAGAAGCAATGAGGTGTGCAACAGACATGGACAAAGTGTACGGAGTTCGAGCATTTCACTCTTCAAAAGTCTGCGGTGCCGTTCATTCCACTGCTGAACCAGTTTTACTAAGAAACTTCACTGCCAAATAAACTGAAACTTGACAATAAATAGTTGCAACAAAGCAAGCATGTTATTTCATTTCAATAAATTAGGGTTTGGCCATTCCACTATAATAGGCGAGGTAGAAGGTATAAAATTACGCGCTAATAATTTTATTTTTGTGGTTGCCGCCTTATTTGGGTAACAGAAAAGTTTGAAGTACGAATTATTTGCAGCCCCCGGAAGAGCAGTGGCTGGCGATTATGAGGGCGTGGGCGGGGCTTCACTGCAGACTTAATTTGTATCCGACTCTAGCAGCTTTTTTCGAATTAGCTATGGAAGGACTATAGATAAATATATATTTGCGGAACCATCACAGTTCTTCTGTATCCCTCGTTTATGCGCTACTAAGTTAAGTGCCGCAAACTGCCGTATTGTTATTTGGGAAGTTACGTAACGATGCGTGGCTGCCAGTCCAGTACAACTTCGTAGGGCGCAGGACGCTGCGATTCTAGACGTACTGCACCCACCGCAGTAGCTTAGAAAGACACTTACATAAGCACAGCAGAGAAGTGGCTACATCAGGCGGCTCGACTGATAACTGTAGAAGCGTCATTCAAAACACACGGAATTGTTGTCCACTTCCGGCGGCGTTTTTTCTACTTTCTCTTTAAATAAAAAGATTATCTATAAATATTTTCATGAACAGCGGTTAAATTTGCTAACTTTCGCTTTTTCTTCCTGTTTGGCTGTTGCCTCGGTCGCCGACAATGGATTCCTTAGTAGATCGCTTAATTTCTCAACGCCTTGCGACTCTTGTTACCAGTTGGCAATTTTGCACGAAAAGTGCTCTAAAATTAGGCTAAAACCAGGCGACGTAATGGATGACATCCATGTTGCTTATGAATTTAATGGTTATTGCAGGGTTTGATGATGGACGCTGGTTCGCATTATATTATTTTTCACCTTATCTAACCCATATCGCGGGGATATGGTTCCGAGAATCTGTCAGCGTCGCGGCCAGCCGTTACTCGAGGAAATAATGAAGCAAAAGAAAAAGTTAAACGCAATTGGTGTTTTCTCTCGCAGCAATTTGTTCCACGTACATACAGACCAGCTGATCACGAACCGAATCCCTCTCTTGGTTCCTGGATCAGCCTAAACGAAGAAGGTTGCACTAACGAAGCAACAGCCAAGCGCGTGACCGTCGAAGAGATGGTGACAACTGAATGCATCTCGAGTTAATCGCGTGGCCACCGAATCGATGAGGAAACTGGCCTTCACACCCCAAAAGATGCCGATAACTACAGCCATCCAAAAGGAGTGAAAGAGGAAGCAAAATGTTGACCGCCGAATAGCTGTCAAGTTTCAACATTGATTTGGGGACGCTTTAGGAATGTGTGTGATAAGTAGTGGCATGGGAGGGGAGGGGGGGGGGGGTATGCGTTTTAATTTCGGGGCCCCCGGGCCCCCCCTTGGGTACGTGCCTGACTCCCCATTAAACTACCGCCCCATTTCATTAACTAGTGTTCCTTGCAAAATCATGGAACATGTCATATACTCACATATCATGAACTCTTTAGACTCGGTAAACTTCTTTCATCCTTCTGTACATGGTTTCGTAAAGGGCTTTCATGTGAAACACAACTAGCTATCTTCCTTAAGGATCTTCGCGGTAACCTTCGTAACAACGTTCAAACCGATGCCATCTTTCTAGCCTACTCTAAAGCTTTTGACACAGTGCCTCATAACCGCTTGCTAATAAAACTATCCAGATTGAACTTGGATCCTCACATAGTACAGTGGATAAAAGAATTCCTTACTAATCGTTCCCAGTTCGTCCTTTTTAATAACTTCTCCGAGCCCCTCCCTGTCACTTCAGGTGTCCCTCAAGGCTCAGTCTTAGGACCGCTTCTTTTCCTAATATACATTAACGATCTTCCGCTGCATGTATCGTGTCCTATTCGCATGTTCGCTGACGACTGTGTGATTTATCGTACTGTGACTAACACCTCTGACCAAGCATCTCTCCAGAATGACCTTAATAACGTGCAGGAATGGTGCAACCGTTGGTAAATGGCTTTGAAACCCAACAAGTGCAAATTTATTTCGATTTCCCGCCGTCGTAACCCTTATCTCTCTACTAACACAAATGCAAAAATCTCAGTAGAATCAGTTCTAGCCTATAGGTACTTAGGCGTAACGCTGTCCCGCGACCTTTCCTGGAATGCGCATGCGACTAACGTAATTTCGTCAGCGAACAAAGACCCTTGGGTTCATGAGGCGACACCTTCGTCATGCTCCACAGCACTTCAAACTACTCGCATACAAATCATTTGTCAGACCACAACTGGAATATGACGCCGCCATCTGCAACCCTCATCAAACATATAGCATCAATGCACTCGAGTCAGTTCAGAATCGTGCGACTAGATTCATCCATTCTTCAATTCATAAAACATCAGCATTTCACACTTAAAGGCACGATCTAGATTTACATCTCTTGCTTTTCGTCGTCGCCTCGCCACGCTCTCTCTATATCACAATTTTTTTTTACAGCTCACTAAGCCGACCACCTTACGTCACGCCATCATCTTCACGCATGTCACAGCGCACCAACCACCAACTCCAAGTTTCTTGTCCTCGAACCCGAACTGTCACTTTTCAACCATAATTTTTCCTCGAGTTGCGAAGGACTGGAACGACCTACCCTTCAATGTCGCTGCCATCACATGTCATTCACAATTTCTAGAAACCGTTCAAACTTGTATTTCAATGCAACACCTGCCTTTTCTTGTGTCCACATGTTAACCACTCCTTATGTAATACCCCGAATAGGGTCTTTAAGGTAATGAAATGAAATGAAATGCGCGGAGAGAAAATAGAGGCCGAGAATTAGGCCGTGGGGGCAATGAGCAATCACGGGCAGGGGCGTAGCCAGGGGGGGGGGCTTATGGGGCTTCAGCCCCCCCCCCCCCCCCCCCCCCGATGAAAGCAACCCCCGGCGCCGGAAATCATTCTAGATTTTGTCTAGAATGTCTTTTAGACGCTCGAAAAGGCGTTTAACCGCGTAGATAGCGAACTCGGGCTGGATTTCGCGGCAACGCCCATGCACCGAGAGTCACACAACGCCAAGCAGCCCCATCCGGTTTTCTCTGGCCGAGTAGATTTTCGCCTGGCAGAGTTTTGGACACTTTCTGGCTAGCCGACGAGAAAAAGAAACAATGGTCACTCACCGCCATCACTGTGGGGACTCGACGGAGTGCACCGCGTTCCCCTTTGCAGAACTTCTCTGGAAAGTCTTGTCTCGCCGGTGTAGGATACCGAGCAGTAAGCGTATGGTTGGTTTTCAGTGGACCAAGCGTCCCATGTTTTCTTCGATATTCCTTCCGTAGCCACATTAGGTGCCCAAAGTAGACATTCTATTGTGGCCAACATACTTTCCTATGCGTTTTTTTTTAGAGCGCAGCTCTTTGGCCTCCGTTCCTGGGTTTCGCGTCGTCGTCGGCGTTGTCGTCGGCCTCGTAACCAGCTCCGCCCCCCTTTCATCCCCCCAGCGCTAGCAGCGACCGACTGATACCGCTGGATGCCGCTGACGCCGCTAGAGAGTCAAGATAACGTGACTGCATAGAACACCGTCGCCGCCATGCAGAAAGAGGAGGAAAGGGTCCCCCCCCCCCCCCCTGTTCTTGTGTGGCGGATAGGGTGCTCTTCAGTTGCCGACGCGCCGGTTATTTCACGTAGGCCCCGGCACGTCGACGAATACGTGACCACCTTCCCACGGCTAGACCTGGTTCTTAGCGCTGCGGAAGCGAGGGTATCATATTGTTTGTGTCGGCATCGGCGGCGTTGTCCCTGAAACCAACTCCGCAGCTGGGGTTGACTCACTATCGGCGTCAGCGGCATCAGTCAGTCGCTGCTATCTCTTCCCTCCTCCCTTTATCGTGTTGTCCGCTTGCTGCGCGCGCTTCTGCCCCCATCGTTTGCCGCTGGGTGTACACGCCGCCCCCCTCCCCCCTCTTCCTGCGAGTCTCCGGTTGTCAAAGCGCCGGCTCGAACTTAATTCCTTTCTTCGACTTCACATTCTACCACGGAAAAGCCAATCCGGACAGAAAGCTAGCCGATGAATTTCGTCGGTTGCAGTCCCACAAACTTGACACCATCACCGCCAAGTGCCTCGACATGACTGAACAGCCGCACTACTTGTTGATCTCCGCTCTTAACGTACGCTCCCTTGCCGCACATGCCAAGGACGTACACCACGATCACATTCTGCGCCATTTCTCTGTACTTTGCTTTGCTGAAACCTGGATGCATCCCGAAGAGCCTCTCGAAATCATAGATTTCCTATACTGCTGTGGTGCTCGCAGAGACCACAACAGAGCGGCGGGAGTCGCTATCTACTTGCGCACAGGTCTCTCTGCAATACCAGTCGAAATGTTTGGCACGTCACATGAAGTTGGCGAACTGTGCGCCGCAAAGTTGCCCAACGGCTTGCTGGTAGTAGCTGCCTACTTCGCCCCTACCGCACTCACGAAAGACGTCGTGCACTTCCTGCAACTCGCATTAACCGTCCATCGATCCACACCGATGTTAGTAGTGGGGGACTTTAATGTTGACATAAAGACAAACAGCAATTTCCTAACACTTATGCGGGAGAACATCCCGTTCCTCTCGCTCGTAACGCGTCCCACGGCTGTGACAACCTCGCGAGGCACTTGTATAGATCTCGTCTTTGAGAATCAAGCATTGGTGTACCAAGTCGAACATATATCAGTCTATTTCTCCGACCACAAAGCTTCCTTCATGACTGTCAAGAACGGTTAGTGGAGTCTTTGTTAAAGGAATACGTGTGGAAAATAAAAAAAAAATTCTGTGATAGCGCATACATGTGTTGCTCGATTTCTTTGCCTCAATCTATCGAAAAGGTGAAACAGCTTATTTGCTGCGCTCAAATTTCGCATTAGGAAGTAACATAATCGTCGGTAATTTTTTTCATTTCGGTGCCCCCGCCCCACAGAAGGAAAAAAAATACATTGTTGCGGCGCAGCGAATTGTTGCATGGCGAAAGTTCGATTTTGTTACTTCTTCTCCTGTGGAAAGTAATGAGCCACGGGACGCTTCAGTTGCCAGATACTCTTATTATACTATTGCGATATCAATTATATGGACACTCCAGGCGCATTCCTGCCGTCGCCGTCGCCCTCATGTTTCGTATAAGGGTGATAACATCGTGACCGCGTGCCGCATGCTGCATGTGCGAGTGAAAGCGTAGGGGGGGGGGGGGGTGTGGAATGGCGGAGCTGGCGATGGTGGCTAAGTCGTGTGTGCGCAAAGGAGAAAAGCGGGGAGCAAGCGCGCCGCCTTCCGTCGTGCGCGATACATCGGGGGGAGGGAGTGGATGGAATTGGGGCGGAATATAGGATTCTGTGAATCTGTGATCGCTCAACATGTTTATTTGCCTTGTTTGACGCATTATATACAGCGACTTTTTCTTAGATAGGTAGATTTATTGGAGACTAATATGTATATTTAAATATCTTGTTGCAAGGTTTCGTGTATACTTGCAGTGAACTTTGTTTCCAGTCACACTTTTTGCCTTTTATCAAGCTGTATCTTCGCATTTGTATATCCCATTGTATCTTCGCGTTAATAATGCACGAGTGCGAGTCGCAATAATGGTTCGGCTCATTATCTGCGAGGCATGCGCGTAGCAGAGTGGCATCTCTCATTTACAAAAGTGGTACGCATGTGTGAGGATAAATGTTCGTTATTGCTCTCATACACTGGATTGAACATGGTTGCCTGACATAATGGACACCCCAAAAGCTGAACAGCGTGGTTTCGCGAAGTTTTTCACAGCTACAGGTGTTTCCGAAAAGAAATTAATCGCCGTATGGCTGCCGTGTACGTTGAACATTGCATTTCATTGGCCACTGTAAAGCGCGGGAGCAAACGGTTCAAAGAAGAATGGGAAAGTTGCAAAGACATTCCAAGACCGGGCCAATGCCATCGTGCAATCACATCCCGCACAATTTCAAAGGTTGATGAGCTGTTGAGACAAGAATGGAGGACAAGCATCGATGAACTGGCAGAGCGTATGAAAATCAGTCACGACTCGGTTCACGCCATAATTCATGAGCACCTCGGTTATCGGCTCTTGTGTGCGGAATTGATGCCCGAGATTTTGATCCACCGCCAGAATACGACGAAGTTTGGCGCTGCTTTGACTAATCTGATCCGGTATCACAATGAGGATGACGATTTCTTGTTTGCTATTGTGATCAGGGACGAACCATGGTGCCACTAGTACGAGTCTGAAACACGACGGCAAAGCTTACAGTGGAAACATTCGAATTTACCACGCCCAAAGAATGCAAAGCCCGTAATTTTTGCCGGAAAGGTGTTGTTGACTTTTTTTTTCGATCGCCAGGGGCCATTACTGATAGAATTTGCTCAATCTTGAGAGACTATCAATTGTTTCCGATATTGTGAAACGCCGGAACCACTGCGTGTCGCAATCAAGAACAAACTACGTGGAAAATTGTCGAATTGGGTCATCTTGTTCCACGACAATGCCCGTCCCCACGTCGCTGATGTGGTTAATACAAAAATGCCAAAGTTCAAGTGGGAAACCCTGCAACATCGGTCATACAGCTCAGACCTGTCCCCTTGTGACTTCCACATTTTGGGGCAACCGAAAAACAGCTAAACGGAACTAGATTCGTGCCGGACGATGACGTGAAAGAGTCAGTTACAGATTTTTGAAGCAGCAATCTAAGAAGTTTCATGAGACGGCAATCACGCGACTCGTTAGTCAATGGGGCAAATGTCTAAATTCTCATGAAGACTACTTTTTAATAAAGTACCCCGTTTGTCATATATTCGCATTGGCTCACATTCATTTGACTCGCCCTCGTATAGCTTGCAGAACTTCTGCTTTTTATACGTGCTCTCTGTTGCGACTATAATTTCGGTGCAAGCACTGACGATTCACGACCGGTGACAGTTGCTCCTGCGTAATACATCGGAACAAATGACAGCGTCATGGAGATTTTTCACTGGCCATTGCATATATACAAGAATGTAAACACGGTTCTTGAATGACTAAGTTCCATTAACAAATTTCTCCTCAACTTGTTCATTTCATGGCCTTTTCATTTTTCGTATCAGCGGCATGCGCTGCTTTCCTGGTTTCGAACTGATATAGTTCTAAAGTTCGTGTGATATTTTCTTTACTTATTAAATAGGCAAAAACATAGAAGCATTGATATCAGTTACTTTGGACACAATTTTTGGCACATACGAGAATATTCTTTTATGAAAAAATACACATTTTACTTGTTTGGACAGTGCGTAGCGTTGAAGAATTCGTTTACAGCATTTTTGACTATGGTAATGCAGTCATTATTCATGTATTTGATCCCTCGACAAATTGTTTAAGAGGAAGCTTTAGCTGGGGCCCACTCCGATGCGGCCCATTCAAATACATGTAAAACGCAGAAACGGTTTTCTGAGATAATCCTGCTAATCGCTTTTAATAAAATTTGTTGCATTTGAGAGAGAAGGTAAATTATAGTGTCTGTTGGAAGCGGAATTTCGATTTACGGCCTCAATTTTGTATAAAATATTTTGAAATTTAGAAATTTAGAAAAAATAGAAGCACGGCGTTTAGAAAATATTAGCTATGTACCAAGAACACATATCTCGGTTCTGTAAACGGCAACTATTAGGAAAGTGAATGCGGACAAATTTGGTGTGTCAATTTGTATCTTGCGTGAATTGGTTACGTTGTGTACAAGGGTTCTGCAAAAGTCGTATTTCCATGATACTAATTTTTTTTGAGATTCATGTTTAACATGTCTATTTTGTCCGCTGTAGATGTGCTATTAGATGCAATTCACATAATTGTGCTATCATTTTTCATTGTTGAGTTACTGAGTTTTAAACTTGATACTACCGTTTTCTGAAAATTTGCGATTTTGGCCAATTTTTAATAAACAATTGACCGCCTAAATGAAAAATTCGAAACTAACAGTCACTAGAATTAAAATTTTCTTTTAAATCAACAAGCATCGTCAAATTTGGTGCAGTTGTTGCGAGGAAAAACGAATTACCCTTCTACATGTATTTAAATAGCAGCACACGAGCTAAACCTTCCTCTTAAGGAGGAGGCCGAGCTGCAACATGAGACCCCCCCCCCCGGAACTAAATTTCTGGCTACGCCACAGATCACGGGGAAGAGTACAGGAGTGGGGCGGCCGCCGATGCTGACAAGTGCCGTACACATTCCGATTATAGGCACAGTACCGCCACCCGCAACGCGGACGACGCATACCGACGCTGGGGCGAAGAGCTTGTTCAGTCGTCGTCGGAAGGCTTCATTCATAATAGAAAGATGTGCTCCTGTATCGATGAGTGCCGTGACAGGATAGCCGTCAACGTCAAGAAGGTTTTGGTTTGTAGGTAACGTGAGCAGAGGATTTGAGGGCAGAGTCGACAACGCAGCTTCACGTCCAGAAGCTGCAGGGCCTAGTTTTCCGGCTGGATCCAGGAGGCGATAGGCGGCGAAGAGAAGCAATGGGGTTGGGGGCGAACGAGACCGATGGCGTCGAGGTGAGGGCGAGCGGCTGTAGCGAATGTTCGGTGCAGTAGCATCAGCGGCAGTGGGTTCATGGCGGGTAGTATTAACCCCGAGAACGACCTAGAGGGGCGCTGCGAGCGCCGCTCGCGTGCTGCAGTTCGGGCGGTGACCTGGCGCATTCTCCAGTGTTTCCGCTGGTTCGCTCTCGTTCCGAATGCTTGTATACTTATGACGGGCCTCTCAAATATATATATATATATATATTACGACGTCTTCGTTCGCGAAAATGTAATCAAAGACCTTATTTCCGAGACAATATATTTCTCAAAGGCAACGCTGTAGTGCCACCCGAGGGAGCTCAGACCAGCCCATAACGGGTTTTTCATGCGCGGATCTACACTTTGCAGTGGTAGCTCACGTGAATAACAAAAGCATAGACGCAAAAGCACAGCACATAAGAATCCAGTTAAGATTCCATGACCACCATGGTGCAATATGCGTGTCACAATTAAGCGCTGGCTACATCTGACTTCTACAACATCTTGATTTTAACCCGCTATAACATCATTGCTCACGACGAATAGTTCACGGTATGATATCGAATTTTTCTTTTCGCAGAAACGCTCGGCTGCAACACGAGGACTTAACTACCACTGCAGTTTAGATTCGGCCAGCACCACTTGCGTTTTTAACTGGCTCTCAAAATTAGGCCCTTCTTCACCGCTTAACTTTAATTTGCGGTAACTTAAAGTAACGCTGATTGAGGCTTACAGCTGTTTGCCACACGCAGAAGGGCATGTACCAAGATTTATTCCCTCTCCGTGCTACACGTTCAACTCACTTGAGCAATTTACTGGTGCTTCTTGCTTGAGGAACATACATGATGAATCTCTTTGGAGAACTGACATAGGCTGCTCGGGTCAAATATTTGAGTGAAATATGCCTTTTGGACCGGTTCGCTCATCCAGCAAGAAGCCGAAGCCCCATTCATTAGCAGTGTGGCACATATTGAAGATATGATTGTTCCCCAGTGGAGTTCAAGTGTTCATGTAAGGCATGTGGCGTCTTCTTTATGAGGCGGGTATGCGAGGTTCTTTTTCATGCACTGACGAAGCAAATAGGTTTCAGTTTGTACAAATAAACAGCGCAGGATCGACACATGGTGAAGCAGAATGTGTTTGCATTTTCCTTTTCAACGCAGCCTAAGCTGCCCTGTAGTGCCTCGAGTGTGCTATAGGCATTGTGATTAGAGCTGTACAGAGCTACTGCATGGTTTCAATTCGATGCTGTAGTGAACTGCTGCGTTTCACGAACAATGCGCGCCTCGCCATAACGACAGCCGGTTGCTTCCGTTGCGGGAGGGGTGTGCCATACCGTCGATAAAAGCTACTGAGGGCCGCTGTGACACATTTCATCGCTTACATTTGATTGGTTCTCGATCTTAACCACGAAATTTTCTTTCGAGTGATTGCTCTTATGGTATTCGTGAAGTACATATATACGCTATACACGATGCGCCGTCGTGTTAAGAGCCAATGCGTTTCTGGGTGCCTATTTCAGAGAACGGTGAAAGCAGTACCAAACCTTTTCACACAAAATGCGCGCTTATCTCTTCCTTTTAGGCTTTAATACAGTTGCCACTTTGACTAACACAACTCACCAAAGTAATAATAATGATGAAAGCTTCGCTGGGCAGTGTCCTTTAACACGGATTTATCATGTTGACACCAAATATCAAAGTACTTTTTTCCTTGCAAACTGCTGTCTCTGATACTTAAGCAATAAGAGAATGTTAAGTGTTTAGAGGAGCATCACAAATAACTTCACATGTTGAACTTTCAGACATTCTTTTTAAGCAAAATTTACGAACAGACACGGGGCATATATGCATTGCAAGACCAGTAGACCCCTTCAGCGCTACATAGCTTGGGATATCCAAGACGCAAATTTTGATGACTAACGTGGTTTCGAAGAAAAAACTCTGGTTCAGCATGGCAGCAGAAATAATCCCAAATAACCTTCTGTAAGTACGGCTCGAGCCGCCACTACCCCAAGCACGCACGAAGGGAACAAGCGCGAGCGGCAGCCGAGCGAGCCGGAGAGAGCGGCGTCCTGGCCGTGACGTCACTCTCAAGAGAGCGCCACTCCAAATTTTTGCCGCTGATAGGGTACAGGAGGTCCAAAGGTGCGGGTATAAACGGCGGCGTATGTCCGAGGAAGTGGTGGTCATTGGTTGCGCTAGTGACGAGCGACGTGGCCGATGCGACAGCAGTGGAAGCAGATCGGCCTGTCATCAGGGGTACGCCATTCGGACGGGTTGCCAAGAGATGTGGCAGAAAAAATTTAGAGGACGCTTAAGCTTCGCATTTAAGAGTGGAACGCGATAGCGTTATCGCACCCCGTTCGCACCGCCTACTCAAACGCGCTACGCCAGCCAAACGTCGGGATCGGCACAGATAGCCGGGCCCCGACGCGCCATGAAGGCGGACGCGATCATGGGGCGAGTGGCGCGCCACGTGTCGGGGCAGCGCCATACATTGCGAGGAGGGGGTCTTCTGTGTTTGCCGCGAGATGGCTCTGCGTGGGCGCAGAGCGCAGAAGAAATGTAGCGGAAACGTACTTCGCTACTCGTGAAACAGCGACTTCTGTAAGTCACATGGTCATAATTACCGATGTATACCGCAGTATAACTTTCTACGGCACGTTCCTAAGGCAACACCGCGCTCACTAGAGGCGATTTTGTCCCGTTTTGAAAGAGCGAACTCGTGGCTGAGTGGTAGCGTCTCTGCTTCGCACTCCGGAGACTCTGGTTCGATTCCCACCAGCCCATCTTGCAAGATGTTTTTTATTTATGAAGTGCCTTCTGGTGTTTGTCGCTCACGACCAACGCCGCTGACGCCGACACCGACGCCGACGACACCGGCTTTCCTGCGACATGAGCTCCTTAAGCTGTCGCGTTAAAAGACTGCCGGGGACGAGGAGGGCTGCTAGAGAACTGGGGAACGCTGGGTTGACAAGTTGAACTCACGGAGTTCAGGCCCATGTTCTCAAATTCCTGTCTGATGACGGCCTGAATCATCACAATCATGGTTGCTATTGGCCTCGAGATCGAACAGAGTCGGCTCCTAGCGGCGAGGTGACGAAGCTCCTAAGTGCGGGTGCCGGTGGCCCGTCGTCGCTCCAGCCGCAGTGTGCAGCGTTCCGTAGTTCGCGATTTCACGATGGATGTTGACGAGGGCGGTTTGTTCTATGGTGAGTAACCTCTCAAGGTGTTATTCTTTCATTTTTGTAACGGAAATTCGTAAAGTAAATCGCTGTACGTTTTTAGTGTACTGATGCGAAAGGCATTTGCTTAACACGACCACACCATGTGCGCTCGTCTCCTTTCAACGTGTTGTGAGGTTAACATGCGTTATTTTTCCGTTTTACAGTACCCTTGCCTCTAAGCACGATTCTCAACCATGTTAGGGACGGTGTCTCGTCGAAGGCGACGAAGTTGTTGTGGCGGGCCACATCATTGAGTGTAGTGCCGTCGCTTCCACCTGCTGCTCTGACGGTCCTGTGCACGTTATCGCATTCGTGCTGCAGTCGTCCGCGCTTAGTAAAGACCCACACCGAGTCGACCTGAAGTTGACCGACGAGACAAAAATAGCAGAATTGAACTGCACATGCCCTGCAGGGTAAAGTATTGCCTCAAGTTCGGATGTAGAAGGTCGCGGCGCGTATCGCGATTTGTTTACATTACATCATACTAAGCTGACTCGCGGATTTGCGATGCGTTTACGTTATGCGATAAATTTAGAGTACTTATATTGCTTTACCATCTTTTGTTTTTAGACAGACCTACGAAATCGCGAGTTAGTTTCAGTGTTACTACCATTGTAAAATGCTTTCGAGTCGCTTTATAAGCAGTTGCAACCGTTACACGAAGCTCAAATAAAGCATGCAACGTATAATTTATGTTGTATCATAATCATTTAATTACTTTCGCATGCAGGCACTTGAATTTGCAGTGGTGCTTATGGTAAATCCCCACAATATAGTCATTAAGATGAC
This sequence comes from Dermacentor andersoni, assembly GCF_023375885.2. NCBI lineage: Eukaryota > Metazoa > Arthropoda > Arachnida > Ixodida > Ixodidae > Dermacentor > Dermacentor andersoni. The sequence goes on from NC_092817.1 coordinate 218,678,477, forward strand.
ATTTAATTAGTAAGATGCCTATTTTTTGACTAGCTTAATATAGTGGCTCTTGTTTCCTGAGCTTTTATAAGATCAGTTACGGACCGATCACATGTGGTTGCATCATTTATTTACTATATCTGACAAGTGTTTCAGCAGTATGTAAAATCAGTGCACCTGGAGAGTATAAACGATGCACCTTGGAATCATTTGCACATTTCGTTTTTCTTTCAGCACCTCTCACAAGTGCAAGCATTGTATTGCTGTCCTTTTGCATATTAACAAAGCACGGCAATTAACCCTTCTGTCAACAACTGACTTACCCCCATCATGGGAACAAAACGCCAAGTATACTGTAAAACACAAATATGGACCCACCCCCATAACTGAACTACCATGCTGCCCCAAGGTATGCATATTGGTTTGGCTGCCTAAATATTGTGTTATCCCTAAAGTGATTGGCAGATTTTTTTAAGCTACAACTCATTAATAATGGTGATTCAGGAAAGGTGGGCACGAAACCGGACTACATGCTTACATTTAATTCTCTTGAAACGCTATGCCATGTGGCAACCCAAGTGTTAAAGAAAAAACATTAATTTGCTTTCACAGTGCTCTGGCATACAAGTATACTCTTGATTTTTAAATTGCCTGAGACGAAACACAATTGCACATCGACCTAAGCAGTATTGTAACATGATTTATGGCGCAAGTCGGTGTAAGCAGAGGACGCATGTTACCATGAAAGACGTGTGTTGGCTTATTCTATTGCTTGTTCTAAGCCTTGCTTCCATTGAGTTCGCTATAAGAAACTTTGTAATTATGCGATGCAGCTTTTCATGCATTTTTACAATGGAATGTAGATCAATATTGGATAACTACAAGCTTGCAAGAGATGTTTTAGCTTGTCTTGCTCATGTACATGTACACAGCAACGTCCAGAATGACTACTCTATTTTTTCAATTTATTCAAAAATAATTCACTATGTGTAGAGAATATTTAGCTTTCTTACAAAAATGTTCAAGAAAATGGCATATGTTTGCTCGCAACCAAGTAACCTTGCTAATGAATTGTCTAGTTGCCATTTGATTTAAGCTCTTGAGTACTTCCGTCAATCAAATTTTTATATTTGATGCTTTGCCCTGGCATGCCCAACACGTTTGCTGTATTTATTTTGTACACTGCTACAATTAGGTCATCGAATTTTTAAGCGAATACGTTAACCATTGTAATTATGCGAATTTAATCGAGGTTTGTATCTAGTTTCAGGAGCTTGCAGTTTCTCGGCCACAGGAAGGAGTACTAAAAAGGCTCATGCGTGGCTTGCCATATGCTTGCTCAGCCGAAATGCACATCACAAAAAAGCCAAGACGAGGTGCCAACTTCAATCGTTCATTTTCAAATACCTGGCTTCATACACCTGCGAGGCTAAACTATTGTTCTATAGTGACAGAACGCTTGTTTTCAGGGGCATGTGTATCGACAGAAATTCATACATATGGTGTTTGATTCTTCAACTTGTCATGACAAAACAAATGCCTTTCTGCATCAGCAGGGCTCTCCGCTCTCGACAAGCTTGTCAACAACACTGCAACTAACAAAGCAGCCAAGCCCTGCACAATGCTCGAGCTCATAAGAGAGTCGCAGAAGCCAGATTTCAGTTCCTTCGTGGAAGAGGTGCAACAAACATTTAATGAAGACACAATTAGTCAAATAGAGAGGCTCACGGTGTCCCAATCTGCTAGTGATGATTGGCACAGCTATCGCAAGGGTGTTGTCACCAGTACAATCTGTCACATGTTCAAAACAGAAGCAAATAAGTTCAAGTCAGAGCCACGGCCCCACAACCTGTCAGGTCTATTCAAGGCAGTTTTGAAAAGCTCAACATTTCAGACAAAGGCCATGAAGGCTGGTAGCGAAAGAGAAAGCGAAGCAAGGGAAAGATATACAGCAATAATGAATGCCGATGGGCACACCATCACTGTGAAGCAGACTGGATTTATAGGGTATAAAGATTTTCCTGTGATTGGTTGTTCCCCTGATGGGATTGTGAATTTTGCATGCGAATGCTGCTCAGGAAAGACAACTATGCTTGAGATAAAGTGCCCTAAAAAAATTTCTAATGCTTTCAGTAAGGAACACCCCAAGCCAGCATACTTAACTCAAATTCAGGCGCAAATGGGTGTGCTGGGAATCCACTCATGTGACTTCTTTGTATACGAGAGTGCAGATGTCTGGAAGTTACTACACGTAGCATTCGACAAGGAATACTTTGAACAATGCTGTACTTCTGTGAGGCTAACTTATAGCGAATACCTTTTTACTGCGCTTAGGGCATCTTAGTATATGTTGAACTTTAGAACAATGAATACCTGCTCATATTGTGCTGTTCAGAACAAAGTTCATAAAACGAGATGTTAAACTGGCTGCAAACTCATGTTTTCTGGTTTGTTTGTTTGTTTATGCTGTAGCCTCGTTAGAAGTTCACCACTGCGGTGGGATAATTATTTAAAATGTTACAACTGCTGGGGCTGCGCTGAAAGACACACTTTCCAGTTTAAAAAATGTCGCTAGGGGTTGAGGGAAGGGGACAGTCCCTACTGCAGACACCGTAACTGTTTCGCTCAAGGCTGACACCTGAACTGGAAGAGGTCTTCGTCAGAAGTGCTGGTCGAGCTCTGTGCTACTTAGCTTCAGCGATTGTGACAGTCTACGCTCTTGCAGCAGGGCCTGGCTGATGGCCCACTCTAATCAGAATGTTGGCTTTGCATTTTCCTTTGTTTCAAATTATTCAGTGTTGCAAATGATCTGGCATGAATATTGTTAAACGAACGATAAAATAAGCACTGGCCTATTTACAAGGTATATTTACAAAAACAACTGCAGTGCTGGCCAGTTCAGCCGGCAGCTCAAGACTCGGGAGCAGTTAGTCTTCGTCGGGGCACCCGAGCGCATTGTACAAAAGAAACACACAATATGCATGTAGCAACATTTCGAACGTTTATTCCTGGAAGCATTGTGCAATAAATAAGCGAACAGGGCGAAAGGCAATTTTCAAAATTATTTGTTGATGTCGTCACTTTGTTTATCTCTTTGTGCTTTCTGCACTATAGTTACCGCTGTACGTATTGATATGGCAACAATATAACACACCTGATATTATTTCGCGTTTCTTTCAATTTTGTGCACTGTTTAGATATTTGGTAGAAACTTGTCTTCACCCAAAATTGGCTTTGGTAAGTTCACTATGCCAGCAAGCAACAGGATGACTTTGTCAAACACAGGAAGGAGCTGAATGGGGTACCTCTGTTGAACAATTTTGAAGGCTTTGACACGTTGAATGGCTCTTTCAACATGTACTCTTGCTCTTGCAATCGCTTGATTTTTGTTTGCTTCATGTTCTTCAAGCTGTTGCCTTTTCTTTAAGAAAGGGGGCCTGTCCATACTAACCCTGGCCTCGTCGCAAAGGTTCTCTATCAGGAAACCTTTGTCAACTATAACACGGTCGACATATGCCGCGCATTTGTTGAGTGCGTTTGAGTGGGCTGTGAGTTGCGTGTCTGAAGCGCGACCTCCAAACGCTTTCCCAACTAACGTTATCATTCCGCTTAGAGCAACGCCAATCAATACTTTGATTGTGTACTGGCGTTTGTATTGGCTGTAGGTAAGCAGCCGCGATGTCAAGTCACCTGGCCTTTCAAGGGCGACCTCTGTGCAGTCTAATACAATGCGAGTATCCTTGTATTCCTTGAAATAAATTGTCAAGTTTTCCAGGACTGACTCTTTGCAAGGGAAAAACACCGCCTCTCCAAGTACATTTGCAAGAATGCATATGGCATTCTTCAAAATATTAGATGCAGTTGTTCTGTGTATAGAAAAAAGAACAGATAAAAAGCTGAAGCTGATGTTGTGGTAGAGTTTCACAAAAACCATCAGCACGGTATCTTCGTCACTTAATGCAAAACCTCTCGGAATGGATACTCTGCGCAAGGCAACGAACTCATCAGTTATATTCCTCAACAGCTGCAGACATGGCAATCCTGTTAGCACTTTGATGGTGTCGTCTGTCTGCCCAACCGCACATGAAAGGAGAGGCTTGGGGCGGCCAATGACTGGGAGAGGACTCGCTTATACACAGGCATCCCGTAGTGTGCCAGCTTGTGCACACACAATCTCGGCGAACTGTTCCAGGATATCATCTTGTGGCACTGTAACAAATGCACAATAGATCGGACTTTACTAGTACAGTAAACTCGTATGTGTGGAACTATACTTAATGTGTATTCATTATGCCAAGTATGCTTTCTTGTCATGCCAAGTAAGAATGCTAGCTAGCAAAAATAGTAGCCAATTTGGTAATCTCGCAGAAACATACCTTCGTACGCAGTCTCCTCAGCAGGATTTTCTTCATGAACAGAGGCATGACCTGCACCTTACACCAGGCAGTGAATTACTTCGAAAACGCAAAACCATTGTGCTCGCAGAAGTTATCCAAAGGCTACTACGAGGCACATAATGCCGGAAAAACTCTGGCTCAACATTTAAATTAGTTTTGTAATCCTCTTGGGCACATAATGAGGGATAAATGAAATTTCTAACTCACCTGCAACATCGTCGGCTATGCTTTCTGGCATCCTTGATTGCCTTGAAACGGGGGCTCGCTTTGCTATTACAAAAAAAAAGAAAAAGGGTATTGGGGGGTTGCGCAATATTGGATACGATTGTTCCACGTGCATTTGGGTACTTTCACCGAAAAACAACCGCGAGTGTGCATATCAGCTGTCGGGCAACTGCATAGGATTACGAAAAATTCGTTCGCTGCAGAAATGAAGCAACAGCTTGTGTGGATAAAAACCATCGAAAGAACGCCTGTCAGCAGCATCACTTACCCGGTGGCTTGCGAGGCAGCTTTTGCTAGTCAAATCTCCGCTGCGGCAAGTTCAATGTTGGCAGTGCATCGGGCTTCAATTTTTTCCGCCCCCCTATAAAAGAGAGAAAAAATTATATCAATATGGAGCAGTAGCAATAAATTCGCTCGCGCATGTTCGTTCATCGCTTAATCGACCATCAGCTGTTGGCTCGCGAAACGACACCGTTTAATCTGTACGAGATCATGCGTACACACTTGCCGTGTTTCGGTGCTCGTATTTACACTACGGAACACTGAGAACAGTTCCCGTGGCTGAGGAAAGACAACGGAAAACGTGACAACTATTCACGCACGGTGACGGTCGTTTAAACGGACTCGCAGCTGAGCGCGAACCTTGCATTCACTGCGCAGGTGGCGCATGAAGGATATAAAATAAATTGCATGCGTGGAGACACGGTTAATTTAATTGCGGAAGTATATGAAAGCACAGGCAACTCATTACTGGCATTCCAGGCCACGCCGCCACGAACTTTCGCGGACTGCAATGATCTTCACACGCACAGTAACTACGCAGCAACTACGCATGCAGCAAACATTAATGCCCAGATTGCCGATTAGGATTCCCAAACGTGATATCAGATTTGACTACTCACCATCCTTTTTCGCCAGCGAACGCTTGAACGCACCATCGTCGAAATGCTCACTGCACACCATCGCATACTTGGAAGGCGCCTTGCCTTCCGAAGCCCGACGAGCCATTCTCGGCGACGTGCCGCGTCAACGGGATAGTAGTGAAAGCTTATCCCTGGCTCTGTGCAATATGTGCTGCATTGCGGAACCGAACAAAATCTCACCATGGTAAATGAAGAGTTTTCTGCGGGCACGGAGCACAGAATCGCGAAATGAAAATAGTAGCCCCGTACACTTCCACACACCGCACGGGCGACGCATCCACACTAACGGGGCGACGGTGCTGCCACCTATTGGTCGATCTCGCGGCCAATAGTGGATCGGGAGGCAACGTTGAGAAATCTGATGAACAGGTGGCCTCGAGTTCGTGGCGAGCAATATATTGGGTTACGTCGTCACAGGCGGTAGCCTGACGCGGTCGACCCTCACATGTCGACGTTGCAGCAGTGTTTGGTAGCCGTGTGATGCGGTGACATACGGCAGCTCTTAGCTTGTTCGAGTCGACGGCATTCTTTTATGATGGCGTCGATAGTCGAGACGTTGCCGAAAACAAGCAAATTGAAAGCATCCTGGGCGATGCCTTTTAGCACATGCGCCACTTTATCTGCTTCAGACATAGCATCGTCAGCTTTGCGGCATAGAACCAAGACGTCGAGGATATATGAAACGTATGGCTCTGTAGGTGTCTGAACACGAGACGCAAGAGCCTTTCTCGCGGCAACCTTGCGCCCAATGGGGTCGCCGAACAGTTCCCGTAGCTTTTCTTTGAAACTGTAACAACTGGTTATCTCGTCGTACGTCATGCGTTTGGTGCCACACGCGTGGGGTGCCACCGAGATAAAAGATGACATTCAGTAAAAAATGAAAAAAAAAAAGAAAGATGAATGTAAAGGATGACCTGTTATTAGCGCTGGCATGTTCATATAGCTTGATCCATTCGTCAGTATCGTGTCCCTCCAGGCCAGAGAACACACCAGGCTTGCGATGGTGGGCAACCGTGACAATTGGAGCAGTCGGACATGCCGAAGCCGTTGCAGAGGCGGGCTCGTCACCGGGAGGCATGGTGACAAGCTCGATGTACCGACCACTTCGGAGTTCCGTGGCGAAAACGGGGATCGCTAACCTCCACCAGAATGTTACGTGTTGACAGACACAGACGAAAGAGGCTATTCACAGGCTATTTACACTGGGCCCAGGACGCCAGGCCGACACTCGCTCGCGCCAAGGACACAGACCCACTTCGTCGTTCTCATGGTGGCTCGTCTCTTGAGCATCTCGCGATAATATCATAAGAATATTAACGGAAAGAACTCATCTATTTGTCGTAGTCACAGCGCTCTCGCAGTCGTCCGTCCGTCCGATCCCGGTCACCACGCGTAATCCGAAGAACACCGAAACAGGCGTCCGCACCGCACAACTGCCAACTGCTGCTTACTGACTCGATCAGCACCAGCGCCGCAGGCGCGAGAAAGTCTGTCTGACGTACCTTCAGAGGCAACGTTCTGACTGGTGCTGCAGAAGTCGCGGGGCGCGGTAGTGCTCGAGCTTAGCGTCACAAGTTGGCGGCTGGACTTTTTTTACTAATTGTAACAACGTGTCATTATTTCACATTGCTGGCGGCGCCTTCAGCACACCAAAGTTAGAACCCGGACTGGTCCGTGGGTTGGGGCTCGCCGAGGCCTGCGCGTGCCAGGGTTGTATAAGATCGGCTGTCTGCTATCGCGGACAGCCAATTTTTTATGCCAGCGCCCCCTGGCACGCTTCCGCCTCCGTGGTACCAACCCACGGGGCGCCCTGCTTGTCGCTTTGATCCCCCCGCTACACCTTGGGTGCCCTGACGCTCTCCCGAGGCTTCCGTTTGCCGGTTACATGTACCCTCCTGGAGCAGTGCTTTAAAAATCAAATCTATCGTCGCGACGAACAAAAGCGACCCGCAACTTATACAACCTTGCCCCATCAGAGACAGCGATCACCAAATGGGGCGTCCGTGCCCACTGCCTCCCCGCGCAGGCCAGCCAGCGGACTTCGCATTTCGCAATGCCAGCATGGGGACAAACGAATACAACAGGCGCAAAGAAACCTCCTCCGTAGTGCCTAGGCACACAAGGAGCAAAACCCCCAGATATGGTGGCTAGAGGGCGGTAGTGTGACGGGCGGGAGTGCAGGGGTGCACAAATTTGTGATGAAAGATGGCGGCCCAGTAGATGGCGCTGGCTGCGCGACAGGTGCCAGCGGCGCTGGGCAGTTTCGCGTTGGGCTGCATGTTTTTTACTTTCACCTTGTTTCCAATAATTACACGCCGCGTCCGTGTTAACAGGACATGAACTAGTCATTTTGTTAGTTAGTTAAAAAGCGTGCGTGTGAAATTTTAAATGGTGCTACTTAACATAAACGAAAACCACAATGTTTCTGATAGACGCAACTGGCAAGCGACGTTATAATGAAATGTTTATCAGCATTGACCAGATTTGACATGTTTCGCCAACTTCATCTGAATTAATCAATTTACGTGAGCGCACAGTCAAACTATGTCTTGAGTGTTTGTTTATGGGCTTTGTTTGGAGCGTAAACTGCTCAATATTTTCTCTTATAAGAAGCAATGGTTCGCGTGTAGCGTGCTTATTTTTCGCTCTCAAAGGTTTTGTTCAGCGTTGAAATCATGTAAATTCAATTTTCTCTTTTCCTTTTCCTTGGAGAGCTTATATTTTTAGAGTAGAAATGGCAATGCTATACTAAGGGCTCTGTTGCACCGAACATCTTCATTCATTATTTTTTTAACTGTTTCTCTACCGTTCCGTCGCTTTGGTGGAAATTGATTCTGCAGCAGTTTTCTCAAGTATTTGCAATGAATGCAGGGGCCGTTACTTTCACATACGTAAGTGCACTTGATGGAAAAGTAACACCCAGCAAACGATATTTGTCTTCCTTGCTGCTCTGGTTTCACGCCGCAGCCTCCACACAATACAAGTGAATGTGTGCTGTTGAGCACTGACTGCGCTTCCTCCGGCGAAGAAACAGTGCACTGTGAGCGCAATTGGCCCCTGAGTAATAAAGAACAACACACCGATTCCGCTTGGTTGCTTTCTGACTTGAATTTCACTAAATTCGGCAGCAACATGTGGTCAACCTGCTCGCCCTCGAACTCAGACTCCGAAAAACACACTGTAACGTTCAATTGGAAGCGTTACCTTATTCCATATGTTGCATCAGGCAGGCAGACATTATGACACACACGCTCAAGTTCCATGGCATGCTGTATATCTGAGGCAATAATATCTGGTATATCTGGCTCCTGGCTGGGCGTCTTGCCTGTTGATTGCGTTTAGCTTTTGCCTTTTTGCAGCAGGTCCACGCTGCTCACATATATTTCTCTCTTTCCTTTTCAACGAAGCTTTCTTCGTGAAACACTTAGGTGCCGCAGGGAACGCAGTAGGCACGGCGTCTTCTTTCAGACGCGCATGATCGCGAGGCAATTCCACAACCTCACCGTTGATAGTGTGTTGGTAGGTCCTTTCGACGAATATTTCGTCGAAGTGCCTTCACAAACCACGCTGTCGTTGGTAAGCTCTTTGTCAGCCCGTTTAATATTTCGGGCTCATTGCTCCCTTCGCAAGACATCAATTGGAGCTTTAAACACGTACAGAAAGCTCTTACGAGCAAGATCGATACCCGCCTTTGCATCCAGGTACAAAGCACGTACTTCAGAGGCTTGACGGCATGGTTCATTACATCCAACAGTCTGAATCTGAAGAGTACATTCCTCGTGTGGCAACGCGACAACCCAACACTGCAGACTAATTTCACAGACGACGACACAGGCGACAGCGAAACGTCAACGCCGCCGGCGAAGCCTAGTCAGTGCTTGGCCGTCGCAAGCGTGGCACCTTTGAACACAGCAGTGCCCCTAGCGGTGGCTAAATTTTCACCGCGTTCCGCGCGCTCCTTCTCCATGGCGTAAAACCCCTCAATCTCCCAAAGTAGCGCCATTCGCTTCTCTCCTCCTCCGCTCGGCGCGGCCTCGATGGTGGCGCCGCCGGTGGTGGGCCTGCCGTAGCAGACGACGGCTAACACGCTACGGGAGGAAATCCGCAGAAAAGTTCGTTCGAGCCCTGCGGAGCAGTTTTTTCAATCGAGATCTTTCTTTGTCAGTCGGTAACTGGCCTTTAGAATTTCGTGTTGGAATTGCGGAAGAAATAGAGAAAAGGACCATTATTCAAGGCGTATTTAAGGCGTAAAGCGCGCGATGTTGAGAGTTCGTGTTGCTGAAACACGATGCAAGCACGCGGTGTACTCAAACACGCGCGTAATTAACAAAGCTTCAGGAGTTGACAGCGTGAAAGTATGTGTACGTGGTTTCGTAGGTTCATTCACGTACCTGCAGGACACTTTTGTTCGGTCGGCGCGTGAGAGATTCCGGCTGTGTGCGGTCAGCAATGCCTGGCAACAGGGCCGTTTTTTCATTGAGGGGTGCTTTGGTAATCGTGACGATATATTGTTTTTTTTTACAAGTACTGCTCCCGGAGGGCACATGTAATGGCTAACGGAGGCCTCTGAAGAGCACGTAACATTACACTAATGCAGGCGTCGCAGGGAGTGTTCACATACAAAATTGGCTGTCCGCGATCTTATACCCCCTTGGCATGCAGAGGCTTCGGCGAGCCCCATCCAGCGCTGGTTCTAGCTTTGGTGTTCCCGTTGCCGCTTTGGTGCCCTAGAGGCGCCGTCAATAATACGAAATAATGACAAGTTGTTACACTAGTAAATAAAATTTATTGAAGAAATACAATCGCGCCGAGGCGCCAACTTCTAAAGCAGCGCTAGCGCGCGAGTATTATTAAACGCCAACGAGGAATTTGCCGGCCCACGTACGACTCTACGATCAAAGTGCACGTTAAACATCGCCAGGCGAGCTAGATAAAGTTATCCGGAGCCATCCACTACGACCTCCATCGTAGCTTTAGTCGCTTCGGAACGTTAAAAACATTAATCACCACAAACCAAATCAATACATGCAGGCGTACATTCGAAGCTAAAAGACTGCATCGTAAGTCATAGTGAGCCTTGCAATAGCGTCGAGAATGTGCTAACTTCTGGTGGAGCTCAAAACACACCCTGAATAAGGTTGCTTTTATGTCACAGGCCAGCTGCAGATGCGTGCATTTCACCGCAAGACGATACTACATGAAACAAAGAGAGCACATTCGAAAAAAGAAAGTCAAACAACGCGCTAAAAACCACGCAGAGCATGAACACCCACTTTTTCGAAGCGGAAGGCGTGAACTAGGCTCAAAATAAGAGGTTGTGAGTAGCCGTGGCCCTTACTTCACTAAGCCGTGCGTTCTTTGCCACTTCCTCGAAGTCAGCCCGCCCGATCCTGCGAATCCACACTTCTTTTTGCGTTGCGCCCGCCGGACGGCAAAGCAAAAAGCTTTTTGCCCTCGCTGTGTCTGTTGCGGCAACCGAAGGCGCAGCAGCATGGCATCGCAATTAAGTTCTCGGCCCCACATTCTATTACGCCAACGCACTCCGTCAGTCCGCCTGCCGTACTTTCGTCGCGCAGGCCCAACAATGGAGGTCGGCGCGCGCTGGAAAGAAAAAATATACAAAAGCGCGGCGCCTGCTCCACGCTGGAAAGAAAAAAATATACAAAAGCGCGGCGCCCGCTTCCACGTGACACAGATTGGCCAATGGCGGAGCGCAGGAGGCTGGGGCGACAGGAGGCGTGGAGGAGGACGCGCCAGGGTGAGCGGGGTGGCGGAAAGATCTAAGAATGTCGCTACTTTTGAAAAATTGAGGGGCTTTACCATGGCGCGCACAAGGCGCCCCATGGCGCCCATTACACTACCCCCGTCTAGCCACCATACCCCAGATTTCCTCTCTTGCACCCGCTCTTATTCGCGCCTGCGCACAAACGGCTGGCCATCCCTCAAATGAACGTCTCGTGCGCCCTGGGACGAACTCATCATAATTAGATTTCTCCGCTCTTTCTGCGCGAGCGCGAGGAGCAGTGGTTGCGGGAGAGAAATGTGGGAACTTTTCGGTCCTTGAGATTTTTTATTGGCCTAGGTACTACGGGGAAAAAGTTAGCTCCGTTTGTCCCTAGCCAAGCTGGCAGACAATGCGTGGCCGCCAAGGCGAAGAAGCCGTGTCCGAGGTGAGTTTGTTGTTATTTCGTTGCGACGGTAGCATATTACATTTTTATAGTCGCAGGGGGATACGTTTGGAAGTGAGGTGTCTTCTCGGATGAATATAGTGGCAAGTATTACATCATGCCCATGCATTGTTCATTAGTGTCGTTGAAAAAGGTCAGCATACCACACACTTCAGTAGATTCGCGGGAACGGAAACAGTTTATGAATTCGACTGCCGTGCCGATGCGAGTTTGTTGCCTTTTTTTTTTTTGCGGCGGTAGCATATTAAGTTTTGATAGTCGCAGGGGGATACGTTTGGACGTATCCGTTTGGACGTTTGGCGACGCAAGTTTTAGACTAGCACATGCAATCTGAGCCGTAGATCATTGTGAGAGCTGTACAGCCACACTGGCAAAACACTACGCCCTGCTGATGAATACGGAACAAATCTATGCTAAAGAAAAATGGTCGTCATGCAATTTCATAGCAGTAGACCGTTGTGAAAGCTGTGCAGTGACGCTGATACTGGCTATGTGGTGCAGATTCGTGGCGATTCTGAGGTGCTTATGCGCAATGGTAATTAATGAAGGAGCGCGTAATTACTAATCCCGGATGTTACGATGTCTAGCTCATATACGGGGCGCACTATGTTGGCAAAACACGGGCTCAGATCGCTACCACAGCGTGCGAAATAGCTCTGAAGGCTTGCCAGTACACTTGTTCGGCGTCTCCGTGCTTGTACTGCGATAGGAGACGTGATGGCAGGTGCGCACGTATATCACGCTATATCCTTCGACAAAGACACTTTCCACTCTTGCTATACTTTGCCGCAACACACTGCGCATGCTTGATTGCGCGACACTGGTGGCTTGCGAAAAAGCGGACTTTAGGCAAACGGCATTATGCAATGCTCGAGCCATCTTGTCCTCACTGCGGATAGAAAACACATACATGTTCAAGCTATTTGAGCTGCATCATTTTGTCGATGTCTAGCCCTCTTTACTAAATGAAGAGGACAACGTACGCCTGTGTGGGTAATTTGAAAGATTGATAAAAAGCCTGGTAACCTATGTGCAGTCAGTCAAAAAACACTATTTATGAAGGTGTCCACGCTCCAGTAAAAAAAAAATGCTATTCAGTTATGACCCTCTGGAGGTGGATCCGCACCTATGTAAGCATAGCCGGCTCATCAGTCGCAAAGTAGGAGCTGAAGATAACTTTTTAATGCTCATTATACGACATTGATAGCGATTAATTTGTGTTCAGCCAGTGACAAACGCATTGCACTAAACAGTGAGATTTTGTCTTAATCCGCAATGCTTATGTGGCGAACAGGAGAGCAAAAGGTGCAAACAATGTTTTCATACAAGGCAAGTCATCCATGTAGTGTAGTTGCGTTTATCGTTGGTGTAATGCCGACGTACTTACTTTCTGAAGTCCAACTTTTACTGCAACTTAATTTCCGTTGGTGCAGGTGCTTCTACTGGAAACATCCAAACCATGATTTACCAAATCAGTTTGCCGTCTTGTAGTTTTAGAAATTTTCCTCTGGTCTTAAATCTTTTCTGAATCTGGAAGAGCTGGCTGATTGCACATTTCATCTCGGTATAGCTCACACACTACCAGCAGCACAGGTTACCACACTTTGTTGAGTGCAGATCAGCACTGCAAATTCAGTCATTTTGCTGAGGCACCGATCTAATGCCGCTCACTCTTGCCAGAACACTTTTTCAACTTGTACAATGGAAGGTGGAAGACACAAGCTTCCACCTTCCATTTGCAGCACTAGGGCTAAGGCACAACAGCAATAACATTTCTAGCAGAAAATGCTTGCTCCTTGGCATCTGATCTCGCCGTTCATTCGCTGCTTTCTTCCAATTTTTCAAAATTTTTATGTGATGCTCTTGCCTTCAAACCGTCAGACTGTTCTCTTTGATGCGTTTCCTTGTACTCTTTCTGTCCGCTTCTTCCTCGACATACCGTACATGCCTTCAGTCATGCCCAATTGATCGATGCATCTTGTTCTTTTGTCTCTCTCCTCCAGAACCTGCAACTTTCGACAACCACTCCCCAGCATTATTTTACTTTTTTTTTGTGACAGTGTCTGGCTATCTGTTGCTGATGCGGCACTTTGCAATGGTTTATTATTAATTGCTGTATAAAACGTTGATCCTCCAGCACTTCCACAAAATTCATGCAGGAGTGGAAACAAAGATTACACTTCATTCCTCACCACAGCTTACTATGTCTGTATCAAAGCTTGATATTGCCAACACGTCTGCACTGTCTTTGTGTCTTTTTTTTTGTAGCTGTAGGTCACTGCATAAGCAGAAAAAGATTTGGTTGCTTAAATGTTCATGTAGCCTTAAGTAGGCATGCCTTAAGTAGGCAATGTAGTGTACTTGATTATCACTATGCGTAACTGAGTTGGTGGCATGCCTGCACTATAACATGCACAAACTGAACAGCAAATCCAAACAAGAAAATGGCTAGCCTATCACAGTTATGTTGAGTCACTTGAATGAAAGTTTGGACAGATTTTGTATGGGATGGCTGATGGCATCCAGGCTCATGATGTCACCCACAAAGTGGGAACAATAACGCTGTACATGTATAAAAGATGAGCACTTTTATTGAACTGTGGTGCTTTACATGCACATCACTTCAAGCACAACGATGTCTTTGCATATCACCTGTGTCGATATGAAGCCACTGCAGCTGGTGAGCAATGTGCTTGCAGATGGCACTGGCTACATTCCTTTGGAAAGGCATCCTCATATTGCACAATGTAGTGAAGATGAAGGCGTTTAAATCAATGTGTACTTTATTTTTCGTTTACATCTCAACTACAGCTGCCAACACAAATGATGTCTCCTGGTAAGCCAAATGCCTGTGAACATTGCAACTTGGTAAGCCAAATGCCTGTGAACATTGCAAGGCACCAATGTCAGGGAACCTTTTATAATCTTCAGCATAGGACTGTAGAAGGCGGCCTTCTTGTTTGTATACGTGAAAGCACCAGGAAAACAAGCTAGTAGACTAAAGACTAGCTGACTTGACAGCTCTGTACAGCCTGTAATGCTTACAGAAAGCAAGTCAGACTGGTCATTGGACCTATAGCAGCGGCATACAAATAGGTGCATTGTATTGCCTGTAGTACATATACATAGCCTGTCTTTGAAAACTATGTTTGGTCACTTTTCAATAACTTTACCTAGTCAGGACATGCGTTAACACTTAAACTGCTTGGTCTTCAAATAAAACGAACATTTTCTGCATAGTAACTTTTACTTACATGAAATATGTAGTGGTGTTGACCTGTAGAAGTGCACACAATGCATAATATCTTGAAGCACTTAAGCAGAATTTATAAACGACACTAAATTTAGGTGGACTGAAAAACTGAACTGTGCAACACAGAGAATACAGGGCACTTGCAAGGCAGTTTCTTCATGGCCTAGCTCCTAGAAGGTTTTTAGAACGAAAAGAGTGTCAACTGATTGGAAAAGGAACGGAGGCAGGCACAGTGCTCACTTATAACTCAAGGTTTTTTTTTTGTGTGTGTATGTGTGTGCAGTAAAATATACTAGGTGTGTTCAAAAAGAAACCGAACTTTTGAAATAGCTGCCAACCGGCAGAGGGAGCGCGCTGCTGCTTCTGAGCGCATGTAGCAGCAGGTTTAGACAACAAACTGCCATTTGCCGCGTTTCACTCTGACCGTTAGTTGGCGAGCTACAGCCGCTGAAGTGAGCATGTGAACAAGCTGCTCTTCGGATTGGTGCCAAAGTGACAATGAAGGAATTGGAAGAACAGCGTGTGTGTGTGAAGTTCTGCTACAAACTTAGGAAAACTTTCACACAGACATTTCAGTTGCTTAGCCAAGCATACGGGGAGGACTGTATGAGTCGCACGCAGTGCTATGGTTGGTTCAAGCATTTTGAAGGCGGGAGAATGTCGGTTGGTGACGATCCCAAGCCTGGACGACCTTCCACATCCACAGATGATGATCACGTCGAAAGGGTTCGATATGTGATTCGTGGAAATCGTCGTTTCACTGTTCGAGAAGTCGCTGACGAAGTGAGTATCAGCGTAGGATCATGCCATGAAATTTTGATTGACAAACTTGGGATGCGTCGTGTCAGTGCAAAATTCGTGCCGCGTTTGTTCACTGACGAACAGAAGCAGACCCGTGTTGAAATCAGCCAGGAAATGCTCGCCGCTGCCAATGACGATGAAAACTTTCTTAACATCATAACAGGGCGATGATACATGGGTTTAGGGGCTACGATGTTGAAACGAAAGTGCAGTCATCGCAGGTTCTCCTCGTCCAAAAGAAACAAGCATGAGTCGGTCAAAAATTAGGCGATGTTGGTTGTGTTTTTTAATGCAAAGGTATTGTCCATCGGGAATTTGTGCCGCATGCTTAGACGGTAAACAGAGAAGTTTGCCAGGGAATCCTAGTATGTTTGAGAAATTCTGTACGCAGTAAGAGACCTGAATTGTGGGAAAATCAGGCTTGGATGTTGCATCATGACAATTCCCCGGCTCACGCGTCGCTCCTTGTCCACAGCTACTTAGCGAAACACCGGACTCCTGTTGTAGCCCACCCACATATTCTCCGGACCTAGACCCAGCAGACCTTTTTTTTCTATTCCCCAAACTGAAAACCACCTTGAAAGGACGTCGTTTCCAAACCGTAGAGGAGATCCAGGACAATGCGAGAAAAGACCTGCGTGCTATTCCAGAAAGTGCCTTCCAGGAGGCTTTCCAAAAATGGAAGAAAAGATGGGAAGAGTGCATTGCCAGTAGAAGGGACTTCTTTGAAGGGGACAGCACTTAAAATGTATCATAAGCAGTAAAGGTGTTATAGCAAAAGTTCGGTTTCTTTTTTGACACACCTCGTATGCACGGAAAGGATGGGGTTCAAGGCAGGTTCAACAAGAACGCACAATGTGAGATCGAATGTAGAGTCCAATGTCCAAACCACAGCAGTAAGCTGGTAATCTTTAAACGGTAAGCAGAACAGTAATGCTAGGGGAACTATCATGCCCTTCATAACTGCAACAACCGTCTGAATGTTGAAGTGTCTTTTTAATGTCCCATTTATTTCCACTATTCTCATTCTAAATGGGCAAATGCACCTCCACTCATTTACCATAAGACATATTTTCAAGAGATCAAGCCCACTAATGCTAGTTCTTTCCAGGTAGCGGAAGCAAAATAGCATTTCGTTCAGTCAGTATTGATGCAAGTTTCCAAACACTCCTAGCGTGAAATAACTCAGTTGTCCACCTTGAGCAAGGCAGTTATTAGCTGGTATAATGTCAGAATTTGTTTATCATTTGCCAGTAGACCTGCTGATGCTGGTGATAATGTAAACAGAATGCTGTTGAGACTTCTGAGAAAGTGTGAAAAAGAAAATAATTATTACATTGTTCCAGCCATCGTTTCCTAAGGTGTCCACCCTGCCCCATCGTAAGCAACCACTTCACTTCGCAGTATGCATATCTTGCTCATTTCTTTATTTCACTCTTTCTCTATTGTGTAGGGCTGGCCATATTAGTTTGAAGCACTAGAAATCAATAAAAATGACGTCAGCATTGCCGCTGAAGAATGACTGAAGTTAAAGAGAACAGAACAAAATCATAAAAGGAAAGTAAGGAACACACACGATCACCTATTCACAACTGCACGTTTATTGGTGAAAAAACAGGTACAACACAAATTGATAATGAAAGAAAAATGTTAGCGGAAAAACTACATGTGTAACAGAACCTTGTGGGCGCATAAAGAAAAAAAGACTAAAGGTTAACCTCATCACTCAAAGGGTCCCTGAAATGATTTTAGTTGTGTGTTATCTGCACATACACAGAGAAAACACGGAGAATGCGGGAGATGGAAATTCAAGACGATGAGCAAAAGGTGAACGAGGTGAAAGCAGGAACCAACGTTTCGACAAGTGGACTTGTCTTCTTCAAGGCGACGTATGCTTTCCTCGCCACAGTATATATAGGCGGGGTTCTCCTAAAGGGGAAAGGGTGTGAGGGCGGGAGAGGGCGGGAGGGTGCGGCAACGAGGGAAAGTGTGTTAGCGTGTCGAATCTAGAGTTAAGGAATGCTGTTCACAAGGCCAAGGCCACCCCCCCCCCCCCCCCCCACTGGTCTGTCAATGTACGCGTGTTAGCCGGCGTGTGAAGGGCGTCTGACACGCCGGCTGAAAAAAAAAGGAAAGAGGAAAGAAAAAAAAAGGGGGGGGGGATACGCCAAGAAATCAAACTAAGTATTGTTGCCTATAGCTTGAAATTTAGCATTTAGAAACATTTAGCATTTAGAAGCATTTAGCATTTAGAAACAAAAATATGCTTACAATATGCGAAGTGCAAGTTAAATATATAATGTGCGACAAAAAACTTAAAATTTCTAAAAAGAAGGAAGAAAAAAATAAAGACAATGGGAGATAGAGAATAAAAACGATACATTAGGCAAACACAGAAGCACCGAAAGTGGTAAAATAAATTTGTAAACAATATATGTTCATAGTAATTGGTCTGCAGCCAGTAGTGTCGATAGTAAATATTTCTTCATGTCTCTCTTGAATGTTAATGTTGTGCGGCAGGCTTTAATATGGGGTGGTAGTTCGTTCCACTATTTAATCGCCATAAAAAGAGCAGTAAACATTGATAATTAGGGTTTATTCCAGGGAGGAAAGAATTGTTGTTAGAGGAAAATCTTGTATTGTTAGTGTTGGTAAGAGCAGATATATTAAATGCGGAACCCTTGATGGTCACCAGCAGGTACCCTACTGATGGTGCCACTTGCACAAAGCTCAATATAATCTCAGAGCCCTGAAAACTAAGCTTTTCTTGCCCACTCATCAGGTGTTTCACAACCTGCACTGATGGTGTTCTTCTCGAGTATAGCTGAAGTATATATTTGTGCTGTGTGAATATTCAAAATGTCAAATGTAAATCAAATAGCCGTTGACCGTTTGACTTGTATTCAATTGGAGAACACACAGTTAAAGTTCTCAAATCTTCCTTTATGTCAATAATGACGCATACTGAATCTTCAGGGAGAAAGTCACGTGCATGTGGTGACCATTCTCAAAGGGAACCGCACTTCCTGAGCGGACATATACATTAGGCAATTTTTGCTTTGCTCAGTAATTTCCAGTCTTGCAGTAAGGATGCCTCGCCTTTAGGCAGCCAACGGATTTGTTTTCTCAATTGGGGCTGTAAAAATTATCATTTGGACAATGCGAACATGTTCTTGATGTCATCTTGGTGCGGCAGATACTATCACCTTTCAGTCACTCTCATTTAGAAACTTCTCAGTTTACCAGAAGCCTGGTTGTGACTGGCATTGCATGTGTCAAACAATCTAAAAACATCTCTTCTGGTGCTTTTCTATGTTTGTTTTCCACCCCTGAAGTGTCAAAACTAGCCATAATGCCTTTGGCGTTGTGTGCTGCTAAGCCCAAGGGCGCGGTATGAAATTCCGACTGCGGCGGATGCATTTCCATGGGGAAGAAATGCAAAAACACCTGTGTACCATGCATTGAGTGCACATTGAAGAATTCCAGGTGGTCAAAATTAATCCGGAGTCCCCCACTATGGTGTACCTCATAATCATGTCGTGGTTTTTGCACATAAAGCCCCAAACTCACCTCTTCTATTCCCTGTAAGTGGCATCTGTTGCATGCATTTAAGTCCGGACTGCTCCACTCAAGGCCCGTATGTAGTAGGGGTTTTCATATTCTGATATTTCTGGATAGAATTAAACATGAACATTTGAGGAAACTGACCTATCGAATATTGAACAACAAATATGTTCACATTTCAGGCAAGTGCGGAGTACTTTTGGAAAAAAGAGAAACTTTACATTGCAAAAGTTGACTTTTAAATTTGTTGGTACATTTTTTAGTGCTTAGCGCAGAAACCTTAGACGAGGCAGATGAGAGAAGAGACACACACAAGTGGTACTTTCAACAACGATTTATTGGAAGTTGGATCACGGGTTTATACATGCTAACATTTGCTAGCATTATTGATAAACCTGACCAGATTGATGTTGCATCCCTGTATTGCAGAAAACCGTTTGAGCTTCTTTGTCAATCTAAACTAATTGAGAAGCTCGAAATCACAAATCTTCCGCGATAATTAATTGGCTGAATCTCTGCATACTTAACTAAGCACAAACAATTCGTCAGCATAAGCGATTGCCCTTCCCATGAAGTGCCAGTTATTACCAGTGTTCCTCAAGGCAGCATGTATGGCCTCTTATTTTTAATATATATTAATGATATTGTAGAAGTAGTCAGTCACCCCGTTCAAATAAGGTTGTTTGCTGATGATATTTTTTGATTTAATGAAATACATTTATATGGGCCCAAACTTCTGTTATCTCAATATGAAAATGGGCCTTCGCTGGATAATTCGAACCTCACTGGTCATATTCGCCCCAATACAGCCGTGTTATGCGCTGAAGCATACGCAACTTATTCTGGTGAAGCATACCAAGAATGGAAAAGGGCCACTGTCACAGGACATGTGTGTATGTGTTCTTTAATTATACAGGCACGCAGTCTCCTGTCGCAGTAGGAGCACCTACGCACCTAATAAGCACACTGGCAGCCATTCAGAGCTGTTTCTTACGTTTCACTGGTGCTTTGAGTCCTTGTTTCACCTTCCATGCGTCTCGTATATGAGACCGTTAATGGACAAGAACGGCACCGAGAGCGGCGCTGCTGCGCCGGCGTTGAGAGCGCCGCATGCGACGCAAAATTCTATTAGCGGGTGGTACCCCTCTCCCATCTCTCGTCCGCGCCGCCTTGATTGCCTCCTGCACTGCGCGTGTTTGGGCACGTTTCGCGCCGCGCGCGGTGTGTGCCTACGTGTGTGCGCGTGGATATTTCGTTCGAAGGGCAGTGTACAGTCTGTTTCATTTAGGGGAAAACTCGGAGCGCATTGCATCGCGATGCGGCGAGGGCTTGAGTCAGGCGGCGGCAGCAGCTCGCGCAGGTGCTCGAGGGGCGGGATCTTGAACGGCGTCGTCTGCTACGGCGGCGCGCGCTAGCCGCATTGTCGGGAAACGTTCTACTATCAGTAGAACGGCGTTCTACGCATCTCATCGTTACGGCGTGAAATGAGCCGGTATTCTTTACTATGCGTTGTGCGACGCCAACTGATACGCCTCGAAGGTAAGTTCATCGCTGCAGGGCAGTCATAGACGACGTACTGATTCCATACGTTATTAACGGCCCGTTTCTGGAAGGCGACCATATATTCTAACGCGATAGGTCGCCGATCCACCCTGCACGTGTGGTGCAACAACAGCTAGAAGAGCGCGCCAGTCACTCTCTTGGAGTGGCCGCCTCAATCCCCGGGCGCCAACATCATTTAAAATGTCTGGGGCTCGTTGAAAGTATCGCTGGCGCACCATCCCCTCTATCAGTCGCCCGAGGATAGGCTTCGATCCGCCATCGTCAGCGACTGAGACGTGCTTCGAATGAACACATCCCTGATCAAGTCATTCTGCACTTCACTGCCTTCCAGGATGAGCGCAGTCATCGCTGCCGCTGGGGACATGACGAGATACTAACTGAAGTTCCGAGCGTGACGTGTCCAATTCCCCGCCGGCGGGCAGAGTCTGTCTGGTGTAGCGAATGATTGTCGAGAAAAATCATTTCCAGCTCATTGTCTGAACCTAAAACATTCATTCAATCGTATCCGATGTTTCATCGTGTTCGACTCCCATAGTTATCATTGTTGAGTGCTTTGTTTTCCTTTCGAGTCAAACAAAGACTGAACACGTTGCGCGCACATCTTGGTGCGTCTTGTCGCTGCTTATTACGGTAGCACACACAGTGAAGAAATATACGTGCACTGCCCCTGACAGTAGCACGCTTCCCGACAAATGCGGCCAGCGCACGCCGCCGTAGCAGACGACGCAGATCACGACTCCGCCCCTCGAGCGTCTGCGTCTGCTCGAGCTGCTGCCACCGCACGACTCCATTGCTTGCCGCATCGCGATGCAATACGTTCCGAGTTTTCCCCTAAGTGTGAAACAGACTGTACACGCTTCTATTTGCCTTTAAGAAGATCGGTACGCTTGACGATTATTTTTATGGCTGCAATGCGGCGAAAGGGCAGCGTCTGCTTAACCATGTAAGTGACGCTGAGCAGGTGAGTGGAAACGACATCGTATGTACCGCCGGAAAAATCGTCAGCACATACGATGCGGCACATACATACGGCACATACGAGCTAAAGTCATTTTTGCAGTTTCTCACAATATGTTTGCTACAAATCCGTGTTGTCTCTGATGGCGACAACGGTCTTCCATCGACACTGTGCGGAAATAAACAAAATATATCGCTGCATACCACAAGTACGACATGTGCACACAACTTTAACTAGTGCGTCCCCTACAATATGGAATAGAAGCAGCTATGTAGACAGCTTGGCCATTTTTTAACAGTGCTCAAGAGACGGAAGTTGAAAGTATTAGTAATCATTCCTGCTTCAGCAATGCCGGCGCGGCCGAAACGCGGGCGTGTATCGTCCAGTAACTCGATCGATCGGTGCAGTAGGGATGCAGGAATGAACTCCGGTCATGTTCAATGCATCGTGCACATATTCGATTTCTCGGCACGCGTGAACTTCGGCCACTGCTAGCGCATACAACAGACGTGGTTTCCATTCTTGGGCAGTGCACACATAAACGAAACACGAGAAAGAAGACAGGACAAGCGCTCGTCGAAAAACTTAGTTTTTATATGAATAAGAGGATTATGTACCGAGCAATTACTAAATTCATGTGGGTTACATATAAAAACCGTCATACACTCAGGAGTGATCAATGAACGAGCTCGCTTCGTTTGCCAGTTGTTTACTTCGCTCGGCGCACCGCAGTAATCCATGTGTGTCGTCTGCTTTTTTCGTACCATTTTCTTGTGAATCGGCAGAATTTCACTGGTGGCATCAACCCTTTCGTGTTTACATTGCTGTCGTGACAGTTAACAACAAAATAATAATTTCTGGTCATCCGAAGAGGCGCCGTCGCAAACAAGAGGCGTTTGGCGCGCAGCGCGAACTGCAACGCGGGCGCGACCGCTAAGGGAAGCGGCGGCGGAAACCTACACCCGTTGGAGATGAAATCGTTCCGCCAGGGGAGAAACGAGCGCTGGCGTCTGGGATGAAACTTGGCGTGCGGTCGTCCATGAGGCCTAGTACGTGTTCCCTAATTAAATGTGCCGTGCACGGAGAAGTGGAAAACAATCATGTGTTTTGGGAAAGATAGCAAAAAGGAAGGCAGTACGTTGAGAAAACTGCGATAAGTCAAGGAGATGTTAAAAGCCAACAAAAGAGTGAATCTATCTGAAACTCTCAAGGCCTGCCCATACACGTAATACGCGTCTTGATGCTCATACTGTGACTGGAGACTGCACATGTGCATGTACATAAATTAGGGAACTCGTGCTATGTGTTGCAACAATGGCACCTTTCCCTGTTTTGTATGCTTCTGTGCATAACATGGCTGTATTGCAGTGAAGCTAACATTGAGAAATATAGTAAACTGGGCGAGTTGGTAGCTGTTCATGGTTGCAGGGGTAGTGCTAAACTGAAATGCGACCAAAGTTAACTTTAAAGGCAAATACTGGCAAGTGAAGCAATGTTATGTTTATGTGTGTTTATGCCTTTCGTTTGATTCGACCAGTTTCAATGATCCCCTCAAGTTCGAATTAAAGGGCGTGCCTCATAACCAGAACTGGTTTTGGCACGTAAAACCCCAGAAAGATGATCGAATTAACGGAAGTCGACTGTATATATGGTTCTTGAGTAGAGCCACACTGCCTTAAATGCATGCAACCAATGCCACTTAGACGCAATACTCTTAATTGGGGGTTTTACATGCCGAAACCACAATATTGACACGTGTACTTATTTATCCTTTTCTGGGGGACTGCATTTGACCCGCTAACAACTTAAAGTTATCGCTCAGTGCAAGAGGCACCTGCATGATAGGAACTTACTCAAATGTTATTGTTGATTCGACCTGTTGTGTCTGTTCTCGCCTAACCTTGTGTGATTGGATTGTATGCACGACACGAATTGTGAAGTACTTTCTAGAAGGCATGCGGGCACCAGCGATTACCCTGAAACGTGCTACGTGTCATGTATAAACACTGACGCGCCTTATATTTCAGATCAGGTTTTCGCCGATGGCCGACTGTGCTTGCCTCCGTCGTTGTGCTTGACTGTTGTTTGTCGCTTCTGGGCACAGGTTCGCCCAATAAAGAGTTACTTTCATGATTCACAGTTTTTGCTACTGTGTTCTTCACCGTCACTACACTGTGACAATATGATTATGACGCACACCGTAGTGGGAGACTCCAGGTTAATTTTGACCATCTGAGGTTCTTTAACGTGCACTCAATGCCCGGTAGCCAGGGGTTCTTGCATTTCGCCCACATTTAAATGCGGCCACTATGGCCGCAATTTAGTTCCGCACCCTTGGGCTTAGCAGTGCAACCCAAAAGCCACTATGTCACCATGGCGGGTTTTGAAACTTGGGTGGTGGAAAACGTGTGTGGTGTGGTTATGAGTGCATTCTCCTCCTTTCTTTAAGGGTGGCTGAAAATGCGGGGAATGGCGCCTCTGCGATCTCTAGCGATGCAGATCTTTTAAACCTTATAATAGATTAAACGGTTTACATGAGCACAAAAAATTTGCTCCTTTACACGATTTTTGGATGATACGGTTTATTTTACAGTTACCATGAAGATCGTTTCAATGAGATTCCACTGTAATTTCGGTGGTGTTCACAGCAACAACAGATTTGGTGAAGTAAGGGACAGGCAGAGAGTGAAAGAGGACTGTCAAATCCATCGAACGCATATGTTGAGCTAACAATGTGGCCTGATTGTATAAGGGGAGCAAGCTGCCAGGAATTGCTAAGCTTGATGTGCAGACCTCACATTTCTTAGGCAAATAAACTGTGCAATGTCTTGTTTTATTATTTATGACTGCTCTGCCAGTCCGCCTAAGTTGTCATTTGCGTATTTATCATAAAGCAGGCATTTTCATGTTTTTGTGGTTGTGTGACACAGTCATTTCTTTCTTACAGTCCTCATCTTCTCAGAAGCAGGCACTCATGCTTGGAGACCTGCAGAGCACGAACTGCAGCATGTATGCCGGAATAAACAGCTATTGCCTATTTCAAATAGAACCAATGTAAGGCAAGGCCCCTTCTTGCTGCACTGTAGTTTCAAATTGCAAAGCAATGATAAGACACAATGTAGAAAGAAACATTTTCTTTTATTTGGCAGACATTAGAGTGGCATCACAAAAAAATATAGGCCGGCCGCCGAACGTGAAGCGCGAAGGCCTGCGGTGATCCCTTATATTCATAAGGTCACCCATCAACTCAAGAAAGTGGCTTGCAGACATGGTGTTCCTTTGGTGTTTTCTGCGCCTAAAAAGCTCTCAAAGCTATGCTCCCGCACCTGCGGAGAGAGCAGAGGAGGGTGCCAAATTCGGCATGGTGCCTCATACGTGTCGTGCGCTGTCGGCGTGGTTTGTGGCATTCCACTCTCATGTTAAGACGTACGTTGGCCAGACAGGGCGTTGCGTCAATGAGCGACTCAGGGAACATGCGCAAAAAGTAAACAAAAATGTAGATAGAGGAGCACACCTTGATGCGCATATAAACTCTTGCAGCAATTGTGAGGTGCATCTTGATCGGACGTTAATCCTTGGCAAAAGCAAGAATTAGCATGTGCGGCTTGCCTTAGAGGCCTACCACATAAAAAAACAAGGCGATAATTGCATCAGTGACACATCTTTGTCCCTGCACCCATTTCAATTTGAATTCCAAAGTTTGCGTATGCGATACGTTGGCAGATCTCAGTAATGTAATCTGTGCGCCTGCGTGGTCGTGTGGCCTAGGCTTTATATATGCATCGACGACTATGAAATAAAGAAGTTGTTAGTCAGCGCCAGTGTGTGTCGTGTCTTCCTTTTGTGGTTCGTCTTAGGTGTTTGCGCTGTAAGTTTAAGTTCAGAAGTAAGCTGATCTCAACCTCCCAAAGTGATGCCACGTTGGTTGGCTGTTAAAAATTCTTAGATATGGCAATGGCAACGTCATGGACGAACTTGACATTGAGTGAGGTCGAATGCTCGGTGAGGCTATGATATTTCACAGCTGCTGATGTGCACATTTCCTCCTCATTAATAAATATGTGGAAAGCTTTATAATTTTACTGGTTTGAAGGGGTAATTATTTAATACAATAGCCCCAGGCAGGAATATGGAAGTGGGCTTCACCCCAAGCCACCTGAGGCTTCGTTTTCAATTAGTATAGACAGCTCTCATCATATGTGAACCATAGGTGTATATTTCTTTTGCTTTACATCACATGCGTGACACCACCGAAGTTCGATATCTTGCATCGGCCTATATCCTGTGACCTTACTTTCAATATACAGTGAGTCACATGCCAAACTTCTTCCTCGTCGAGTATTCCTGCTCTAAACCAACAAATGCCAGTTGTTGCCTCTCATTCAGTGTTTGCCAAAGACATCTAGCCAGAATCTTGGTACTCAATAATGAAACTAGGCAAGGCAAACATTTTTTTCTGGTATGTTGCCTTTAGGCAACAATCGTCAATAAAGGGTTAATGAGAAATAAATTAAAAACTGAAATACAGTAGAACCTCGTTGATATAATCTTTACAGGAACCGGAAAATAAAGTGTATCATACGAAAATCATATCATCCAACATATTGTCCAACCAAATCGGATTTTCGGGAAAAGAAAACAAAACTTAACATCCTAAAAATGTATTAAGCAGAATCGAGGTTCTACTGTGTAAAAAGAAACGACACTGAAGTTGGCTGTAGAAAAGTTAGTAAATTACTAACTGAGCTCTGAAGCTTGTCACAATTTTTTATAGAGTTTAGAAGTCTAGGACCTTGATTTAACACAATGAATAGTCAAACATATGATGTCCATACCCCTTTAAAGTTCAACATCTTGAGACGTATTTCTGCGCATTCAGAGGTAATTACATAAGCCATAAGGCTGAACAAAGCATGTTTCACAGTCTTGCAGGCAAATAGAACATTAGCAGTGGTGCACGTTAATGGTGCAGTCAATTCTATGGACCTAATGCTTGCATCTTGCATACCTGCTCAAGTCAGAGGCAGGAACTTATAACAACCTCCAAAACGCTTCAATTATCTCTTTCTGAAAGAGAAGTGTGTTTTATCCAACAATTATTGACATAGCCAAGCTAGTCTAAAGGCAAATTGACAACTATGTTCCTCGCGAAGGCCTGATTCACACAGGTGTAATTGGCCCCATCATGGTACCCGCGTCTGTCCGGACAGGGCATTTCCTTGCCAATTTCTCCGCAGAAACAAGACGCTATCGACATTTGCTGATGACCTTAATAACATCAGTGTCCTATGTTAGAGGAGAAACTGGTGTGAAAACCCTCTATTTTCACAGATATAAGTTCTGTAATATTTGGTGCCGAGACATGACAGCATGGGTCAAATGTGCGTGAACCAGAATTAACTTACAATGGCACTTGAACATAAGATAAGTAAGAGAAACATTGCTGTAAACAGATGGCAACACAGGTGAAAAGTTTTAGATAACGATGCCAAAGGACAAACACCATTGCCTGTAATGCTTCAGTAGAAGCACAAGCTGAGATTTTCAAGATCATAAGCTGAAATATAAACAACGCAAGGCAAGCAAAGCCCACCTGCCAACTGTGTTCACAGTAGCTTACACATTTTGTCAACCCACGTGACGTTTCTGTGGCCAACATACCATGGCGGTTGTGCCAGGATGACTGTGGGCATATATGGCAACGGGCCCGAAGCATTCTCACTTTGAGCTGGCGAGGATAGCAATAGGGGCTTGTTGGTACGGCATATCTTATTTTGTTATAGCGCAAGCTTGACACGGACAACAGAAGGCACATCTGACACACACAGCGCTACTTTCAACAACAGATTTATTTCTCGTTCTCGTCGCTATATATACACCCTCGACCCGTCATACAGCACGTGTAACATTTTTGGAAAAATAAACAAAAGAATATAAACTGGGAACCACACGTGGGCAGTTTCTTGACTTACACATTCACAGACATTTGTTCGCGTTGAACGTGTACATGTACGTTCGCGTGAACGTGTACTGCTGTTGATGCTGATGCTGCTACTGCTTGCTCGCTTGCTCGCTTGCTTTGCTTGCTTGCTTTGCATTGCATTGCTTTGCATTGCTTTGCTTTGCTTTGCATTGCTTTGCATTGCTTTGCATTGCACTGCAATGCTTTGCATTGCTTTGCATTGCTTTGCTTTGCATTGCTTTGCTTTGCTTTGCTTTGCATTGCGTTGCATTGCATTGCCTTGTATTGCTTTGCTTTGCATTGCATTGCATTGCATTGCTTTGCATTGCTTTGCTTTGGTTTGCTTTGCCTGCTGCCGCCGCTGCTGCTGCCGCCGCTGCCGCCGCCGCTGCCGCCACCGCTGCCGCCGCCGCTGCCGCCGCCGCTGCCGCCGCTGCTGCCGCCGCCGCTGCTGCTGCTGCTGCTGCTGCTGCTGCCGCTGCCGCTGCCGCCGCCGCCGCCGCCGCCGCTGCTGCTGCTGCGTGCCAAGGTACTGAATAGAAGAGGATAGTGGTAGAGTCATGCAAGAGCATTTTAAACACTGAGAACCATATAATTGAATGGACAAGTCTAGGCTAACAGTCTCATGCGGATTTCTGAAACATATTGCTAAGGAACAGTATTTGCGATGACAAAGAGGCGAGCAGGGTGAAGACGACGACGACGATTAGAGAATAGCGCGGGCTGTTCCCTCTTGGCCAAGTGCGGCGTATTGCCTTGTAAATATACTTGTAAATAGCTTTTCGTCGGTGTCTTCCTACGTAACATATCTGGTGGAGGTTGACGTTCCCTGTACCTCGTCACGGAGCTTCGCAGTGGACGGTACGTCGAGCCTCCCTTCATGGCTCCCGGCGACGACAACTTGACTTCGCCAGCTCCGATACCTGCTGCCACTTCGACGACCTACATCACTCTCCCCGCTCCCCGTGATCCTGGCGTATTCTCGGGAAAAGATGGGGAAGACGTCGAGGACCGGATCAGCCTGTACGAACACGTCAGCCGCAATAACCGGTGGGACCCTACTATCATGCTCGCCAACGTAGTCTTTTACCTCGGTGGCACACCTCGAGTTTGGTTTCGGACGCACAAAGATGAGCTCACCAGTTGGGATTCGCTTAAGCAAAAGCTCCGAGACTTGTTCGGCAACCCATACGGTCACCAATTTGCCGCGCTGAAGGCGCTTTCCGGTCGCGTGCAGACGTCAACGGAGCCCTACGCCACGTACATTCAGGACGTCTTGGCTCTGTGCTGCAAAGTTGACGCACACATGACTGAGTCCGACAAGGTCTGCCACATCCTCAAAGGCATTGCCGATGACGCCTTCAACTTGCTGGTATTTAGCAACGTGGCGACTGTGGATGCAGTTATAAAAGAGTGCCGCCGCCTGAACCTCGCTAAAAGCCGACGTATCGACCAGCAGTTTGCCCGTCTGCCCAACACACCAGCGACATCTTCCTGTGCCGACGCTCCTCGTCCCAACACTGGCGATGTTACCAGAATTGTCCGGTCTGAGATCTAGGCCGCCTACCCGGCTGCCTTCGACTCCAGCCCCTCCAATGCACCTGCAGTCACTGTTTCCCTGGTCCAGGCAGTTGTCTGCCAGGAGTTCGCAAACATGGGTATTCACACCATCTGCTCGGCCCATCGCCCTGATACCCACCCGGCTTCTTCGATTCCACCTCGTCCCGCATCTTCTTACCCACCACGTTTCCGCAACCCCTCTGAATGGCGCACTGCAGACGACAAGCCCATTTGTTTTCACTGCCATCGAATCGGGCACATTTCTCGGCACTGTCGCAGTCGCTGGATTTCTCCGAACCAGTCTAGATGTACTGCTTACTCTCGCCCCCCAGGTGACCGTTCTCGTCCCTATGCAGCCCGCTCAGATAATGCCGCCACAGATTCTCCTGCGCCGAACCGCCCCTCTTCTTGTTCGCCTTCGCCCCAACGACAACAATCTCGCTCTCCCCAGCCCCATCGCTCCTATTCGCCGACTCCCTTCGGACGCCCCTCCCAGCCGGAAAACTAGACGATGCAGCGCCTCGAGGTGACGCTGCATTGCTCCCTACGCCGCCAAATCCTCTCCTGACGTTGCCCACTCATCTCAACCTTCTTGACGTGCAAGTCGACGGTGTTTCTGTATCTGCTCTCATAGACACTGGGGCGCATTTGCCGGTAATGAGCGCTGACCTTCATAACCGGCTGAGGAAAATAATCACTCCCGCCATGACGCCTGTTGTCCGTGTCGCCGATGGCGGAACAGCCCCCGTACTTGGTATGTGTGCCGCCCGCGTCTCCTTCGCCGATCGCTCCACTACCGTGCTATTCGCAGTCGTCGCCCACTATTCCCACGACATCATCCTCGGCTTAGACTTCCTCTCCGCACATTCTGCTCTCATCGATTGTTCCGCCAGTACTCTCCGCCTCGACCTGCCTGTTCTGGATCCCGCTGAACAACACCCCAGTCGGCTCAGTTCCGTCGACTTCGTTCGCTTGCCACCTTCGGCACTGACTTACGTTGAGTACGTGTCATCCCCACCAGTCCCCGACGGTCACTACATCGAGGCTACTATGCAAGACGTCCTCCTTACAGACGGGATCACAGTACCTCATACAGTTTTATCTATTACGGCGAATTGCGTCTGCCTGCCAGTGGTCAATTTTCGCTTGACGACACAAGTGCTGCCACGCGGGATGTCTCTGGCCCAGTGTTGCTCATTCGAGGAACACTCTGTAGCATCGATTGCAGTAGACGATAATTCAGCCGATCCTCCTCTACCATCGCAGTCGGAAACTTGTACCATCGCCGACTTGCAGAAAATGATTGCACCCGACATGCCGTCCGAGCACGCTCGTGAGCTCTACCGCGTTGTTTTCCTACTACGATATTTCTGACTTTAACGATCGTCCTTTGGCCCAAACAGCTGTTACACATCGCATTAATACCGGCAATGCCCCTTCTATTCATCGCCGCCCGTATCGAGTGTCACCGGCTGAGCGTCAAGTTATTCACGCCGAAGTTCGCAAAATGTTTGCCAAGAACATTATTTAATCGTCATGTAGCCCATGGGCGTCAGTACTGGTAAAAAAGAAGGACGGATCATGGCACTTTTGCTTGGTTTATCGGCACCTTAACAGGTTTACCAAAAAGGACGTGTGTTCCCTACCTCGGATTGATGACGCCCTTGACTGCCTCCACGGTGCTCGCTACTTGTCCTCTATTGACCTTCGCTCCGGCTACTGGCAGATTCCCGTAGACGATCTCGACCGCGAGAAGACTGCCTTTGTAACACCCGACTGTCTTTATCAATTCAAAGTGATGCCGTTCGGTCTATGTAACTCTCCTGCCACTTTTGAACGCATGATGGACTCCCTTCTTCACGATTTCAAATGGTCCACGTGCCTGTGCTACTTGGACGATGTTATAGTATTCTCCCCAACATTCGCTACGCACCTCGAGCGCCTCTCAGCATTCCTGGACGTTTTTCAGCGAGCCGGTCTGCAACTCAACGCATCGAAGTGCCAATTCGGCCGTCGCCAGATTACCGTCCTTGGACATCTCGTTGACGCGAACGGAGTGCAACCGGACCCAGGCAAGATCCATGCTGTTGCGCACTTCCCTGTCCCAAAGTGTGTCAAGAATGTGCGCAGCTTCATCGGCCTTTGCTCGTACTTCCGCCGTTTCGGGAAAAATTTCGCGGCCATAGCAGGACCACTAACCGAGCTTTTGAAAAAAGACGCCCCTTTCTAGTGGGGCAATAACGAGGCCTCTGCATTCTCGTTTCTAATCGACCTTCTCACGACGCCTCCCATTCTGGCCCATTTCGATCCTTCTGCGCCTACCGAAGTCCGTACTGATGCCAGCGGTCACGGAATTGGCGCAGTACTCGCAAAACGCAAGCGCGGCCATGACCGTGTTATCGCTTACGCCAGCAGGCTCCTCTCGCCCGCGGAGCGCAACTATTCCATCACTGAGCGTGAGTGTCTGGCCCTAGTTTGAGCGGTTGCGAAGCTCCGCCCATACTTATATGGCTGACCCTTTTCCGTTCTCACAGACCATCACGCGCTTTGCTGGTTATGCTCACTGAAACATCCTACAGGAAGACTTGGTCGCTGCGCCTTACGCCTCCAAGAATATTCGTTCTCTGTCACGTACAAATCTGGCCGACTACACAAGGACGCTGACTGCCTGTCTCGCTACCCGGTAGACGAGCCTGACGACGCCGACAGTAGTACCGCCTACGGCATTTTCTTTGTGTCTGCCTTCGCTAACATCGCCGATGAGCAGTACCGAGACCTATCGCTGCGAGTACTCATCGAGCGTCTGCGCTCTACACCTACCGACGCCTCCGTTCGCCGATATGTGCTCCAGGGCGGCATTCTGTACCGAAGGAACTTCCTCCCTGATGGCCCTGATCTTCTTCTTGTCGTGCCAAAACATCTACGACAGACTGTGCTCTTTGAGATACATGACGCACCCATTGCAGGACATCTTGGGGTGACCCGCACGTACGACCGCGTCCGCCGCCGCTCCTATTGGCCTGGTCTCGCTCGCTCCGTCCGACGCTATGTTGCTGCCTGTGATCCCTGCCAGCGTCGGAAAACACCTCAGGTGCTACCTTCCGGTCATCTCCAGCCGATCACCATTCCTGTGGAACCGTTCTTTTGTGTTGGATTAGACCTCCTCGGTCCCTTTCCCACGTCATCCTCTGGGAACAAATGGGTAGCCGTCGCAACTGCTTACGCCACCCGATACGCTATCACTTGGGCTCTCCCTACCAGTTGCGCCACTGACGTCGCGGACTTTCTCTTGCGTGACATTATCTTAGTTCGTGGTGCCCCGCGACAGCTGCTTACTAACCGTGGTCGTAAATTCCTCTCAAAGGTTATCGCCGACATTGTGCGTTCCTGCTGCATTCAACACAAGCTGACTACCTCATACCATCCTCAAACCAATGGCCTGACAGAGCGGTTAAACCGTACTCTTACCGATATGCTGTCCAAGTACGTTAACAGGACCACCACGACTGGGACATTGCCCTTCCTTACGTCTGATTTGCGTACAATTCTTACCAGCACGACACCGCCAGATTTTCTCCATTTTATCTATTTTACGGTCGCGAACCGACCTTGCCCCTAGACACGGCACTTCCTCCTGCTGCGATCTCAACAAGCGAGTATGCGCGCGACGCCATCGCCCTCGCGGACCATGCACGCGAGCTTGCCCGTACTCGATTGACGGCCTCGCGAACCACTCAGCAGCGTCAGTACAACGGCCGCCACCATGACGTGCAGTTTTCGCCTGGTCCGCTCGTGCTCCTGTGGTCGCCCTCTCGTCACGTCGGACTTTCGAGAAGCTCCTTTCGCGATATACAGGGCTCTACCGCGTGCTCCGCCAGGTGACACCTGTGACGTACGAAATTGCTCCTGTGCGTTCAACCTCGTCCTCTACTCTGGCATCTAGTGATGTTGTGCACGTCAGTAGGCTCAAGGCCTACTACACTGCTTCCGAGTCCGGCGTGTAGTCGCTCCGGGACGGTGCTTTTGCCGCCGGGGGTAGTGCTACGGAACGGTATTTGCGATGACAAAGAGGCGAGCAGGGTAAAGACGACGACGACGATTAGAGGCTAGCGCGGGCTGTTGCCTCTTGGCCAAGTGCGGCGTATTGCCTTGTAAATATACTTGTAAATAGCTTTTCGTTGGTGTCTTCCTACGTAACGATATCATGGTGGTTTTCTTTGTTTAAGTATATTTGATTAGCATTTAACCAATCAATCACACGTATTGCGTCTTGAAGTAGTTTTACGGCTTCAGAATACAGTTCGTGTGATATAAGTAGTGCAGTGTCATCAGCGTATTGAAATATTGCAGCATTCAGTTGTATGTTGGCAATATCATTGACGTAAATGTTAAATAAAAGAGGTCCCAGAACCGATCCTTGAGGTACACCATATCTAACTGATGTAAAATCACTATATGTATTTTTATAGAGACATGCAAACGCTTTGAAATAATTGGAAAAGAACTTCGAGTAAGGACCTCGGAAACCAATACATTCTAGTTTGTATATCATGATGTTGTGTTCTATAGTTTCAAGAGCTCTTGTTAGATCTAAGAAAAAGCCAAGCACAATATTATTTTGATCAATATTTTTATATACATAATTGTTACATTCTTCAAGCAGATCGACTGTACTTAACCTACATCTAAAACCGTATTGGGAGGGACTCATCAAATTTATCGCAAAAGGACACCATGCAAGTGTAAATAAATTTCTCCATTACATGCGCTAACACGTTCAGTATTGCAATTGGTCTATAGCTATTTTTATCTGATTTACTACATTTCTTATAAATTGGTCTAATAACTGAGGTCTTTAAACCCTGCGGAATTATACCTGTTTCGAAACATCCGTTTAAGATAAATAAGAGCACGTTTTGCAGATGATAGAAATTGCACTTTATATCTCGCACTCTTATTCGGTCATAACCTGCCGGTTCATTGAGTGGAATTGCGTTAATCAAGTTCCAAAAGGTCACTTGCATTAATGGATGGTAGAATAGCAGAACTTGGAATCATCTGACCTAGGTAATTTAAATTTAGAGTTCTAGAAGACTGCTGTATTATTTTGTTAGTGATAGTTCAAAGGGATATTTAAAGGAGTTCGCAATGTCCGATGGCTCTGCAGGCGAAAATGTTTTCAGCAAGCCATCATCTAAACTTTTACGTTCAGGTTTTCCCGCGAAGTCATGCAGCAAGCCCCATGTCTTTCTTACGTTCCTGCGACACTCTGAGAATTTTTCAGCGTAGTATTCCCGTTTACTTATTCGTAACTGAGCAGTAAGCTTGTTACATGCGGTACGATATTCTTTTTGCAGATCTAGATTTGTCGGGTAACTTTTACAAAGCCTCCATAATCTATCTTTTTGGTGAGATAGTTCTACAATGGATGCCGTTATCCATTTTTTCCTCGGATTCCTGCGTTTCAATTTCACTTTTTTCGTGGCCAGTAAAAAGAATGTACTAAACTGATTTGCCAATTGATTATACGTTGTTACATGGTTGGATGTGTCTAATGTCGTCCAGTCAAAGTTTCTGACTAACTTACCTAACTTCCTGTCGTCTATGAAGTACCCCACGTGATTTACGACATCTTCAGGGGCGATAGTATCTGTAACACGCAAGGCCATGAAATAATGATCTGCCACTTTTTTATGTATTGTACTGAAGGCACTGGGCAGTGGGCATGGTGCTAGTGAATGAGAAGAAGACGACGAGGTGTGCTTGCTTCCCCGTTTTCGAGATAGCACCGACCTGTTTTAAGCCTACCGCTGCAACCTACAGCTAGTGCTGCTAGGCGAACACCCCCGTTGCATTTGGTGGAGCTGCTGGGTTTCTCTTCAACATCGTGGAACTCCGCAGTCGGACACTACCACCAGCTGTTACAATGGATGAACCGGGACCGTCCCAGGCTGCTGCTCCCGTGCCCCCGGCCATCGTCTGCTCTGGTGTTATCCGCCAGCGCGATCCGGCTATATTTAGCGGCACAGACGACCACGACGTGGAAGACTGGCTCGCCGAATATGACCGTGTAAGCGCCTATAATAAGTGGGACGACCGCGCCAAGCTCACAAATGTCATATTTTACTTGACTGACGAGGCCAACCTATGGTTCCGCAATCATGAAGCCGATTTTACCACCTGGTCGGCTTTCACGGCGACTTTGGCTGAGGTCTTCGGCCGTAGTTCGGCCTTACCGCTTCGGCCGCAGTTCGCCGAAGTGAGCAGCGCTTGCGTGGTCGAGCTCAACGCCAGGACGAGACCTTCACCAGTTATATTGAAGACGTGCTCTCGCTCTGCAAGCGCGTCAACTCATCCATGGATGAAGCAGACAAGATCAAGCACGTCATGAAAGGCATCGATGAGCATGCCTTTCAGATGCTCGTCGCGAAGAGTCCCCGGACTATTGCCGAGGTCATACAGCTTTGCCAGCAGTACGACGAGCTGCGCAAGCAACGTGCATCAACACGCGCTGCTCAGCAGGACACTGTGGATCTATCCCCGTTGGACTTCGGTCGCGACGCTGCCGACATCTCTGCTTTAATGCCGGAGATAAAGCAGTTCATCCGCCAGGAAGTCGCATGCCAACTCTCTCTGGCGAATAGCGCACCCGAGCCGTCGACAACCCTGGCTCCTTCGCTTCGTCACGTCATTCCGACGCAAGTTGCCGCGGCGCTGCCATCTGCCTCTCCTCCGCAGCATGCAGCTGGACCGCTAACGTACGCTGACGTTGTCGCGCGGCCTTACACTCCTCCGGCTCCTGATTCCTACCGGGCCACCGGCACCTTCCATGTACCGCCGCCACCTTCGCGTCCGATAGTCGTTCTTTACTCGGCTGCTGGAGCCCCTGTCGTCAACCCGTGGCGCACACCTGATAACCGGTCAATATGTTATTCATGCCATTTTCCGGGCCACGTAGCACGATTCTGCCGCCGTCGCAGCCCCCGTTTACCTGACAGTGGGGGTGCCTCAAGCTACAGGCCTGCTTGACTTCCGCGTCAGGACCAATCTAACCTTCCTCCGGACACCTCTTACAGTCGCCTCCCCTTCGATTTACGCCGGTCGCCTTCCCCACGTCGCCGATCCATTTCCCCGATGGTTCGCCGACCCAGCCCAGCCCGAGAGGAACACTAGCAGTCGCAGTTCCAGAGGCAAGAACTGCGTTTCCGTCGAACATTTCAAGGCCTCATTCTGCGCCGGCGAACGAAATTGAACTGTCCGTAGACGGCGTCACCGTACACGCACTTATCGACACCGGAGCCGCCGTTTCTATAATTAGCGAGAACCTCTGCCGCAATTTGAACAAAGTGACCATTCCCCTTACCTCTCTTTCTCTGCGTACGGCAACCTCGCATCGCATTCAGCCTTCAGCGTCGTGCACAGCCCGGGTTGTAATTCAAAGCGTTATGCATGTTATCGAATTTGTCGTCCTGCCTCGTTCCTCGCATGACGTTATTCTTGGTTGGAATTTCCTATCTGTCAATCAAGCTCTTATCGACTGCGCTCGTTGCGAACTTACGTTATCAGTGCCGTGTTTTGACCCTGACGACCATTATTCTCCTAAAGTTGTTGCCGCCTCTGACATCGATATCGCACCTTTCTCCGCCGCTCTGGTTCCTGTGTTATGTAGCTCTGCTGCGAACTCATCTGTTCTGTTTACGCCGTCGACCACTTGTGCGCGCCGCCGGAACTTTCTGCTTCCGTTTGCTGTCGTCACTTTTCGCGAAGGTTCTGCTGCCCTTTACGTGTGCAACCCGTCCGCCTGCCCATCATCCCTACTCCGCGACGAGTGCCTGGGTACCGCTGAAGCTTTCGATAGCATTCTCCCGGCCAACATGTTTGGTGACACGGCACCACTTCCGATTTGTGCCGTAACTCCTCCCGCCGCGACCGATGCCCCTGTAGGCGTCTTCGCTCGTGCCGTCGACACAGAACTCACACCTGCGAAGCACACCGAAATCATCAAGCTCCTCCAGCGTTTTCGTGCCTCATTTGACATTGGCCAACCATCCTTGGGCCAGGCGTCCGCAGTCGTTCACCGTATCGACACCGGCCAACAAACACCATTGCGCCAGCGTCCGTATCGTGTGTCGGCCGCTGAACGCCATGTCATCGACCAGCACGTTGACGACATGCTGGAGCGTGGCATCATCCAGCCCTCTAACAGTCCCTGGGCGTCTCCGGTTGTCCTTGTTAAAAAAAAAAAGACGGCTCCATTCGGTTCTGCGTCGACTATCGCCGCCTTAACCGAATAACTCGCAAAGATGTCTATCCTCTGCCGCGCATCGACGATGCCTTGGACAGTCTGCAGGGAGCGGAATTCTTTTCCTCGCTGGATCTACGCTCCGGGTATTGGCAAGTGCCAATGGCAGAGGGCGATCGCCAAAAGACAGCCTTTGTAACTCCTGATGGGCTATATGAATTCACCGTCATGCCGTTCGGCCTCTGCAACGCGCCTGTCACTTTCGAGCGAATGATGGATAGAATTCTTCGAGGGCTGAAGTGGAAAACGTGCCTCTGTTATTTGGATGACATTGTGGTTTTTTCCACCGACTTTGCGACGCACCTCAGCCGCCTAGAGCAAGTCCTTGCGTGCCTCTCCACTGCAGGACTGCAACTAAATTTGAAGAAATGCCACTTCGGCGCTCGCACGCTTACTATTCTCGGTCATGTAGTTTCCAAAGACGGTATCCTCCCGGACCCCACGAAACTTAGCGCCGTAACCGAGTTCTCTAAACCAACCACCATGAAAGAGCTTCGCAGTTTCATCGGCTTGTGCTCATATTTCCGGCACTTCATCCGTAACTTTGCCTCTATCATCGCCCCCTTGACGCAGCTTCTCACCGGCAGTTCTGACCTATCAGCCTGGTCCCCGGCATGCGACGACGCATTCCAAGAACTGCGACGCGTTCTCACCTCTCCTCCAGTACTGCGACACTTCGATCCCTCTGCACCAACTGAGATCCATACGGACGCTAGCGGTGTCGGGCTCGGCGCTGTTCTTGCACAACGCAAGGATGGCTTCGAAGAGTACGTCGTCGCGTATGCCAGCCGCACCCTTACCAAAGCCGAGGCGAACTACTCGGTTACTGAAAAGGAATGTCTGGCCATCACTCGGGCAATCGGAAAATTTCGTCCTTATGTGTACGGACGAGGTGTGCTTGCTTCCCCGTTTTCGAGATAGCACCGACCTGTTTTAAGCCTACCGCTGCAACCTAGAGCTAGTGCTGCTAGGCGAACACCCCCGTTGCAGTATAACTACCGCCTCGGTTTGAAAGTGCGGGCATCTCTTCGCTATATGATGAATGCATGATCTCGTGAGGCGAGAAGCTGCAAATTCTTCACGGGTAAAATCGTGTATGAGGTGTACCAAACCATGGGCTGAAAGTAAATCCACATAGTCAGCGACTCCCTGTTTTCTTAGTTTAGCGATATCAATGTTTATATCTCCCGCTATAATTATGTTATGACGAGCTTGTTTAGTGAGGAATGTAGACAATTCAGATAAAAATACTTTCAGATCAGAATTAGGTGGTCTGTATACTGCTAATACCAGGAAAGTAGCTTTAGGCTTGCATAATGTAAAGGGAACGACTTCCGCTGCGGTAAAGTCAGCAAAAATTACTTCCCTTATCCATTCGTTCCTCACAAAGACATAGACGCCACCGCCCTTGCCCAGGTCACGGCACTTTGAACGTGACTGAAAACCTTTGAGAACAAACGCTGCAGATTCGGACTGCGTTAAATTTATCTCTGTTAATATGAGGATGTGCAAGTATTGCAATGCTTCGCTCAGGTACACATTTAGTGAATACCATTGCTTTTTAATGCTTCTAATATTAGTGTGTACAAGCTCTAGAAATGGTGCAGTGCAGCCATCATTAGAGCGTAACCTTCTTGGTACCCATTCCGCGAATGAATTGAGCGCTGTGGACATGACTAATTCAGCCTTAATAAATCAGCTTCGCTGACAATTTTCTTCGCGCCAGATCCTTCAGTTTTTCTCATGAAAAGCATTCCATTCTTAGTCCACACAAACCTGAATGCCTTAGCCTTTGCAACTTGCTTTGCCTGCCAGAGCAGTCTCCTTGTTTCAGCCGTCAAGTTCTCATTGATGAAAATGTTTTCCTCTACCAGATTCTACGTTTGCTATACCATGTGTCTATTTGTATTCTTGAAGTAAATTTAACGATTATGGGCAGTACCCTTCCTTCCCTAGCTGGCAGCCTATGAGCTGCATCAATACAATCAGCAGTCAGTGATGCTACATCGAGTTTCAAAACAATGTTAAAGTCTTCATTGCCAGCAGGTTTCACGCCATGAATTTCGATATTATTCCTTCTAGAATAAATCTCCGAATTTGTTACGGCTATCTGCAGCTGCGCGATTTCTTTGTCCTTCGCCGCAAGACGTGTGTCTATTTCATCAGAGTGTTTCCTGAGGGCAGCAACCTGTCTGCCCTGAGAAACAATAGATGTGGTTATTTCATCATATTTTTTTACAGCATTTCCATCGAGCTTTCAACTTTTTCGATAAGCTTTCTCTGCGTTTCAGCTAATACCAGCACTGAGTCATTCTTAGTAGACTGTAACTTCATGGCCTTATCAAGTCTTGCTGCTCTCAAGTGAAATTCATCTAGCCTGCTTTGAACACAGCTTATGGCTGCCAAACCCTCACGCAGAGTGGGCTGCGGCTCTTCAGAATTGATCACTGCGCCAGATGTATTTTTCATGGCGCACTCAGAACACACCCAGCTGACATTTACGTTCTTTTTTGCAACGCCTGAGCACTTCCCAATGTGATATAAGCTGCTACATTCACAACAGCACACGCTTAGCGCATCCCGTGGCACCGGTTCGCGACAAGCAGCACAGTTTGCAATTCTGGATGCAAGGAACATGACAAAATACACAGCACAACGCAAAAAGCCATGTTGCAGCCAGACGGGTGGCCAAAGCAAGGAAAGGTGGCTATCGCTAAAATTATTGTTTACCTACAAAACAGAAGGCATGTTAGCTTTCGAGCCCACACCCCGTCAGTCTGCGACAGGATGGCTGTCCGCTGCCGCTTTTGTATGCGGTCCGGTCCCTGATAGCGTCCCTCGTGTCGCTGCCGGACAGACGATGGCCAGCGGAACGTTGACGCATGCGCAGCCTGGACAGCCACACTAGGCGTACGGTGTCGACCAGGGCAGCAGGAAAATCTTCTTTGCCGTTGATCATCCGGGTATGCGATTGCTACAAAACAGAAGGCATGTTAGCTTTCGAGCCCACACCCCGTCAGACTGCCAGAGAAAAATGTCACAAGAAATCACATCAAACTAGGTCAGAGCATCAAAATTGACCAACATTCTAGGCCTTGCCATTGGAAAAAGTCTTGCAGCAAGGTTAATAGCAAGGTTAATTGAGCACAAATGATATGCAGGTGTTCTATGGAGTGATGTCAAGGCTCAAACACAGCTCTGCTCTTCTGCAGGACCTTGGTGATGCACATTTTCAATTCCGTTCTTCTGGCTACTATGGTTTCCAGGAAAATTGGTCATCCTTAAGAGGACAGGACACCACCATAGTACATTTTCAGGCATATTACTTGCATATTACCGAGTGTGTTAAGCGATACGTCCAAGCCTTCCGTGAATGCCAGCGCCGAAAGTCGCCAGCTGTGAAGCCTGCGGGATTGCTGAATCCGATTGACCCACCTGGCAAACCTTTCGACCAGGTCGGCATGGATCTTCTGGGCCCGTTTCCACTGTCGTCTTCTGGCAACAGGTGGATAATCGTCGCCACAGACTATTTAACGCGGTTTGCTGAGACAAAGGCGTTGCCTCGAGGCACAGCTTCTGAGGTTGCCCAGTTTTTCATACAGAGCATCGTCCTACGACATGGCGCCCCATCGCAGGTCATCACAGACCGAGGCAAAGCCTTTACAGCGCAGCTCATTGAAGAAGTTTTTAAACTCAGCTGCACAACCCATCGAAGGACAACTGCCTATCATCCCCAGACAAATGGCTTGACCGAACGACTGAACAAAACGATGACTGACATGCTGTCTATGTACGTAGACGTACAGCGCAAGGCGTGGGACGAGATACTCCCATACGTAACGTTTGCCTATAATACTGCTACGCAAGAAACAGCACGCTTCACGCCGTTTTACCTCGTTTACGGCCGTGAAGTGCAGACTGTGTTAGAAGCAATGCTGCCATGCGACAACATCGATCACCTCGATCTCGCCCAAGATGCCGAACTCTTCGTGCAGCACGCGGAAGAAGCCCGTCAGCTTGCCCGAGTGCACATAAAGAAATAACAGAGCATCGATACGCAACGTTCCAATATCCGCCATCGACAAGTCGAGTTCCAACCTGGCGATCAAGTTTTGTTCTGGAGTCCCGTGCGCCGAAAATGACTATCCGAGAAGCTTTTGAGTCCCTACTTCGGACCTTACAAAGTGTTGAAGCGAATTAGTGACGTGAATTACGAAGTCCTTCCTGACGGAAGCCAGCCTCCCCGACGTCGACAACCGCAATCTGAGACTGTGCAGGTTGTGCGGTTGAAACCGTACCATAGCCCCTAAAATTCGACGTTTTCAGCCGCTTAGGTTATTTTTTGTTGTTGCTCGTCCCTCAGTGCCTTGTGACTACATCGCACACCACAGTGATTGTGACTATGGCCTATGTGTTCGTCCTAGGCCATCTCGGCGCTCTCACGTCAAGCCTATGTGTGTTTTCATTCTTTTATTATTATTTTTTTGAAGAGGAGGTAGTGCCACATGGTGTGGCACAGCAAGGGGACTGAAGAGGAAGAGAACGAGGTTCGTCTCGGCATCGCGCGTCAACGGTTAGGTTTCGTGAAGTACAAACGCCTGCATCCCCATTCAGCGTGTTTACTTCGGCAGGGTATACGCGACAATATACTGTATGTGTACACTAAATGTTCAAAAAGCAATGCATCAATGTCCCATTTGCCTTCAAGTTTATTACCAAGTTCAAGTTTACTGATGTTTATTCTGAGCATATGTACAACAGGAATCTGCTGACATACCAGCAGTCAAGGTGGCTGTTCGAGGTGTGCTGGCTGCCTCAGTGTAAAAAAAAGAAAGAAATTGGGTGAATGTCGACACCAGTGCCACTGCTTCTTTCCTCTGACCTGCATGTGCCTCCGCAGCATCTTTGTTGGTGGAGTCTGCACAGGTGAGCTGGCGTGGTGAGGCGTAGGAGGCATCCGAGAGAACGAGTATCGTTTACATTGTTACGAACAGCCAGCAAGGGTACCGCCCTACAAAATTTTCCCAGCCAGCTGCTGCTGTGGGGGTGGCGAGCTTCCCAGAAGCGGCCTTGGAGCTCTTCCCCACCTACTGCGGCGACTCGCTTTGTAGGGGCGACGATGTACCGCATCGCCACACCCCCTCGGCGCCGCTATGACTAAATGCGGTCGGCGGACCAAGTATTGTTAGTGGATACGCTGTCGCCATCACGGCTTGTTTGAAGCGGTGGAAATCCTGGGAGATGTCTTGCGGCCAGCTCACGGGGCTTAAAAGTCATGGACATACGCGGCGGCCATTGTCTGCGGAGTCAACACTGGGATGAAGAGACGCCTGCTCGCTTCAAGCACCGTGTCAACGAGAACCCTCTCACCTTGGTGTGGTCCGTGCAACCTGTGCAGAACTGAGGGCGTGAACTCTCCCCCTCAAATGCGGATCGGCTACGATGACTTTGGACGCTCCGAATTGGTCGGCGGTGAACTGCCGTTTTCCCTCACCTAGGAATCTAGGGAGGACAGAGTGTATTTAAGGAGCGGTTTGCGGCTCCTCAGGGTGCATTCCTCTTTCAGTCATGTTAGACTGGTGAACTGTAACGTTCTCATGTAAGTACTGTAAATAAACCCATATTCCTCGTTCTCGATGAGAACAAGTCCCTCCTTTCAACAACGTCATCAGCGTGGATAAGTT
Source organism: Dermacentor andersoni (assembly GCF_023375885.2). Classification (NCBI taxonomy): domain Eukaryota; kingdom Metazoa; phylum Arthropoda; class Arachnida; order Ixodida; family Ixodidae; genus Dermacentor; species Dermacentor andersoni. Next base: position 218,721,836 of record NC_092817.1, read on the forward strand.
GGACGACGGCATGGGCCAGCTACCATCTATTTCATGCCTGACCCCAACCATTACAACATGGAGAAGTTGCTGTTCGCATTGCCTGTCGCTTTCCCTCAAATGCTTCCTTGGCGACTACGGTGACACACTCACAGTCAAGGTGGCTGTTCGAGGTGTGCTGGCCGCTTAAATGTAAGAAAAAAAAACAAAATAGATGAATGTCAATATCAGTGCTATTGCTTCTTGTCTCTTACCTGCATTTGCCTCCACGGCCTCTTGGCTTGCGAAGTCTGCATGAAGGAGCTGCTGTGGCTAGGCGTAGACATTATCTAAGCAAAAAGAAATGGCCATTCAAATGGGGAATTATGGAAATAAATGCAGTTCTTATGTCTGCTTCTTGCACTCTCCTTGCCTGAAAGTTTACAAACATAGTGTCCAGAATACACCAGCACTTTGACTTCTGCTTTTTACCTGCAGGTGTTGCGGTGAGATCCTTAGTATGGCTGCTTTCAGCATTGTAAAACTCGGTGGAGGCATTTGAAATGGTAGATAAAATTATAAAATATCATCCTTGTCTGCATGAATGCTTTCAATTTCTAAATGCAGTGGTAACTATCACTATTGGTGCAAGGCCCACCATATCCATGCGCCAAGTGCTGTAGCTCGAAACTGAATTTTTCCTTTAGTGTTTCACAAGGCGTCTGATATGCCCACATTAGATGTGATCCGTTTCTTTTTATTTACCCCAGTGTGGAGAGAGCATCATTAAATTGTTTATTTTTGCGTGTCTTGTTTTTTGTTTTGTTTTTGAATTTATCAAGCAGCAGTCTCATCGTGCTAAAGTGGCTAATGTAATGACAATCATCAGCTTTTGCTTTGCAGAAAAACAACTCATTTCCTGACCCATTGTTTGCCATCCCATCACTAGCATAATTTTGCAGAGTATTCTACCTATGTTGACTTGCTTGAACTCCACTAAGAGTCTTGCATTTTCAAATACCATTCCTTCCTTAACATCATTCGACACTTCTCATAATTTCTGTACCTTGGGCTTCTGATACTATGCGTTTACCATTTCTTGTTTGCTGTTTCTAACTAGAAATGTCTTCTTTAATTTGGAGCTTAAGTTTTACCTTTCGAACACACAGAAGGGCTTGCCATCGCATATCTGCATAACAGGGAAACATGTTTCATTAAACATTTGCAAAATGCAATAGAAGATCATGGATGCAGCTTGCAGTGTGATTTGACTGAATGAGCCATAAAAGTAACTCATCTCACTTGGTAAATTAAAATACATATTAGTGTGATGTACAACATATGCTACACTAACGTGGTGGGTTCACTTGTTTATACAGCAAAATAATCGGTGCGTGAGAAAAAGTTATTTTTGCATACCCCTTGTACACACTGATTTAAGGAAAATGAGCTGGAGCTGTCCACATGATCTACTTATTTTACCTGCGAGTATACTCAATAAAAATGTGTCCCAGCTGCTTTGTGGTATTTGAGATTATGTCAGTATTGCAGATGTGCCTGTGGTCTAAAATAATTTAATTTTGAAAATGCTCGTTGGGATCTGATGTGCATATCTGCAGTTTATGGATACATGTAAAAGACTCAGTATTAAGTGCAAGTGAACGGTCCCACAGGCCCGGAGTCGATCATGCAAGTAGATTCGCTGCACGCATTTGTGACCAGAAAAGATATGCCACATGAAATGACCTGCAAGGAAGTGTTAAAAATATTGCACAGTTATCAAAACGCCTACGCTATCATGATGTGGGTCCATGCAGTCAGTTTCGTCCGTATTAGGCACTCGTCTCTTGATTGCTTCGTGGCACATAAATACTCGGAATCAGGCTGTTTTTCAGCTGTGGCCTTTGTAGAATCATTATTGTTCAAAGTGCAACAATTAACTAGATTCTATGACTTGCTGGTGGATTCGCCAGTACAATTCCGGTGCGCTGGACCGCCTGTCCAGCAATTTCCTACTGAAGCGAAACCTGCAAATAAAAACACCGCTCCGCATGTAAAAAAAAATGCTCTATTGTGACGCTTCTCAAACGATTATGATGCATCACAAGACCTGTCTACTCGCGTGATGTTCTGAACAACAAGATACATTCGTTTACTTACATGTGAAGGTATATGCCAGAGCACTTCGGGGCTTCGGTGGCACAGAAGGCACGAATGCGCCATAGCGTCCGATGCTGACGCGCGATAGCATGTCAAACCTAAACTGTACGAAACTACTACGCGTTCATGAAACAAAGATTCGAAACCGAAATTCGTGTCATCCTTTATTGCATGAATGCGTCCATCATGATTAGATAAGTCACGCACTTACCAAGCGCTTTCCGTAAACTTAATATTAACGCATCACCTTCATAAAGCCATCAGATATGCTTTCTTAAATGACAAAGCATACGGTGACCTGTACTTGCTTTCAGCTCTTTCAGTATAGTAACTGCGCTGGCCACAATTACCAGCAGCAACAGGGCGGCGCCCACGAGACGTTCATTTGAGGGATCGTCAGTAGTTTGTGCGCAGGCGCGAGTGAGAAAATCTGGGGGCTTGTGCTCCTTGAATATATGACTCTGCCTAAGCGCTATGGAGGAGGTTTCTTCATGTGGTATGCGTTTGGCCGCTAGACATGCCGGCATTGCGGAGTACGGTCGAGTTTGTTTACGCACCGCCGCTGGCTGCCCCCCATTTGGTGATTGCTGTCTCTGAAGGGGCAAGGTTCTGACTGGTGTTGTATAAGTCGCAGGTCGCTTTTTTTTGTCGCGACGATAGATTGGATATTTTAGAAGTACTGCTCGAGGAGGGCACATGTAATCGACAAACGGAGGCCTTAGGAGAGCACCTGAGGTTATAGTAAAGAAGGCGCTGCCGGATTTCAGGGCACCCAAGGGGTAGCGGGGTGATCAAAGCTGGAAGCAGGGCGGCCCGTGGGTTGAGGCCGCTGAGGCCGAAGCGTGCCAGGGGGTGTGCGCATAAAAAATTTGCTGTCCGCGATAGCGTACAGCCGATATTTTGCATCCCTGGCACGCGCAGGCCTCGGCGAGCCTCAACCCACGGACCAGTCCGGGTTCTAGCTTTGGTGTCCTGGAGGCGCCGCCAATAATGCGAAACGATAACACATTGTTACAATTACTAAAAAAACACGATTCAATCAATATAGTTACGTCCAGCCGCCAACTTGTGACGCTAATTCCAGCACTACCACGCCCCGCGACTTCTGCAGCATGCACCAGTCAGAACTTTGCGTCTGAAGGTACGTCAGACAGACTTTCTCGCGCCAGTGGCGCTCATGCTGGGTCAGTCATCGTCACCGGTGGTCTTTCAGCCACTTGCGTTCAACCGCGGTTGATAAGGCACTCTGCCTTCCAGATTTTCAATATATGCGGCCCGGGCTCTGCTACAGTCGCTACTGCTCCCACAGAAACATCTGTGATGTTATTTACAAGGCACATCGCCGCAAGGCGCGAGAAAGCTACGATCCGGTTTCTTCACCTACATTACCGCCCAAGCAGCAGAAAGCCCCCTTACAAAATCGGCCCGACGTCTCTCGCTGACTGCAAAACGCTTGGCCCGACCTCGGCACCCGATAGGGGGCCGCTATCGGGGATTGACACTGACCTCACGTCTAGCGACCATCGGCAAAGGCCCGACCATGGTAGCCGACGTGGCCGAGGGCACACTGCATGCAGGCCGACGACGACCCAACATGTCGTAAGCACCGGTTTGCCGTTGGCCATCGGTTGGGTGCGGACGTATTCTTAAAATAATTTTCTTTTGTTATATTAAAAAAACACACCAGGTTTCTTTTTGCTGCGTGTTGCGTTTTCAGGTCAACGATGCACGGTTTATTAGAGGCGTTTAACTCGCGCTGACTATATACGCGATATGCGCGTAATTCACAAGTGAAACATAATTAAACGCCTCTAATTCTCTGTACTCGTTAGTGTAAACACGCAAGACGCAACAAAAGAAACACGTGAACGCGATTTCTCTTTTTAGGTGTTTATTTTGTAATCATAAAATACATTATTTTTTTCGTGCAGCAGTGTTAAGAATTTGCAAGTAGTCTTTGTTCATTGAATTTGTACGATACAGCTAAAGGACAGCGCTGGTCTGCTGTGAGAGTTTCCCATACTGCCCGGGAGGCTCTCTTTCAGTCGTTCCCATGTTCTTGGCTCTGAACGGTATAGCATCCGGTATTTCTCCATCACCGTCGAGAGTGAAGCTTGGATAGTTACAGTGGTCATACAAACTGAAACAAACGAAGAAACAAATAATATAGTAATGAATAACTCTGTGAACCATGCAGATGATTTAGTGGACTTCTTTCAGATTCGTGTGCAAGAAATCCCGATCCTGACACAGTCACAAACAAAACAATTATTTTGTCGTTGCACATGCATGTAATAAACATATAATGTGCACTTTCAATGAAAATTAGTGCGTTCAACTACTGCGACGTGATTCACGCTTTCGAGCCGCTCAAGGAAACATGAGGAAAGGAAGGATCGATTTACTGACTTGGTTCAGAATATCATTGAAAAAAAAAAAACTTCCAGTCAGTGCGATAAATGAATACAATACATGATTGCACAAAATAGCACGCAGACTGCCACGAGACAAGTGTATAGGTATACATAACGTCGAGACTGCAGTGACAAAGTAATACAACTACGAAAATGCGGCTACAGAAAAATTGAGGAACAACTTACATATCGGCTCTCCGCAGTGTTTCACGTACGTGTCTTTTTGTTTGATGTTCCTATATCTACTCCAGTCCACAAGCGGAAAAGTGCCACACGCAATCCATTCTTACCTGCAATGCGCCAGACGTATCGTACAGTACTGGATATTTACAGGTTTTTTTTTCACCTGTGGGAACAAAAGCGACTTCGAATTATGAATTTTCTACAATGAGAACCAGACAAGCGTCTTACCTGATTTCTACCCGAATGATGATAACAATTCCGAGCGTAGCAGGTCATTCGCACACTATGCTTCAATTTAAGCAGTGTCAATCCAGTGTTTCCTAGAGCAAAATTTACGAAAATACGTCATGCTGACAAGACGAAACAAATAATATTAGAAATATATACATGAAAGTACGTCTCACATTTCCCGGTCCCAACTCTCGAACGCTTGATCCGTTCTCATACAAAGCTCTTCTCTTTTCTTCCGGTCAGAAAAAATAAGCACAAAAAACAAGGAGCCCATCATACGTTGCAAAACCATTTACGCAATACAAAGAGAGTTTTGTTCACTTCACTGCGACGGTCATGTACTACACAACGTGTAATTAGATTGCCACTTACGAGTACGCATATCTTGAACGCATATCTTGAATGGAAAGGGCTTGCGCTGTTCTTGTCCGTGTCACTTTGTGGAGTTTGCGTTTATATGCGCAGTCCATGATAACAGAAATCCACCAACTAGTCTACCAAGAGGCGCGAAACGAGCTGGCATCCTGAGCTAGCATTTGGCGGGAGCTCGCGCCCCTGCCGGGGTGCCTGCGCCCCTGCGAGCATGTGGCGTTGCGCCTGACTAAGAAAAACAGATAGTGAGGAAAGCCCCGCTTCTCTTTCTCGCCCCGTCCCAAATGCCCGTCCTCACTGGTGGGAGCTGATGCTGACGGAGAGAATCGCACGACCCTGTTATCCAAGAACTTCTTCATTCCTTCTGGGAGATGGAGATGCGACGGCGGAAGACGACCGCGGTTCCCCACACTTTTCCTTTTAAAGCGAAAGCTTTCCTACGCCAGCCAGCGAGCCATTCCGGCTCGTCGCGCTGTATGCCGTATGCCTACGGCGTACTAGAATTGCGGCAGTGTGCTCATTGCCGCACTCCTGCGCAGCGTCGCCGTGACGCACTCAGCGTCGACTGCTCTGGCGCCCGCCAGAGGCGCTGCCGCCTGTTTCTCCTTATTTCTCCTAACGCGTAACGAGTAACGGCGCAGTTGCGGCGCGAATAGACGTGCTTTTCAGGGCTCCGTGGCGGCGACGAAATCATAAATTTTTGTGCATGCTTTCAGCTTGCTTCTGTTCTTTATTTACTGATTTCTTTTCCTTTAAATAGTATTTCGGTGGTTTTGTTTTTCTTTCCTTTTTTTGTCACGTATTTCGGGTGCGCGGGTGTACTTTGTGTACATTTGGTTTTTGCAGGATGGCTAGAGCGTCCTTTCGTGCGACGTGCTTCAACACGTGCAGCCGGGTGGGACGTCGAGTGTATGTAGTCTTTAAATGGTAGCTTGGAAGTGGCAAGACAAATAGCTATTAGTGGTTTTACTGTGCGTGTTTTGGTAGGAAAGTGAGAGCGTGGCCGCGTGGTTGAGCGCGTGCGAGAACGTGTCATACCTTCGGTCTTCGTGGCATTGATTGCTTTTGAAACAGTGGTGAGAGTTGCTTTGCGACATTCTGAGGATATGGATCATGTGCCTATCGGTTTTTTCTAAAAGGCACGTGCTCTGCATTCATATAGTATTATAGTATTTGCATCAGTGGTAGCATTATTATATTATTATGGTATTTGCAAAAAGCCGTGCAATACAGGGCAAGTAAGACGGGAAAGCAGGCAGTGCGCGGGAGTCCGTCAAGGCAGATGAGGAGACGAATGAGAATGGAGAGGGCAATGAATCAACCGGCACACAATGGGATGTCGATACTAGGCAGCAGAAAATGGAGGCTTCCCAGGAAGACCTTCTCAAACAGGTGCAAGAGCTCAAAAATGAGCTAAACAGGGAGCGTGATGCACGGAAGGTAGTTGAAAAGAGACTTGAAGCAGCCGAGAAAAAGCTGAACAGGGCCGCCATTGTGAATGAGAATGAGCGTGACAACCGAACACAGACCCCCGACGCGACAGGCGAGAGAGTGTCAGCAAAGTACGTGGACTGCATGCAGTGTGAAGGGTTATCTGGAAAGAGCGGCACTTACCTTGAGACCGCCACGCGAAAAAGCAGGAACCCAGGGGACAATGCCCCTTGTCGAGTCCGAATCACGCCGAAAAGGACCAAGGGAAGCAGGGAGAGGTAGGAGAGAGTGAAAGGGTGATTATCGCCGGCGACTCAAACATGGCTAGGTGCCCAAAAGCAATTGTGGAGAGGGTGAAAGGTGATAAAAGAGTGGCCGTAGGGACATTTCCAGGGCAGACACTGGGTTCTGTCATGGAGCGAGCAAACGAAAAGCTCGCGGAAAATGACCACGTGCGCAACCTTGTCATAGTAGCAGGTGGGCTAAATGACGTCCTAAACAGGAAAGGGACAGGACTAGCCCAGCGCATGGCGAAGGGGGTGGACGACTTGCGCGAGCTATCCCTACAGGCGCGGATCGTGGTATGCACGGTGCCGGAGGTGCCTGTACGTGACAGTCACGTACAAAGAGCCGTAGTGGCTGCTAATGAGGCAATATGAAAAATGAGCCCAGAGAAAGGCTTCGAGGTTGACGAAGTAAACAGGGAAGAAGAAGGTGTGGTGATTTTAAGCGAGACGGGATCCGCTTCAATTACAGGCTGGCACGAAAAGTGGGCTGGCGACCAGTGGCGTAGCAACAGAGGGGGCCGGGGGGCCGTGGGCCCCGGGTGCAAGAGGCCAATGGGGAGGGGGGGGTGTCATATACGTCTGAAGACACCCCTCTTTCCGCCGGCTTGATTGGGCGCAAATGGCAAAGATTGCTCCGGTATCCAGTAGCCCGAGCTCATGTACCCGATGCGTTGCGTGGCAGAATTATCGGCTGCAGCTCTATCAACACCCCACGAAATAATTGCACGAATGTGCGGGATAAAAAATTTACTTCGCAAAATGATCGCTGAACTACTCGCCTTAGCGGAACGTTTCATGTGGGGTGCGCTCGTGCCGTGCGTTCATGCTGGGAGCAGGCGTCGCTAAACATACAGTCAGGCGTTATAAGGCGTTGAGGCTCTTGGATCCCTCTTCCGTTCCGAACGCGCAGCGAAGACGAACAAAGACAGCAGCGAGAAGGCGTTCAACGAGCGCGCCCGGCGCTCGCGTTTACGGCGAAGCGTTTGTTGAGAGCCATATTGCATAAGTGCGGCCGTGAAAAGTCGCGAATGGGTTTCTCTGGATCGTCTTCAGACTCGGTGCCTGGAGTTCCTGGAATTTATCGCCAAATGGAACTCCTTACTTACTGTTATCTTTCGTTTGTTCCTCACGATCTGCGTGTCAGTTGCATCATGCGAAATGAACATTTCCAAGTTAAAGCTGATCAAGACGTCTCTGCGCGCCACCATGAGTGATGAAATGCTGTCAAACTTGGCGATACTTACCATGCAAAAAGAACACGTAAAAAATATATAAACTTTACTACTGTAATTAATGAGTTTGCAGAAGCGAAGTGTTGGAAATAGAACTTCTGAAGGAAACGTGTCCTTACCGGTCATTACTTTAGTGCAAAAGGCTCGATGTCCCACCATGATTTGTGCATCGGCAATATGTATACAATGTTCTATTTATCAATTTTGAATCGTTGTATTCGTTCTTTATCAGTTTCGCGGTGTTCAATAAAAGATATTTCTCCTAGTCCTAGCTAACCGTTTCTTTATCATTTTGTTGTTGTGTGACTTCATGTCACAAGTACAGTGTGTGTCATCATATCCAGCTTTTCCGGACACGTACCAACTAGCGCCCCAAGCGGGCCCGGCACGAAGCTAGCGCGTTTTCAATGGAACGAGCGGGTTTTTCGCGAATAACAAAAGCTGCAGGCCGATTATTGAAAAAGGCAGGTGACAGACGTATTCTAGAAGACAATCCACACGAGCCAAATGCAGTGATCACTCTATGGCACGTAAGAATTTTGTTCCCACAGCAGTTAAAGTTTTAGCAATGGAAGCCTATGGAAACGACGAAAATTTGTGCTCGATTTTTGAGGCAAGAACGATGACTGTAATAAAACTATCCCGCCTATCGTAATACCCAGTGCAGCGTATGTAGTCCGGAGACTCAGCTTTCGATTGATGTCTATCTCGACTCTCCACATATGGCGTAAGACTGTTCCCGAAAGCGATTTTTCTAACACTGTCGTGAAAATTCACGTGGTATCTATAAAAACATGAGCGTACCGCTTGGCGAAGCCTCGGTAGCTATGGCCGAGTGGTAGAATAGCGAGCACCTTTGGTCCCGCGTCACGGTAGCCGCGTTTCGATTCCCACTTCGCACTTCTTTTTTAAGCCGCATAGGATCTAGTTTTGTAGTCTCTCACTAGATGGCAGAATCACAAAACCCAAGATTTGCTTTCGGTTTTGGTTTTTCAGCAGCGCATTCTTTTTAAAGCCGCAGAGGACTTAGCTTTATAGTCTACTATCAAATGGCAGAAACACAAAACTCAAGATGTACTGACCTATATTCGGGGATGATTTGCGGTGGGCCATCCTAAATTTGAGGTGATCGAGGGGTGGGCCAGCGTTAGTTTGGGGCTGATAGGGTGGTAGGTCAACCTCGATTTGCAGGTGGTATCGGAGTGGGCCAACATAAATTTGGTGGTGTTGTGGAGGCGGGCCAATCTGTATTTAGGGGTGATATGGGGTTGGTCCTACCTAAATGTGGGGGCAATCTCGGGGTCGGCCAATCTGAACTTGGGTGCGATATGGGGGTGGGCCAACCTAAATTTTGGGGTGCGTCGACTGGAAATTTGGGGGACGATTTATGGAAATTCGTGGGTGGACCAACTTGAAGATTAGGGGTCGCCCAATTGAAATTGGGGATTGGTCCAACTCCAAGTTTAAGGCTGGGCGAAAAGAAAATCAGGCGTGGCCGACTTGAAATTTGGGGGTGGGCCTATTTAATGTTTGGGGGTGGGTCAATTGAAATTTGGGGCCTGTTTACGAATAGTTAGGCAACACCAGTGGTGTTTCTGCATCTTTTTCATCATCGCAAAGTACGTATTTTAATAATTGTTAATTAATACTGCTCATGGTGAGCTACCACCCGAGCCTTCCCAGCCCACTGAGCTAATAATGTCACAGGACTGCTCTCATCGTGACGACTGCGACGTTCAATGTGGAGATCCACAAGAACAAATCGCAGACCGAGCTGACCATTTTCACACCAATGTCATCGCTAACACTACTCGCTCGTGCTAGACGCAACACAAGCTTACAACGATCATAATTCAACTTTCAATCGCACGCTAGTCGACACGTTCTCAGTGCACAATTTCGCCAACCATCTGGATAGGAACCTTGCTGGATGTTTTACTGTCATGTTGCGTCGTTTTTCACGAAGGCTGTCTCCCGAAAAGAGAATACATTTTCGAGATTGACGAGGCAAACTAGTAGATAACTCATACGAAGCAAATGTGTAAACGTTTATAGTGATTTTTCAAAAATGAATATAAGTAAATAAGATTTCAGATGGTATTGTTTCGACCGGGCATGACAACGAGTTTTTCCCGCCTGTCACAGTGCTTTGACCGAAAACCTAATCATTTTGCTCAAACGTGTTGCCCCAATACTACAGGTGCTAAATGTACAAAAGTGTGGTGCATGGTCACAGCTTCAAAGCCGTCTATTTTGTGTACGGTTGTTGATATTGTAGTAATGTGGAATTTTCTTCTTTATAAGAGCACAAAAAAAAAATATAACAGATGGTGGCTAAGCGCAAAGTACATTGGAACATCTGAAACCAGCAGTTATCTTTAATTTGTGGGTTGGTCTTCTCCGCCGGTAGATCGCTGTCCGATCACTTCAAAGAATTTTGTTTGTGTGCAACTGCAGCAAAAACGAAGATATTACCATTTCATTGCCAGGATCTTTATGCCCTCCACACACACAAGAAGGACACCAGATAATTGGCAATATCAGTTTATAAACTGACATTTTTTTTGCTAATTTCAGTGTAGCGTGATGCCTGCGGACGGAGTATTTTCTTAGTATCAGTCAAGTGTTAGGAGTGAGAAGCATTTCGGTCTACCATTCCCATGAGGGCATACTAGCCATTGTAGCGCTTTACTGTTGGACAAGTTAAGTGCAAAAAGTTGGTGTGCCTTGTCCTTTCCGCAGGTCGTCCATCCATTCTGTTACGGTGACGATCAACGTTGTGTCCGTCAGGCCTCCTCCTCATTTTTAGCTTCGCCATCGCGAGAGTGGACAGACAGAGAAAGGAAGCTTTCTTCACAATCAGCCCCAGCGCGATTCCACCACTCGTAACTGCTGCAATTTGCATTCAGGGGCTGGGCATACTAACCACATCCTTAGTTTCACGATGACTAGAGTACGCAGAAAAAGTACAGCTTTGGCCGCTGTCGCTACCACGAACCCATGTCAATGCAGATATAAGTACGTGCAGGGGCTGGGTATGCTAACTTCTCCGCTACCACCTGCTTCCTCCACCTTAGATTTTCCAGGCATACCTGCTTCTTGTTTTCATCGCAGACGCATGCAGGATAAAGGCGTATAACTAAAAAATCTCAGTGCCCTTCCACTCTGTGAAGAAACATGACCTGCAAAGATGTGTATGTGGGCCCCTTAATGGAGAACTGCACCTGCACCGTATGTCGGCCCCGCATTGCACTGTCTTCGGGATCGGCTCACGTATGGGGAGTGCTTAACGCCTGCTTCATCTCCGCCGCGGGTCTCCGCGGCATGGCGTTACATTCGGGATCAGCCCAAGTGTGGGGAGCGCTGAACACATGCTTCACCACCGCTGCGGGTCGGGTCGGTATTACGCTATCTTCGGGATTTGGCTCTACACGCGGACGCGATAGTGGGGAAAGTAGCCCTTAAGAGGAAGCTTTAGCTCTGGTGGTCCTATCTAAATAAATGTAAAAGGAGAATTCGCTTTTCTCGACAGCCACTGCATCTAATTTGACAAGGTTTGTTGCATTTAAAACAAAAACTTAAAATCTAGTGTCTGTTGGTTTCGAATTCTTGATTTAGGTCATCCTTTGTTTATTCAAAATTGTCAAAAATTGCAAATTTTAAGAAAACGAAACCATCAAGTTTACAACACTCTTTCGGTAATGAAAACTGATATCAAAATTATGTACATTGCATCTAACAGCACATCTAAAGCAGACAAAATTGATATATTACGCATGAATTCCAAAAAAATTTAGTAACGTGGAAATACAGCTTTTCCACAACCCTTGTTCACAACGTAACGACTTCACGTAATATATAAATCGTCATATTGGATTTGTCCGCTTTGAATTGTCTAATGGATGCTGTTTACAATACTGCAATATCAGTTCTTGATGCGGAGTTAATGATTTGTAAACTTCGTGCTTGTGTACTTCTCGCACTTTCGAATTTTTGAATATATTTTACCAAAATTCGGTCCCTAAATAGGAATTCCGCTTCCAATAGTCACTAGAATTTACCTTTCTCTCCCGAATCCAACAAATTTCATTAAAATCGGTCCAAGGGTTATCTAAGAAAAGCGTTTCGGCGTTTTACAGATATTTGAATAGGCCGAGTCGGAGTAGGGCCCGTGTGAAAGCTTCCTCTTTTTATTTATTTATTTATTTATTTATTTATTTATTTATTTATTTATTATACCCTCAGGGCCATTACGGCCCTGAGGGTATAACGCTTAACGACTTCGCTGTAAAAAAAAAAGAATAAAAGAATAAAAGAAAAAACAAACGCTGCAGCCATCAATATCGCCGCCTCAGATTTCGTCATGATGGCACCGTCACCATCGGCACGGCTCCGTGAGCAGCTACCAAGCTGTTCACTTTCGTTATCTTCCTTCCCTTGGCGGCCGCGCATTGTCTTGATGCCAACGACGCGCTAAATCTGCACCATCATTCTGTCATGCATCGCTTCTGCGACCAAGCAAGCTTTCGGCGGCACACGTACACTGCCGCATTGACACCAAAACCTTAAACTGCTTGCCTTCGAGAAAACATCATGAATAAAAATTGAACGCGACTATAAGGCCACGGGGAACATGCTCGCGGGGCCATACTATTGATGACAGCATCCCAAAAGGCTAGATGTGGTCAGGTTGACTTTACAGGTTTGGAAGGAATGACTGACGGTCTAGTTGCTTCATTATCACATAAAGAACAGCGCTTGAAGTTCTTAGCTCAATTTGTGTGTGGTTCCTCCTTTGTGTCCCGTCGTGAACTGCTGTTCTTTCTGTGGCTTTACATATGTTCCTTTTCTGTGTCAGTTACGCCTTCCTCGAGTGTTTACTTGAAAAATTTTTGTTCGCGTGGCTTTTACAGAAGCATGTTTAGTCGCAAGTTTTTCGCTTGGCTGCATAATCTCGAGGACGGGCTCCAAACTGCTCATTTTCTTTAGCCACGTAAGAACCACTACTGAAAATTTAGTTAACGTAGCTTTGTTAATTACGCAAACAACTTCTCAACTTACTCCGCATCTAGAGGTTACCAATCTGAACACTCGAATGATAAAATTATGTTAACACTGCTTGTATCGTTTCAATAGTTTTGTTTCGTGCAGTTAAAAGCAGCCGGCATATTGATGGTGCTGTAGACTTCGTATAAAGTAAGTGTGACAGCTTGGACAGGTTATCTTGGCACGAATCAACTTCATGAGCTTAAGCACATGTGCCCAACCTTCCACGTCTGCCTTTACAACCGATTGTCATACATTATACAAGAAGCACCTCAGCGCTACGGTATATCCCACAAGGTGTGCGAGAACATTGTGCGCGCTCCCGATTAGGTTTCTGAGCGTTGGTGGCATCAGGCTCTGTTTCCTGGCATCATAATGAATAAAAACAGCTGCCTGGAGGAAAGCATTGGGTACATTTTCAGTACTTTGTAACATATGGATCAGCACGGATATGTACGTTAGAACGAAAAGTACTGAAATATTAAGATGAGGATTTCGCTGGATGTATTTTAGCTGTCTAATGATAAGATCAAAAGAAAAAATACTGTGATTTTGTGACAATTAATGCTGACATGAAATATGAGTTTCGACACAGTACCCGTGGTGGAACTGGCCCCTGGACTACAGGGCTACATTGAACCATGATACGCTGGTTTGATAAATACCAGTAATTGTAAAGTGGTTCGCGCTTGAATTTCCTGTATGTCGGCGCCGCTGTGCAGTGTTCGAGGCCCTTTTTACACCACAAGCACTATTTTTCAGGTAATATTGAAAGCAACTGTATTTTTTTTCTTGGGGGGGGGGGGGGGGGGGCTTTTTTTAGTGTCTAACCACAGTTCCAAAGTTATCAGTTAGCTCAAAATGCGCCTGCATGTGTTTCTAATATCCAGTATGTTGTCACGGATTCAATAGCGAAAGAGCGTTATCTTATCAGATTGCGCGCGTGAAGCGAATAATGGCGTACATTCTCCATCACATTTGCCGACCCGGGATTGCGCTGCAATGTACGAGCATTTCAATCTGACGAACGGAATCAGAGGAAGCACTTTGCACGCAGCCATCGTTGCGCTTTGAGCGTTTTCTTTTCCAGCGCAAGCTCACCTTATAATGAGTTATATTCGTGACTCACTCTTTTGGAAGTGTTTTGTTCTTGACATCCCTACAATGTGAGAGTATAGAGGCGCTCCGTCTCCATTGAGTGAATACTGGGAAACGGACTAGGCCTTTTCTTGCGTCTGCGTTTACACATTTACCGCACCAATTTATTTTTTATAACCTAATTTAGGAGGCTGTAGAGCACAGCAACCTTTTATTAACATGAGGTTTTAATAACACAGAAAATTTAAATGCTTATTAGCTGGCTTTCACCTCATGGTAAGAGATTTTATTAAAGAGAAACTTATGATAATTAAAAGCCTATCCTCTTGACAACGTTTAATCTGAGTTCCTCTTTGCAAGCTGATACAGACTTGCAGGTGGTTCGTATCGGGGGCCCTCGACACATGTCCAACCGCCAAACAAAGGGTTATTCCGAATGTTTCGTTTCAGGAAGGCGTGCGATCCTCCTGTCTTTCATGCCCGTTCGCAAACACGCATAGGACGAAAGTGCTGCGTGAAGAGCGTCGTTAGTCCAAACCAACGAGCTACCTTAACTCACCTCGGTTATATCGCTGTCATTTAGGCTTATATAAGAAACATATATATTTTAAATCAACGCATCACGAATCCAAAAAGAGCTCTCCGTGACCAGCCCCAGCTAGGTTTCTTTCAATTCGCACTTCGTAGTAGCGGCTAATAGTAGCTCACGAAGCAGAGCACTGAGTGTGAATATGGCAGAGAAGGTGTTCTGTATACTGTCTCGTCACCCACCGAAAATTGCCCGCCGTACTACTGGCCATTCCTAGAAAATTGTATATGTGACGCCCAGCCATTTGCAACATCGCAGCTTTGTTTTGCGATTGGAGAGTCCAGATGAGAGACAGGGTGGTTATGGAGATAAAGACACGCTATTTTCTGCAGTAACTTAGGAATGCATGAATGAATGCCTTCATTTAATGAGAAAAAAGAAGAGCAAGCATCAATGGAAGCACGTCTCAGCAGATTGCGAAAGAAGCGGGGGACAAAGAGGAAAAGCTGGAGCCCGGGTAGCAGGCGAAGTCGCAGTTTAGGGGTGAGAGAATATAAGCAAGAGTTGGCGAAACCAGTTGAATTCCAGTGTAGATGTGTGATGTGGCGAGTAAATGATTGGAGTCACCGCCCAGCATCCGTCCTTTGCGGTAGTATAAGCACCCGCCGTTCTTGGTAACAAACGTTTACTGAAAACCAATCTTCGCAATTAATTATTCATCAGCCATACCTCGCCACGTATTTCTTAGTGGCAGGGTCAGTGGATTTCAACTACGCTGTCGCGACAAGTTACGACCATAACGTGACGCTTGCGGTTACGGTTGCCATACCCGTGACTCTTACTATTGCGCGAATACTATAAACATGGGTTTACTGCACAAGTTAGTGAACAGACATTTTATTTAGAACCGCGTTTCTCACCTTACATACGCTCAACGCAAGCACCATTGCAGCATGTTACGGCGCGCGCCCCTTCAAGACAGAGACGAAAACAAAAGAACGCGTTAGAAGACAGGGTACCCACTTTGGCCTCCTGCCAAACATATCCAAGCCAACAATATTTATTTTATTTCAATAACCTAGAGGCCCAATGCGGGCGTTACATAGGGGGGGGATTCATCAAAGAAAACTTAACAATATACAACACAGAATATAAACGGCTGAAGATAGGAATAAACAAGTTAATAAGCCAGGTACAAGTTAATAGGGGAAAAAATGGCTAGGAACAGGTACTGAAAAAATGCACATGTAGCCAATCCCCCAAAACAAAACAAAAATCACACCTTCAGAAGTTACAAAACATGTCATCTAACCTTCCACGGAACGTTACGGCCCACACGCACACACTGAAAAATAAACGAAAAAAAAAAACGCACATCATTCTACAGTGGAATTGTCTAAGTATAACCGAAGAGCTGTTTACAATGATGATGCTCCAGCGATAGCGGCAATGCTAGAAGGAAGCGAATTCCACTCTTCAATAGCCAGGACCAAAGGTGAGTATTTGTATCGTTCTGTCCGAGCGAAAATGGGTTTCGTCTTCTTCATGTGATTTACACGAGCCGATGTGTGTGGCACCGGGAGAAGATGTGAACTTGCGAATGGTGTGTTGCTGTGGTAGAGAGTATGGAAAAAAGATAAACGGCTGAGTTTTCTGCGCATGACAAGAGGCGGGAGATGGAGCGATATTTTCAGTGCTGTTACACTTTGATGCTGAGAGTAACGGAAAAGGATGAATCGAGCAGCCTTGTTTTGCATAGATTCCAACATGTTAACAAGATAGGTATAATGAGGCTTTCAGATCACGGACGCGTATTCTATCACAGGCCTGATTAGCATGTTAAATGCGTGTAATTTTGTGTCCTGGTTGGCTTGGTGTAGTCGGCGTTTAAGAAGACCAAGTTTTTTTAAGTCTTTGGTAGTAATCAGTTCACTATGAGTGCTCCAGGAGCTAAAATTTACACCGAGTTGTTTTACCGACGCTGAAGTTTCAATGATAGTATTATTTACTGTGTAGGCATTAGGAATCGTTTTAGCAGCGGAAGTAAACTTGAGATGTATAGTTGTGTCTGCGTTAATTACCATGTGCCCTGCCGCACCAATGAGTTAGCTCATCAAGATCAGTCTGGAGAGCAATGATGTTAACAATCATGCCGTCATTTCTATGCAAAGAGGTTATGTATTTAAACTTCTGGAGTGACAGTCCAATCCGCCACCTACGGGAGCGCGTGAAGCCGCCGGGGGCCACATTGTTAGAGGAAAAGGAGCGCGGCCACAGTACGTGGCAGCGGTATACGCGCGACGCAACCTGTGCTTGCGGTTCTGCCATAAAAATATTATGAAACCCCTTTAGGAAGTATATCAGTCCCTCACTGTGTGTCGCTGTTGTCAAAAATAAAATTTCATGGTGGTGGGTGCCTTGTGTTCTGTGTACAATATGTTGCGAGAACTGAAAAGCCGGCCCGTATTGACACAACGACATGACCTCGAAATATAGTATCATTATGCCATTTCTTAAAAAAAATACCTATTTGTGTAAATGAGCGTTTTTGGTTTAAACGTAGAAAACCAGAAAAAAATATTCAACGGTAGGTCTCATTTTTGTCCGGCGTTTCAGTTCTAGCTGAAAAGAGTCGGTGAAAGCAAATTTACAATAAAGTTAAGGCGACTCACAATCTGCACGCAGCCGCAAGCCTACATGCACTCCAATGAGAATAACCTGCCAATGTTAAGGTCATGTGTCAGCTGGCGGCTCGAGCAACCTTAACTTTTTTTTTTGTTTCTGCATCCGTTCTGCCTGCGTCTGCGGCAAAAACGTGAAGTGGGAAGACAGATAAACAGAAATTGGTGGAAACGGGTGGTAGCGTAATGGTTAGCGTGCCCATCTCCCAAATGCAAGATGGTGCATTTTGGAGATGGGCTCGAATCCCGGTGGTTTGTTTGTGAAGACAGCTTTCTGTGCTCTCTGGTGACTGCGAAGCTCAGAATGAGGCGGCAGCCTGATGACAACGGTCGCCGTCAACGTAACAGAATAAGTGGGCGTGCAAGGTCAGACCTAAAACCGAAAGTACATTCAGAGGAAATACAATATGCTCTTGTCGACAAAAAAAAAAATGGAAAACGTGATGAGTAACGAGCGGTGTTGTTGAGCGAGGCTGTAGACCGATAATGTCACCATAGCCAGGACCACGCTCCAATCCCGGTGCTCAGCGGAAATATACATCGACAGCATGTCAACTAGCGTGTAACTGATACTTCATTAAGGTCGTTGCGTGTTTGTGTTGTGTCTAGCAGGAGCGAGTAGTATAGGAGATGACATTGGAGAGAAGGCGGTGAGCGAAGTCCGCGAAAAGTAATTGAGGATAGCCATATTGAACGTTGACGCCATGTTGAATAAAGCCTGCGACTTCAGTTGCTCAGCCGCCCGAAAGACTTGAGTGGTAGCACACCCCTGGGCGTATTTGGTAACCACAGCGATAAACACACACTTTGCGGAAGTAAACAGAGGAAAGCAACGTAGTGAGTTGGCCCCGCTTTTCGAGTTCTGGCATAGCTTGAAAAATGAATGTGGCGAAGCGCGGTTGCTCAGTGGCTATGGTGTTAGGCTGTTGAGCACGAGGTCGCGGGATCGAATCCCGGTCACGGCGGCCGCATTTCGATGGGGGTGAAATACGAAAACACCCGTGTACTTAGATTTAGGTGCACGTTAAAGAACCCCAGGTGGTCAAAATTTCCGGAGTCCTCCACTACGGCGTGCCTCATAATCAGGAAGTGGTTTTGGCACGTAAAACCCCATAATTTTTGATGTGGCGAAGTATGACGCGCAAAATAGTATATTGACACGTGTACTTATATTTAACGCACTAAATAGTATATTGACAGGTGTACTTATATTTATCGGGCGACCACGTTTCGCCGCCTAACAAATCTTATCGCACAGCGCGGGACGCGCCTGCATGTATCCGAAGTTTCTGGAAAGTTATCGATGCTTCTATCCGCTGTCTGTTGTCGCCGAACGTTGTGTTATCTGATTTCATCGCATGACGCGATGGGTGTAGAACTTTGTGGAAGGCACGCGGGTCCCAACGATTAGTCTGGAACATTCGATGACTACTGTATAAAAACCGCCGCGCTGGACCCGCTGATCAGATTTTCGACGATCGCCGACCCTGTTCGCCGTTATCGTTGCGCTATAAGTGTAGCCTGTTTTGTTGGGCACAGGTTCGCCCAATAAATTTGGTTTGTCTTTCACAGTACTGCTACTGTGTTCAACATCACCACCACGTGACATCTGGTGGAGGTGCTTTTCGTTCATGTACCGGTCGCCCCCGACAAGCCGTGATCCAAGCTCGGACCGTAAAGAGAACACCAACGTAGTCCCGGACCATCGAGCAAGCCGTCGTTTTCAACAGCTGCCCCCGGAGCACGGACTTCTACCGGAGAAGACCAAGAAGATTGTGACCAAAGCAACCCCAATGGCAGCCCCAGCGTCCCCCATCGTGCTGCAGCAGCCCGGGGAACCACCGACGTTCCCGGTTCCACATTTCAGGACCCGGAAAGCTGGCTGGAAACGTATCAGAGAGTCGCTACGTTTAACAGCTGGGCAAGCGACGACAAGCTACGACATGTCTATTTCGCATTGGAGGACGCCGCCAGGACGTGGTTCGAGAATCGAGAAGCCACTTTGACGACGTGGGACGTCTTCCGAAGCGGCTTCCTGCAAACATTTATAAGCGTCGTGCGAAAAGAGCGAGCCCAAGCTCTACTGGAGACCAGAGCGCAGCTCCCAAATGAGACGATCGCGATCTTCACTGAGGAAATGAGCCGTCTGTTCCGCCACGCCGACCCAGAAATGTCCGAGGAGAAGAAAGTCCGTCTACTGATGCGCGGCGTAAAGGAGGAACTTTTCGCCGGAATGGTAAGAAGCCCACCGAAGACCGTCGATGAGTTTCTTCGTGCAGTGACGAGCATCTAGAAGACACTGGAATTGCGGAACCGGCAATTCAACCGACGCACCAAGCCAACAAGCTACGCTGGAATTCAATCACTCGCCACGGACGATCTGTGCGAGACCATAAAGGCCATTGTGCGCGAAGAACTGCGCGAGGTCTTGCCATCGTCGCAGCCTCAAATGGCCTCAATCGCCGACATCGTGAAAGAATAGGCGCACCGATCACTTGGAGTTCCCGAGGTGCAACCACAATTACCGCAGCCCCAGCCAGATGCGATGACATACGCCGCAGTCGCACGCCGTCAAGGTCCCCCTCCGCGATCGCGCCAGGGCCCTCTAACGCTGCACTTCCGTCGTCCGCCGCCGCCGCCAGCCCGGCCACCCATCGCCCAGCGCACCTACACGAGGAAGACGGACATTTGGCGCGCCCCCGACCACCGACCGCTCTGCTACCACTGCGGCGAAGCCGGCCATGTGTACCACCGATGCCCATACCGCAACCTGGGATTGCGAGGCTTCGCCGTCAACGCACAGCGCCCGAGGGAAGGCGAACGCGCTAGTGACATCGCCGACTACCTCGCCGCTACTCAGTGGAGCCCTCGACGACCGTCCCGTTCGCCGTCGCCTCACCAGGCCGCTACCTGTCACCGCAGCGCCGACGATACACTGGCCCAGCCCGGGGCCGGTCCGTCAGCCCATATCCGGAAAACTAAAAGCAGCAACCGATGGAGGTGCGGTTGCTGTTCGTCGAACTGACGAAGATCCTCCGCCGCCGACGAAGACACCGAAAAGACTATCTCGACGACATAACAACGACGACACGCCGCCGTCCCGACGAAGTCTGGCAGGAAATAACACGCTGACGAAAGACCACCTGACGACGCCACGTACAAACCACAGGTCAACGCGACGCAGCCGTGGTCCGACGCCAAGGCCTAACTGTAACGCAAGACAAAGAACGACCGACCTCGACGTGCTTCTCGACGGCCACGCAGTCACTGCCTTAGTAGACACAGGAGCCGATTACTCCGTCATGAGTGGACACATTGCCGCCCAGTTGAAGAAAGTTAAGAATGGGAAGACCCGGCAATTCGGACCACTGGAGGACACCTCATAACGCCGAATAGAATCTGCACGGCAAATATTACCATTCATGACCGGACCGGACTTACCCTGCCACCTTCGTTATCCTCCAGCAGTATTCACGAGACGTCATTCTCGGCATGGGCTTCCTGAACCAACACGGCGCAATCATCGACCTGAAGTCGAAGTCAATAACGCTGTCGGAAGATCAAGCTATACCGCCGGAGAGCCCTCGTAGTCACCACGCCTTGAGTGTGCTCGAAGATCAAGTAAGCATCCCGCCTCGCTCCAGCATTGTTATTTCGGTAGGCACTGAAACACCCGCTGACGTAGAAGGCATCATCGAAGGTGACCAACGTCTACTGCTCGACCGTAAAATTTGCGTCGCAAGAAGGATCGCTCGACTGCACGGAGGAAACACGAAAGTGTTTCTCACAAACTTCAGCCAGGAGTTCAAGCACATCAACTAGGGCACGACGATCGCATACATCGAGGAAATTCAGGAAACCAGCGATGCGTTTGTCCTCTCGGATTCTGTCGCATCTACCTCGACGACCGT
The DNA here is from genome assembly GCF_023375885.2 of Dermacentor andersoni. Taxonomy (NCBI): domain Eukaryota; kingdom Metazoa; phylum Arthropoda; class Arachnida; order Ixodida; family Ixodidae; genus Dermacentor; species Dermacentor andersoni. Next base: position 218,743,369 of record NC_092817.1, read on the forward strand.
AGTTCCCGAGCCAGACTTCGACATAAATCCAAGTCGCCCCGTGATTAAGCAGCAACAGCTCAGAAGTCTGGTTCGACGATACAAAGACTGCTTTTCGACGTCATCGAAAATTCGACAAACACCAGTCGCAAAGCATCGCATAATAACTGAAGAGTGCGCTCGACCACTCCGCCAGAGCCCTTACCGAGTTTCGACGCGAGAACACGAAGCTATAAGACAACAAGTCGACGAAATACTGCGCGACGACATCATCCAGACGTCGAAAAGCCCGTGGGCGTCTCCAGTTGTTTTAGTGAAGAATAAGGACCGAACCCTACGTTTCTGCTTCGATTATCGTCGACTGAAAAAAATCACCCCGAAGAAAGACGTATACCGTCTCCCACGGATAGACGACGCATTGGATCGGCTCTGCAATGCTAAATACTTCCCATCGATGGACCTCAAGTCTGGCTACTGGCAAATAGAAGTCGACGAAAGGGATCGCGAAAAGACCACCTCCATCACGCCAGACGGCCTCTATGAGTTCAAGGTTATGCCATTTGGACTGTGCTCGGCGCCTGCAACGTTCCAGCGCGTGATGGACACGCTTTTAGCAGGATTGAAGTGGCAGACCTGTCTTGTTTACTTGGATGACGTCGACGTCTTCGCCGGAAATTTCGACGATCACCTTAAGCGGGTGCGTAAGTATTAGAGGCCATCAAGTCATCAGGGCTGACTCTGAAGCCGGTAAAGTGTCGCTTCGCTTACGATGAGCTTCTATTCCTAGGCGACGTCATCAGCAAATCTGGAGTACGCCCCGACCCGCAGAAGACAGCTGCCATCGCAAAGTTCCCGCAGCCAATCGACAAGAAGGCAGTGCACAGATTCCTTGGCATGTGTGCCTACTATAGGCGCTTTGTCAAGGACTTTTCACGCATCGCGGAGCCGCTAACACATCTAACGAAATGTGATGTCGAGTTCAAGTGGGAAACGCCGCAGGCCGGCGGATTTCAAGAACTCAAACGACGCATGCAGTTGCCGCCGGTACTTGCACACTTCGACGAGGACGCCGATACCCACTAACGCCAGTAGCCTAGGCCTCGGTGCCGTCCTAGTCCAGAGGAAAGACGGACTTGAAAGGGTGATATCTTATGCTAGCCGGTCGCTGTTAAAAGCGGAAGGCAACTATTCTACGACTGAAAAGGAATGCCTCGCCATCATTTGGGCTACAGCTAAATTCCGCCCTTACCTCTATGGCAGGCCATTCAAAGTCGTATGCGACCATCACGCGTTGTGTGTGCTAGCTAACTTAAAGGACCCTTCAGGACGGTTAGCGCGGTGGAGCCTCAGACTGCAAGAATATGACGTCACCGTAATATACAAGTCCGCAAGAAAACACTCTGACGCCCACTGCTTATCACGCGCCCCCATCGGTCCCCCGCCGCAAGACGACGAGGACGACGACGCCTTCCTTGGAATATTAGGCTCGGAAGACTTCACTAAGCAGCAGCGAGCAGACCCGGAGCTAAAAGGCCTCGTCGAGTACTTGGAAGGGAACACCGACGTTGTCCCTAGGGCATTTAAGCGCGGGTTGTCTTCGTTCACGCTACCAAACAACCTGCTCGTGAAGAACTTCTTACCAGTCCGCGCCAGCTACCTTCTTGTTGTACCGTCAGCGCTGCGTCCAGAAGTACTGCACGCCCTACACGACGATCCAACCGCTCGGCACCTCGAATTTTTCCGGACGCTGTCGAGGATACAGGAAAGGTATTACTGGCCGCGTCTGACCGCCGACGTCGCCCGTTACGTCAAGGCATGCCGAGACTGTCAGCGGCGCAAGACACCACCGACAAGGCCAGCAAGATTACTACAGCCGATCGAACCTCCTCACCCGCCGTGGTTGCTCAGTGGCTATAGTGTTGGGCTGCTGAGCACGAGGTCGCCGGATCGAATCCCGGCCACGGCGGCCGCATTTCGATGGGGGCGAAATGCGAAAACACCCGTGTACTTAGATTTAGGTGCACGTTAAAGAACCCCAGGTGGTCGAAATTTCCCAGTCCTCCACTACGGCGTGTCTCATAATCAGAAAGTGCTTTTGGCACGTAGAACCCCATAACATAATTTTAATTTTTTCGAACCTCCTCGTCGACCATTCCAGCAGATTGGGATAGATTTGTTGAGGCCGTTTCCGACGTCAACATCCGGGAATAAATGGATCGTCGTGGCGACGGACTACCTCACCCGCTTCGCTGAAACTAAAGCTCTACCAAAAGGCAGCGCAGCCAAAGTGGCGAAATTTTTCGTCGAGCACATCCTGCTGCGACATGGTGCCCCAGAAGTCCTCATCACCGACAGAGGAACGGCTTTTACAGCAGAGCTCACCCAAGCCATTCTGCAATACAGCCAGACAAGCCACAGGAGGACAACTGCCTACCACCCGTAGACGAATGGTCTCGCGGAGCGCCTGAACAAGACCCTCGCCGACATGCTAGCAATGTACGTCGACGTCGAACACAAGACCTGGGATGCCGTCCTGCCGTACGTAACATTCGCTTACAACACGGTGGTGCAAGAAACAACACAGATCACGCCGTTTAAGCTGGTTTACGGCAGGAACCCGACGACGACGCTCGACGCCAAGCTGCCGCACGTCACTGACGAGGAGAATATCGACGTCGCTACCTATCTCCAGCGCGCCGAAGAAGCCCGACAGCTCGCCCGCCTACGGATCAAGACCCAGCAGCGTACCGACAGCCGACACTACAACCTCCGACGACGCTTCGTCGAGTACCAGCTCGGTGACCGTGTTTGGGTTTGGACGCCTATACGCCGACGAGGACTGAGCGAGAAGCTTTTGCGTCGCTATTCGTACCGTACAAGATCATCCGATGTATTGGCGCAATGGACTAATGCCCCAACCACTGGCACGCGCCGAAAGCTTCGGCGCGCGCTGGCAAGCGTACGCGTCGCTTCGCTTCGGCTGGAGGGAAAGGGCGCGCAACCACTGGAGACAAGCTCCGACGCACGCCGAAGCTCGCTCCTCGGCTGCGGCGCATTGTTGCTGGACTATTCCGTCTTCATCCGTCAAAGTCCGGCCTAAAACAGCCTGCTGTAAACTAAGCTTGAAAGAATAAGTTAGTGATCTGTATGCGCTTTTAGATATAAAAAACACGTTTGAATAATGAATATACACCTGCCGCAACAGTTTTTTATTTTTGAAGTAACAATAGTGTACAAAATATCGACATCAGCGCTCGCGCGTCGTCTGTCTGCAAGATCGCTTTGCAAACACCTGCACGACGATGCCATATATCAAAAACTGTTGCACCATTTCATCTTTTGGTAGCTTATTGCACAGCCAACTATGTAAGAATTAGGCGTGCAATGTATAACTGAAAAAAATCTGTGTTGGAAATATTGCCACGTAGTAGTGACGGTAAATAAATAGTGCCGGCTCAATCGCAACGATAGCGGCGAGCAATGTCGGCAATCGTAGAAAATCTCATCTGCGGGTCAAGCGCATCGGTTTGCATACGGCAGTCGTCGAAAGTTACAGCCTATTCGCTGGTGCCCGCGCGCCTTCCAGAAACTACAACACAATTCCTGTCGCGTATGCAATCAGATTAGCAAGGTTCGTCGACAACAGACAGAACCATCGACAACATTCGCGAAACTTCCGATACGTTCAGGCGCATCGTGCAGCGAGCGATAACGTTTAACATTTTTTAGCCAGTGAAATACGGTAACCGGACACAGATAAAGCATCCGTGTCAATATAATTATGCTTGTTGGTACATGAAAGAAACGTGAAAAAGTGGGTTCTGAGAAAATCAGCACAAACGAATTGAAACACCTGTAGCACTCACAGAAAAAAAAACTAGAATAGCTAAAATGTATGTAATTCGTATCTTGTCTCCCCCCAATTCTTGATTCTGTCAAATCTAGCCCATAGAGCACCTCTCTTATTCTAGGTTGTTTTGATGCATCAACACCGCATCCGGAGGCCTTCACATTGAGTGTATTGCTACAAAACATTTTCATACTGTAAGGGCCATGTTCTATTGTAGCTGGTTTCCCCATATCAAGTTTGCCTTTCTTTACATTAATGAAATGACATAGCGTCAGATAATACAAGCTTGAGAATTAGAGGGTTTTAATAGGAGTCTTTCGTTGCCCTTTGCCAAGTCGTACTATTGAAGCACTTACTCGAATGTATGGGAGCAGCTCATTTGCATAGTATAAGAAATATATAAACAGGTTATTTTCACAATTTATACACTTCGTCACCACAAAAAGAAAAATTGCAGTTTATTGTTTTCAGCCTGCTATGATGTTTTGACTGAGAAAGATATATTCAATTTGTTCTGCGAGGCACGGAATAATTGCTGTGGCATATTATTTTATTGCACAACACTGCATACAGTAGCCAGCCATTATTAAAACTCAGAAGAAATTAATAGCACAATGCATATGATCAGTCACATAGCATATTATTGCACTTTCTTAATTCATGCCAGAACGACAACCACAGGCGTCCTTCTCCAACAAGGTCAACATCCATCGTGCCTCCTTACCATCTGGCTTCACACCCTCAGCAGGTTCAACCTCAGCTTTGTGGTGTTTAAAACAACCTGAAGTGCGTCTTACGGTTGCAGGAATAAGAAAGAAGACCGTCCTGCCTACCTTAGCCTTGAAGCAAGCAGCTCTGGATTGTTTGCACACTTTATACTTTGATCGAGTCCACATATATACGGATGGTTCTTCCACTCAGACCAGCTCCACCAGCGCAGTGGTTATACCATCACGATTACTAAGCATCCAATACAAGATTTCTCACTTGACAACATCCACCGGTTCGGAGCTTGTTGCCCTCCGAGGTGCCGTTGATTATATTAATAACCAACCGGCTAATCGGTGGGCAATATTCTGCGATGCAAAGGCGGCCTTACAATGTCTTCTGTCATCTCTTCGTCGCGGGTCATGTGAACAACTCGTGTTGGAGATACGAGAAATGCACCATCACGTGATCATGAAAGGACACGACGTCGTGTTTCAGTGGCTGCCTGGTCATTGCGGTATCTCCGGCAACGACCTCGCTGGAGCCCACGAAGGAGCAACCTTTGTTTCTGTACCTTTATCGCGGACCGACGCAGCCCAACACTTAGGCAAGCTAGCGCACTCTTTTGAAATTGGAAAAGTGGCACACACCTGAATTCACTCAACATCGATTGCATTCCCTCGATCCCTCTATGCAACTGCGGCTGTTACCAGGTCTTCTGCGAAATGAGAAAACAGTGCTGTGCCGCTTACGTTTGGGCGTCGCATTCACCAGTGCATATGCATTTTTGATTGGAATGGCTGATAGCGCCGAGTGCAATGCCTGCGGTGTGGAGGAAACCATAGAACACCTAATGTGCTACTGCCCATCTTTTGAAGATGAAAGGCAAGACCTCTGCAGAGCTCTCAATCAGCTAGATGGAAAGCCGTTCACCTTGAACAAGATCTTGGGACCATGGCCTCGCATATCGCAGCTACAAAAGGCCACAAAAGCACTGCTGCGATATTTGAAAGATACCGGATTGAGTCAGCGTCTGTGATCCAGACCGAGTGACCGACTGATATCCCCAGTGGACTTTCTCTTCTTTTAATCTTTCCGCCCCTCTTTCCCTTTCCCCAGTGTAGGGTAGCCAACCGGGCTCCGTCCTGGTTAACCTCCCTACCTTTCATTTATCATTTTCTCTCTCTCTTCTTAATTCATCCCCTTTTTTTAATTGCACGAAAGCTACTGCACTAAAATAGTATACTAGTACATACTTAAAAAGCAAAATTTTATACTACGATAATAGTGAATCATTCAAATTTTTATTGTAGTGCCCAGGAACAGCTAGAGAGCCTTTGTACTGGTGCACTTAACGAGCACTATGTGAGACAAAATGTAGAGAAAACATGAATGCAGTAGGCAAAAAAATGGAAGATAGAGAAACAAATAGGGAAAAAAGGAAACGTGGAAAAGTAAAAGGGAGTTAATCCTACGTGATTATCTACAGATACACAAAACACAGGAAATGAACTCTGAAGTATGTTTTGGAGTCGAGTCTTATTAGCACAATCTTGTAACAAGCCCAGGCAACGAATGTGGAATGCTACCTGGTATACTGTTGCGGCACAAACAAATGCATATGATCAAGAAGCTTTAAGGAATGTATCATGTCATGGACCACCTTATACAGGAACAAAAGGTGCGATTAATTAAGACTTGAATATAGAGGTGCGAGTTGAAGTATATTTGAGAAGGCTCAACTGTGGTCGCCAGAATGGCAAAAGTGGTGCTTGAAGATAGACATAAATTTATTCTGGATGCGTTCAATGAGGTCAGAATTAGATTTGCTCATTGCACCCCCCTCCTACAGAGGCATACTCTAGTAGTTGGAGGCACACAGCAGAATTTCAGAAACACAACAGGTGAGTGGAAATCATGCAATATACGGCATGCAATTCCAAGAGCGTGAAGGGCATCTTGTGTAATTATCTATGTGAAGAGAAGCTTAGCATTTTGTCGAAGTACACACCAAGATCTTTCATTTCATCGACCATAAGAAGTGGAGCATCACGTAGGGTGTATAAAAATTTCACATGGTGCGTTTTGTGCATATAACTTAATGCCATAGTGATGGAAGCATTTAAGAGTACTTATTGCTTCTGCACCAGTTTGAGAGTGAAAAAATATCTTTTTGGAAGTCGATGCAGTAGTGAACACTGTTGACAGTCTGAAATAGTCAAAGTCTGAAATGTCGGCACACAAAGTCATGCTGTTCATTTATTAAA